>NC_058519.1:369234598-369545223 GCF_904849725.1 Hordeum vulgare subsp. vulgare
ACCTAAAACCAAGTGATCGAGCATCACTGAAGAAGTTCTTCCTCTGTGGAACTATAGTCTGTTACCTTTGAGGACTGTGCATCCTCCATACGGGTAGGCTTCATGGTCTAGAGCATCCAGCAGTCAATTGTGAATCGTCAGTGACCAAGTTTGTGAGGGTTTGGAAATCTGCCCTGAAGACTTACCATGAGTGTTCAGCGAGGATTGTGTGTCCTTAGCTCAAGGAGAATATGGTAGGGACTGTGTGTCCCGAGACCGTGTGTCCTTTTGGTTTCAATACCAAGCCGCTCCAAACCAGACGTACAACTGTCACAATAGTTGGAACTGGGTCATCAACAACTGTCTTCATCGAGCTATGGGTTCTATTTCTTCAACTCTTTCATTTCCTCATTGTATGTTGAAGACTTTCATCTATGATGTTTGAAGAATTTGTGTGAAGACTTTCTCTGAATTTCCTCAACCTCAAATTCGTCACTTGAGTCAATCTTCACCTGCTTACTCTGTACTTGCGAACTGTGCAAACTCAATCTCATAAACTTCATCGAATACTTTGTTGTAGTCTTTTTGCACTCCGGATCCTGCGCTATTTCCGCTGCACTTAGTTCATCATTGAGGACTTTCCTCACAAGGAATTTCCTTAGTGTTGAAATTCTAAAAATCGCCTATTCACCCCCCTCCTCTAGTCGATATAATGCACTTTCATTGACGACTTTGTTGCACCCTCATCATAGCTCTTTCGCGTCAGGTCCAAGTGAACCAAGGAGGATACAGAGCGATGGCGGCAGCAAGTATTGATCCACAAGTATAGGGGATGAATTGTAGTCCTTTCGATAAGTAGGAGTGTCGAACCTAACGTGTACCAGAATGAAATGAGAAGCAATCTTTAGCAAGGTATTCTGTGCAAGTGCTCTAAGTAATAGTGCTAGATATTTTCGCATCAACATGATTCGTAAGAAGTGACAAGTAACAATAGTAGTAAGTGTGGAGCAAGGTAGCCCAATCCTTATGTAACAAAGGACATACGTGAAAGTACTCCCCATGACACATTAGAATTTCCCTCTAGTCATGTTCGTCATGTTGCGTTGATTCATGTTTGTTACTTTGATAATTTCATATGTCGGTGGACCGTTTCTCTTGTTCCTACTTGAACAAGCAATCCACTTATGATTACCCCCGCTCGCAATTATCTGCAACTACGAAATAAGAATTAAGATAAATCTAACCATAGTATGAAAAGTGTGGATCCAAATAAGCCCTCTTATGAAATAACGCGTAAAATAGGGTTTAATCTTTTGTCACTCTAGCAACCCATCATCTACTTATTCCTCCACCATGCCTTCTCTTAGGCCCATAATATGGTGAAGTGTCATGTAGTCGACGTTCACACGACACCACTAAGAGAAGCAACAAAATACATATCATCAAAATATCGAACGAATACCAACTTCACATGATTAATTACTTATAACAAGATTTCTCCCATGTCCTCAAAAACAAAAGTAACTACACACAAATCAGCATGATGTTCAAGATTAGCGATATGATAATTGTGATTAAGGATCTGAACATATTATCTTCCATCAAATAAACCAACTACCATCAACTACAAGATGTAATCAACACTACTAGTAACCCACATGTACCAATCTGAGGTTTTGAGGCAAAGATTGAATACAAGAGATGAACTAAGGTTTGGAGGTGAGATGGTGCTCGTGAACATGTTGATAAAAATTGGTCCTCCCACGAAGGAGGAAGCGTTGTTGATGACGATGGCCTTAATTCCCCCCCCCCCCCGGGGGGAGGAATTCCTCCGGCAGAATCTCTACGCGGGAGAGCAAAAGGGCCTCTGCCCAGGTTTTCCGCCTCGACATGGCGGCGCTTCGTCCCGAAAGTAACTTCTTATTTTCTTTGTAGGTAAAAACCCATGTAATAGCAAAAGATGAAGGCAAGTGCACCTGGGAGGTGGTCCCAAGCCATCAAGGTGTGCCACGGGGTGAGCGCGTCCTTTGGCTTGGCACCAACACGTGGCCTCCTTTGGTAAATTCTTGCTCCACAAATTTCCATATATTCCCCAAAAATTCTCCATTTAGTTTTATGTCATTTGGAGTCGAGTGAATTTTCAGTCTTTTCTTAGTTTTCAGGTCCAAGATTCCAGTTTCCTGCAATTTCCCTTTTTGTGATATACCTTGCAAATTCAGAGAGAAAATCCATCAGACGCGTATCATAAAGTAGATTAATGACCAAGAATAATATAAATATCAATCGGAAAATAGTCTCCAACGTATCGATAATTTACGAAGTATTCATGCCATATTTACCTTTGTTTACAATTTTTTATGTGCTTTTGATGCACTTTATATGATTCAATTAGAACAAACCTGGACTAATGTTGATCTCAATAGAATTACCTTGGTGGTGTTTTTTGTGCACAAAATAAAAGTTCTCGAAATCGCCCAAAACTTTTTGATGATTTTTTCTGGAGGGAATACGAAATCCCGGAGCAAAGAAAAACCGAAGGGGAGCCACCTGTTGGTGCCAAGCCAATAGGGTGTGCCCACTGTCTAGGGAACGAGCCTCACAATAGTACTAGGGGTATGAATGGAGGGACGAAGCCTAGCTACAACGCAGTTCTAACACTCACATGTACGAGTTCAGGCCCCACCCGAAAGTGGTAAAGACCCTATGTTTCGAGACCACACACTTAGTGTTGCTTATGGGAGGCGTGAATACACACGATACTTAACCCCTGTCCGGGAGATCAAGGCAGGCTTATATAGAGTGCGTCTGGACCCGCCGCGTCCACTTAATGGCATTAAATGAAAATAACTACGGAAGTTACCTAAAACTGCAACTCTAACTACAGTTTTACTGGTAACATAAGACTTTACATTGCTTTGTGTGAGAGATTTAGTCCCTTGCTGTTGCAGTCCCTTTGTTGTCCATGCTTCGCCTTAGTCCGAGTGTTGGTGCGCATCCCACTAACCGAAGGCCGCCGGAGTGACTCTGTATGTCCGAGTGAAACTCCGAGTGCATTGGTAGTCCCGGGACTTTAGTGATTGTGTGGGTCCCTAGATTGGCCCTCGATAGCAGGTCCATGACCCTACCCTTAGTAGGCAACCCCATCAGTAGCCCCGAATAGGTTGAGGTTTGACTGGCTGAGTGAAAGACACTTTGTAGTGTCCTCGGTGTTTTGGAGACACTACGAAAGCAGCGCGAGATTGTCCAACTCGGGATCAGAGTAAGCCACTATGGAATCAGGACTAGAATATTCTGAATGATCGGACTGGTCCGCATGTCTTCATTCGGCGATGTCTGGTCATCTCTGGGGGAGATGGATTGATGGCTCGGATGTGCACGAGCCCAGAGCTCCGAGTGACCAGGGGAAAGATAGGACGGATCCCACTTGTGCCCGTTGGGGTTTACGTAGCCACTTTTGCACATATCCGATTGAGTGGAGTCCCGCAGAGGGACGAGTTGTTCGACGAGCCGACCTATTTGGTTTTTAGTAATAGGATGCAGGATCCATTTAGGAAAAAACACAACGGAGTTTCGACACTTTTCGAATCGTGGGAGCAGACGCGAGAGAGGAAACAAAGGCATCACGGGGAGTGGGGAAGTGGTGCGGTGCCTCGATTTTTTTGCATGGAATTTCGTCACGTGGAGCGGGTGAACTGTCCAAAGGAACTTGTGGATATCCCTCTTGAATGCTCATTGACAGTCGAAGATCTTTTGTCCAGCAAATAAATGGGAGATCTGGAGGAGGAGAGAGACATACTCTTAGATCTTGTCTTTCTTCCCTCCTCTCCAACTCCGCCAACCCATCCGAGAGCTCTTGGCAAGAGAGGCGACCTTGCGTATCAGCTTGAGCTCCCGTCAAACTTTGCAAATGTGCATGACGTGTTCCATGTCTCTCAGCTCTGGAGGTGCTTCAAGACTCCCGAGCGCACTGTTCATCTTCAAGACATTGACCTTCAACCCGACCTATCCTATTGTGAGCATCCAGTTGCGGTTCTCGAGGCGACTGAGCGCAAGACCCGCAACAAGACTGTCAAATTTCTCAAAGTGTAGTGATCACACCATTCAGATAAAGAGGCCACTTGGGAACGCGAGGATCACCTCCGTTCTGAATTGCCAGAGTTCTTTCAGTCCTAGATCTTGGGTCGAGATCTTTTTGTAGTGTGGGAGAGTTTGTAATGCCACAAGAGTGAATCTTGCCATATTTGGAACCTTTTGTATGTGGGTCCATCTTGTCATTGATATGAGAGTTATATGCATGTGTTATTGCATGTGTCACCTTGTTTTGTTTTCCTTTGCATGCATACATCCATTCCATTCATTCCATGTCTTGTGTTTGTTGCCTTGTGAATCCATGTGATGTAGGGCATGTGATGTGATGATAGGTGTTGATAAGTGATATGATGTGGTTGTTGTTTGAAAGTAGAAAGCATCTATGTTAGTTTCAAATAGGATTCAAAAAACTTCCCCTTTCTCTATTTTTTTCTCAAGCCCAAGATTCTCTTGCTCCTTCCCTGTTTTAAAAAATGCCCATGCTTTAGCTTTAATTGTGGTGGATGTGATGCTATGAATTTGCTGTTTTGAAACTATGTTTTAAAGGTGCAAATATTCACAAACAGATCACATAAATTCTGTTTTGTAAATATTTAGTTGCTCCAAATATTACTTTCCCATTTTATTTTAATGGGTCATAATTCCCTTATGACCAGGGGTATTTTGTTTTATTTTTAACTCCAACAGATTTGCCTTTGCTTTATTTCTTTTCTCTGTTTGTTTTAATTTAGAAAACCCCAGAGGGTTTTGTTTTCCTATCTGGCGCCACCTAGTGGGCTTTCTCCCCCTGCATGGCCCAGACCCCCTTCCTCTCGCGCACAGCCCATGCCCTGTAGACGGCGTCTTCTTTCCCCCTTCCTCCGTCAGTCTTCTTCAGAGAGACAGATACAGCGCGCCAGCAGCAACGCCGTCACGGACGTCGAGGCGCGCGGCCCTCTCCTCCTCCTCCTCCATATAACCCCCCTTGGCGTACGTGCAAGCCTAGGGTTCCTCCCCTTGCGCTCCACCTCTTTCCCATCTCCTCCTCCCTCTCTGTCGACGACATCAGTTAAGGGACGAGCTCCTCTGCCAAGGCCGCAAGCTGAGGAGGTCCTCGCCATCGCGGTTGTACACCTGCGTCCTTTCAAACACCTCGGCGAGCACACAGGATCTCCAGGGAACCCATTCCCGCAGCTGGGAGGACGAGATCTGCCCTGCTTCCACTTCATCGACGACGGCGGCTTCCTCCCCGACGTTCTTCCCCGACACGGCTTCTTCCCCTTCTTCCTCTACATCCTCTCCGGCAGACGCGACTACCACTTCTAGTGGGTGAGCACGAACTTCTTTCCGTTCCCCATAGCTAGATCTTGCGGATAGGAGCCCGTAGCCTCGCCGTGTTCCTTCTCTGTCGCCAACACCGCCGTGCAACATGGAGCCGTTGCTGTAGGCCACCCCGAGGCGATCTAAGTTTAGGAATGGAACCGTGGGAACCCCTATTCCATTCCATCGATGAGCCGTAGTCGAATTTAGTGTGTAACGCTGGCGAGGTACTTCCCCTGTTCCGGCCACCGTCGGGCAGAGGAAATACATGAGGGAGATGCTCAATAGAGTTTACTCCCCTTCTCTCTTAAGATCCAAGTGAGTAGCAGAGTGGTAGTGGCGTTTTGGTGCAGTGGACAGGTCGTGGGTTCAAATCCCCTCGGCGCATCCCTTTTGTTGTGTTGTTTTTCGGCACAGTAGCTTCAGGGGGAAGCATACCCTGCTTCCCTCCTTGCTGTTGTCGAGCCAGTGCTGGCTAGCCCAGTGGTTTGCCTGTGTGTTGTTGACCAGGGGGTCTAGGGTTCGAAATCCCCCCAGTCCTTTTATTTTCTTTTGCGTTTCCTTGCTGTTTTCTTTGGCTTGTTATATGTGTTGCTGTGGTATGCTCTACACCATGTGGGGTATTTTATTTCTCCTCACAAGCAACATGTTGTCTCTGGTATTTAACTAGTATGTGTAGAAATGCATGTGGGGTAATTGTGTGAGTGTAAGTGTGAGCTAAGTCATGTGTGTGTGTAAGCACTAGGTTTGAATGTGAAGATGTATGTGGTGTGTTTCTCATATGCTTGGTGTTGAGCTCATGCACTAGTGGGTGCAAAGTGTGTGTGTGTGTGTGTGTGGGTGTGGGTTCCCCCCCCCCACATACTTTGTGATTCTTGTTGTGCTTATGCATAAGCCTATTTGGGGTGCACCTCCGATGCATGTGTGCTTGTGTGGTGCAAGCACCAAGGAGTGTGTAGGTGTATGTTATATGTGCATGTGAGTGTAAGTAGTGTGTGTGTTCCAACTAGCATGTGTAGGATGCATGAAGTAGTGTATGTATGTGAGTGGTATATGCTTGATGATGGTGTGTGTGAATGGTGATGTGCTATGGCACACATACATGAGGTCTAAACCCTCATGTCACCATTGGGCTTGTGAGAGTGTGCAAGTGCATGTGTAGGTGGTGTTCTAGAGAGAAGCACATGTGATGATGCACTATTCACGTCTATGTGATTCCATGCATATTTTTCTTCTTAGCTTTGTGCTCTTTTGTTCTATGCAAGTGCCTATGTATTATATATGTTTTTGGGGTAGAATCATCCCACGAATACATTGGTGGAATCAGTTTTGCCTTTGGAACACTTTCTGGGAATGTCATATTTCTGTTTTGTTCAATGTTTAGAGCTTGGTTCCATGTGATGTGATGAGCCCAAGAGGTTGATCCCTTGTTGTGGCATTAGAGGGTGACCCCCTCTATAGCATGTTGCTTTTGTTTCATGCTTAATAGTTCATATGTGCAAGTTGTGCCTAGTCAAAGTAGGCATGTTGCTGAAAATTCCAGTTTAGTGAAAATCTGTGATTTTCACTAAGTGTGAGAATCTGCTTATATTTTCTTCCCGTGTAGTCGTGCTTGTAAAAGTTTATGTGTTGGGAATCAGCCCCTGCAATCAACTGGAAAGTTGTAGGTTTTTGTGTTTGTCTAGCTCTCTGTCCATTGTTTTGGGTGCTGTCAAAATGCTTCAGAGCATAAACTACTAGTGGGAATCTGGAATTTTCACTAAGTCCCTGAAACTGATATTTATGTCCAAGTTAGCAGCTGTAGAACTTTTTGTGTGAAACTCCTTTGTATTATCTTTTTGCTAATTGTTGTAGTGCTTTTGAATAGCTACTGCCACATATCTTATTTGGCACATTTGGGTGGTTGTAGGTGCTTTGCATGTAGCTCTCAAACTGCTATGATGCTGTTTATGACAAATTGTATAGTTTTGTTGTTTTGATGCTTGTGAGTGCATAGTTGATGGTGTGGTGATATTCCTTGCACCACCCCATCTATTCTTGTTTGTTTTGTGATATGGCAACCTGGGAATACCAGAAGTATGCCATTGGAGTGTGTTGTGATGGATTTGATCCGTAGGACTCCATTTCTGGTTTCGTTGTTTCCGGTTGAACCCTAGCTCCGTTCGTAATGTTCTTTATATGCTTTTGCATCGTTTTCGTGTGACGCATCTGATCATGTCATCCTCATGCATGTAAAGATAGCTTAGAGTTTCTTCTCGTGCATGTGCTAGTGACTAGAATAGAGATGCATGTTCATTTTCATCTCATGCATCATGTGCTTGTTGCATCTTGTTGTGCTGTTGTTAATTGGATGCTATTTTTATGTTGGGTAGCACCGAGATCGGAGAATGAGTACGTGGATCCGGGAGATTACGTGTAGGACGAACAAGAGCAGTTCCAGGCTGAGGACATCACAGGCAAGATGATATGACCTTGATTCCATCTCTAGACTTGTGATGCTAGATTCACGTTTCCTTCGTCATATGCTTGCTGCCTACCACTGAAATAATTGCCTCCTGAAATTGCCATGAAACCCAAACACTTTTCCCCTCCTAGCAAATATTGAATTGATAAGTAGGCTTGCTCAGCTACTAATGTTAGCGTTGCTAGTTGTAGGTGCAATTGTCTCATGTGATAACATGAGTTTGATAGCATTACGTTAAATCTGATATTTAATTAATGCACCTATATACTTGGTAAATAACGGAAGGCCTAGCCTTTTGCCGGGTGTTTTTTTCCGTTATTGCTAACATAGTTTCCGGCTACCGGTGTTTGATTCCATAACTGATCGCTCCTAACACGCTCGGGGTTGTTATGGGGACCCCCTTGATAAATCGTGTAGTGTGAAGACTTGTCCGGCAGGACCCAACATTGGCATTAATTTGCTAATCACTTAATAATAATCTGCATAGGGAATAGCTACCCCGAGGAATTAATCAACAACCCGGGCCAGTGCTCCTCATGGGTGTTGGTCCAAAATGGACAGACTGCGGGGGCCACCCCAGGGAAACTTGAGGTTTGGCTCTTGTAGGCTTTTCCACCCGTCGTGTCCAGAGACTCAGATACACGGCTCTTATCGGGGTCGTCGACACAACGGGAGGTCCTGCTAGAATTTTCTTACCTTAGCAATATATCTTGCGTATAGGAATCCCGGTGAAGCTTTGGTTCTCCCCAGAGTTGAGGTTTTCCTCTAAGGAATCCGACGAGATCACGAGATTCGTGATAGAGGATTACTTTGCGGCCCGTGACCGTTTGTGATGGACTAGTTGGAGCAGCCCTGTAGGATTTAATCTTTCGGAAAGTCGTGCCCGCGGTTATGTGGGAACTTGGAATATTTGTTAACATCCGGTTATAGATAACTTGAACTAATTATAATAAACTTGCCAACTGTGTGCGTAACCGTGACTGTCCCCTTCGAAGACCTCTCTTCGATCGGGAACACGGTGGGGTTATGATTGACGTAAGTAGGTGTCCAGGATCACTTATTGATCAGCTAGTATTCGTTCGCTAGTATATACCACCTTCAAATACTTGTTCTACGTAAGATAGCCACCATAAAGCTTAGGATGCTGCAACCTAAACACTAAACCTTCCTTACCTAATAACTTGACTAGTTCTGGCACCGAGGTCATAGATTGCTGAGTCCCCGTGGCTCACAGATTCCTTCAACACACCAACAGGTACAGGTATGCCCGACATAGGTGATCCCGATGGCCCGCAGCTGGCGTGGCAGTACGATGAGGAGAACGACCGCTTGTACATGAACTATCCAGAAGATTGAGGCGTGGTCGTGATCGTGGGCAAGCATGCAGGGTAGCATAGTCTTTTCTCATGTTATGTAGTCCGTAGAGGAACTACCTTGTCTGAATAAATGTGTGATGTAAACTCTGATATTATCTATGAGATGGCAGATGATTCCCTATTTGGCACTCTATTATTATGTATATGCTATGTTACTATGCTTGCGAAACGCTTAGATGCGCTTCTTTCCATTTTGGGGCCTCTTTCCCTAAATTGGAAAGGACCTTATCTTAGTTGTTACAAGTTGGTAATCAGAGCCTTACGACCATAGGAGCCTTTGTGTGATCGTACTTGGCCGAGTCGAGTCTAGTAAAATGTTTTGAGTCTTAGTTATATCGGAGAGTAGCATTCTTTTTTTCTCCTCTTCCATGCTTTGGTGAGGTTCCCTTCTTAGGAAATCTTAATTCTACTCCTCTTCTCGATCAAAAAAATTTAGGATCACGTGGGTATTTTCGAAATCTATATGATATCGATGTGACGGAGTTCTGTCTTGGTGCCTCCTGTCTGCCTTGATTTCTTCCGGGAAGTTGAGCTCCAGGGGATTCTTGTGCACATCACCATCATTCAGATTTCTAAGTATCTCAGAATGAAGGATGTTCATAATTGCTTCAATACTAGTAGTGGCGAGATAAACCCGATGTCCCTAGTAATGGTGCAGACTGTTCGGGAGTACTGCCATACTTTGTATCGTTGTGATCACGAGGGTCTGTTGTAGATGAAGGTCTGAGATTCTGGTTATGTGTTGACGGATGTGATATAGTGGACGGGTTAGTATAGGAGTTGTGTGAATATTACTCCTTGTATCCGTGTACCAGATTGCATGACCAGATATTTCGGAAATTCATAGGTGGGATATCAAGTAGTGACTTATAGGACAATCTTCCTACAGATGCATGATGTGAGGTTGGGATTCGATATTCAGTGGGTATGTTTCTTCACGGTCGTCTTACGGCGGTTCTCGTTGTATCTTAAAGAGTCCTTGTAGCTCGCTACTACTTGGGGTTACTTCGTAAGTCGTGTGCACTACCTTGCACGGGATGGCCACTGTAAATTCGAGCCCGTGCGATCTTATCCACGAAGATATCGGATGAAATATCGATCATATGTTTGTTCCGAGAAATTCTAGATCATACTTGTTTGCAAGTGGTCTTAATCAGAATTTTGTCGACAGTCACTTTGAGGAATCATTCTTACTATTTTGTTCGAGTGCAATTGCTAATATTCCTGTTCAGATATTCCTGCCGTTTTTGATTCAGCTATACCTTCAATTGATTGTGTGGGCTAATGTGTTGTCCGTCTTCAGGATGGATCCACCAAATCGACAGAATCCAGGTCGTGAGGATGTACCGCCACCACCTCCTCCTGCGGAGAATCCTCCTCCACCGCCGCATCCTCTTGCAGAGGCTTGGCAATCGGTAATGGCTGCTACAAATGCAAACACTCAGATGCTGATGCAGTTGTTGCAAGAGAGGACTAATCAGCAGCAAGGCAATTTCTAGCATGGTGGCAATCAGTTTGCTAATCTGAGTCAGTTCCTATCAAATCAGCCGAAGAATTTCACTTCCTGTGACCAGCCGTTTGATGCTGAGGATTGGATCCGCGACATGAACAAGCACTTTGAATGCAACAATGTTCGTCATGAGGATTTTATCAAGTTTTCTACATTCTAGCTGAAGGGGCAAGCATCTATCTGGTGGCAAGAGTTGAAGGATTCCAGGGGTGCTAGAGTGATCACTTGGGATGAGTTCTGCCGTGACTACAGATCCCACTACATTCCGTCCAGCTTCGTGGAGGAAATGCGTAAGAAGTTCAGGCGCTTGAAGCAAGGTGGTAACTCCGTGGACAAGTACAACGTCGAGTTCCACGAGCTAGCCCGATACGCCTTGCAGGATATTCCTGGTCAGAAGAGCAAGATTTATCAGTTCAGAGGTGGCTTGAAAGAAGATTTGCAGTTAGCTCTCGCTTTGCATGATTCTGAGGAGTTCGATAAGTTCTACAAGTTAGCTCTCAGGGCTGAGGCAGCTTTGCGCAGGGTGGAGAATTCTAAGAAGCGCTTCAGAGATTCCAGCTCGTCTTCCTCTTCTCAGGCGGTTCAGAAGCAACAGAAGTATTAGGTGTCTCCTCCTCCTCCTCGGCACACATAGCAGTTCAAGCATTCAGGTGGCCGTGGTTCTTCCCACCCACCTAACCCATCTTTTCAGCATAGATTCCAGCACCAGAAGCAAGGGACTCCTCAGACACAGTACCGTCAGCCAGCAGATGTTACTTGTCACAAGTGTGGGCAGAAGGGTCACTATGCCGACAAGTGCACTTCTTAGCTCCGTCTTCTGCCTCCTCCTCCAGGCAAACCTTCAAGCAATGCTCTCATGAAGTTCAACCCCGGGTCTGCTCGAGTCAACATGGTGAATTCGTCTGAGGCAGAAAACTCGTCAGATGTGATCATGGGTAACCTCCTCGTTAATGATATTCCTGCTAAAGTCTTGTTTGATTCTGGTGCTTCGCATTGCTTCATGTCATATCCATTTGCATCCAAACATAATCTGCGTCAGGAGCAGTTGTCTAAGCCGTTGGGAGTCGTTTCTCCCGCGAAGCATTTGAGTTCTAGTTTGTTCGTTCCGGGTGTTTCTGTCAAGATGGGTAGTTATTCTTTTCTGGCGTCTCCTATTGTCTTGGGCAATTCCAACATTGATTTGATCCTTGGTATGGACTGGTTGGCCATGAACAAGGCATCGATTGATTGTGAAGCTAAAGAAGTGAATCTTACTCACTCTTCGGAGGACGTGATTATATTTGCGGCGTGCAATGATACAATCTGTCTGTTCTCTTTGAATGAAAAGGTTGAGATTAATCCTATTTCGCAAGTCCCAGTGGTCTGCGAATATGAAGATGTGTTTCCAGAAGAGCTGCCAGGAATGCCTTCGCACCGAGAAGTTGAATTTGTTATACAGCTTGAAACAGGTGCTGAGCCTGTGTGCAAACGGCCGTACAAACTAGGTCCAGAAGAGCTGAAGGAACTTAAGAGGCAACTCGATGAGCAGGAGCGTTTGGTCTGATCAGACCGAGCTTGTCTCCTTGGGCTGTGGAGTTCTGTTTGTCAAGAAGAGGATGGCACGGATCGGTTGTGTGTTGATTACCCTCCATTGAACAAGAAGACAATCAGGAACAAGTATCCACTTCCGAACATAAATGAGCTGTTCGAACAGTTGAAAGGGGCTAAGATCTTCTCCAAGCTCGATCTCAGAATGGGCTATCATCAAATTCGCATTCGCGAAGAGGATATTCCGAAGACTGCTTTCACGACTAGTTTTGGCTCGTATGAGTATACGGTCATGTCTTTTGGTTTGGCAAATGCTCCTCCGACATTTTGTTGAATGATGAACTACATATTCTCTCCGTTCAAGAATGATTTCATCTTGCTATATCTCGACGACATTCTGGTCTTTTCTGAAACTGAGGAAGAACATGAAGAACATCTCAGCTTGGTGCTTGATAAGCTGAGAGAGCACAAATTCTATCCCAAGTTTTCCAAGTGTGAGTTCTGGTTGAAAGAAGTCGTCTATCTTGGGCACATCATCTCTGCCGAGGGCATCAAAGTTGATCCGTCGAAGGTGCAGGCCATTGTTGAATGGGAGCCTTCACAGAATGTGAAGCAGCTTTGAAGCGTTCTCGGGCTTCCAAGCTATTGCAGAAGGTTCGTTAAGAACCTCTCCAAGAATGCTAAGCCTCTCTCAAGTCTTCTTCAGAAGGGTGTGAAGTATGCTTGGTCTCTAGAGTGTCAGTTGACCTTCGACACACTCAAAGAGAAGCTCACCTCTACTCCATTCTTGGTTCCTCCGGATGACTCCAAACCTTACCAAGTGTTTTGCGACGCCTCTCTTCAAGGTCTTGGTGCAATTCTGATGCAAGAGAAGAAAGTGGTTGCTTATACCTCCAGGCAGTTGGAGCCAGCGGAGAAGAATTATCCTGTGCATGATCTTGAGCTCGCAGCAGTGGTACATGCTCTAATGACTTGGAGACACCTCTTATTGGAACGAAAGATTGAAGTGTTCACCGATCACAAGAGTCTCAAGTATATCTTCACCCAGCCTAACCTGAATCTTTGGCAAACTCGTTGGGTGGAAATGCTCCACGATTTAATCCGAGTGTTGAGTACACGCCAGGCAAAGCTAATGCCGTGGCAGATGCTTTGAGCAGGAAGGCTTACTGCAACAGTCTTATTCTTAAGCCTCTCCAGCCTGACCTTTGTGAATCTTTCAGAAAGCTCAACATTCAGTTAGTACCTCAGGGATTTCTTGCAAACCTTCAGATATCTCCTACCTTGGAAGATCAGGTCCGAGCAGCACAGCTTCTTGATGCAATGGTGAAGAAAGTCAAGATTGGCATGGCAAAGGGACTTCCCAAATATAAGTGCTTCAGTGTTGATGCCAGAGACACGTTGTTCTTTGAGGATCGTCTTGTTGTTCCGAAAGGTGATCTCAGTAAGGTAATCATGGAAGAAGCTCATAACCCTTTGCTCTCAATACATCCAGGAAGCTCCAAGATGTATCAGGACTTGCATGAAGTGTGAGATTGCTCAGTTCATAAATGAATGTGATGTATGTCGAAGGGTGAAAGCAGAGCATCAACGCCCAGCAGGTCTTTTGCATCCTTTGCCCATTCCCGACTAGAAGTTCGATCATATTGAGATGGATTTCGTCACCGGGTTTCCGAAGTCCAAGAAGGGGACGATGACATCTTCGTTGTCATCGACAAGTTGAGTAAAGTGGCTCATTTTCTTCCAGTCAAGGAATCCATCTCCGTAGCTCAGCTTGCAGAGCTGTACACTTCCAGTATAGTGTCTTTGCATGGCGTGCCCATGATGATTTCTTCGGATCGCGGAAGTATCTTCGCTTCCAAGTGTTGGGACTCTTTTTAGTCTGCGATGGGCACGAAGATACACTTCAGCACAGCTTTTCATCCTTAGACTAGTGGTCAAGTGGAGCGAATCAATCAGGTCCTGGAGGATATGCTGAGAGTGTGTGTTATCTCTTTTGGCATGAAGTGGGAAGACTGCCTGCCTTCCGCTGAGTTCTCGTACAACAACAGTTACCAAGCTAGTTCAGGGAAAGCTCCGTTTTAAATTCTATATGGAAGGAAGTGCCGTACCCTGATACGTCTCCGTCGTATCTACTTTTCCGAACTCTTTTGCCCTTATTTTGGACTCTAATTTGCATGATTTGAATGGAACTAACCCGGACTAACGTTGTTTTCAGCAGAATTGCCATGGTGTTGTTTTTGTGCAGAAATAAAAGTTCTCAGAATGACCTGAAAATTTACGGAGAATTTTTCTGGAATTAATCAAAAATACCTGCGCAAAGATTCACCGGAGGAGGTGAGCTAGTGGGCCACAAGCCTAGGGGCCGCGGCCACCCCCCTGGCCACGTCGTGAGGGCTTGTGGGGCCCACGAGGCTCCACCGCCTCCAATCTCAGCTCTATATATTCCGTTTCGCCCGGAAAAAAAATCAGGGAGAAGGATTCATCGCGTTTTATGATATGGAGGCACCGCCACCTCCTGTTCTTCATCTGGAGGGCAGATCTGGAGTCCGTTCTGGGCTCCGGAGAGGGGAAATCGTCGCCATCGTCATCATCAACCTTCCTCCATCGTCAACTCCATGATGCTCTTCACTGTTCGTGAGTAATCTCATCGTAGGCTTGCTGGACGGTGATGAGTTGGATGAGATCTATCATGTAATCGAGTTAGTTTGATGGGGATTGATCCCTAGTATCCACTATGTTCTGAGATTGATGTTGCTACTACTTTGCCATGCTTAATGCTTGTCATTAGGGCCCGAGTGCCATGATTTCAGATCTGAACCTATTATGTTGTCGCCAATATATGTGTGTTTTAGATCCTATCTTGCAAGTTGTAGTCACCTACTATGTGTTATGACCCGGCAACCCCGGAGTGACAATAGCCGGAACCACTCCCGGAGATGACCATTGTATGAGGAGTTCATGTATTCACTAAGTGTTAATGCGTTGGTCCGGTTCTTTATTGAAAGGCCAACCTTAATATCCCGTAGTTTTCATTAGGACCCCGCTGCCACGGGAGGGATGGACAATAGATGTCATGCAAGTTCTTTGCCCTAAGCACGTATGACTACATACAGATTACATGCCTACATTAGATTGACGAACGGGAGCTAGTTACTTATCTCTCCGTGTTATAGCCGTTACATGATGAATCACATCCGGCATAATCATCCATCACCGATCCACTGCCTACGAGTCTTTTACTACTGGTCCTTGCTATGTTAGTTTGCTGCTACTGCTGTCACTTCTGTTACTATTGCTCTGTTGCTACTGCTGGTACTTTGTTGCTGCTGTCACTACTGCTGTTACTTGCTACTCTGCTGTCACTACTGCTGTTACTTTGCTGCTGCTGTCACTACTGCTGTTACTTGCTACTTTGTTGTTACCTGCTGCAAGATATTTTACTGGCGCCATTGATACAACAAGTCAGGAATAGTTTGCCGTCAACAGATCTTTTTCCGGCATCGTTGCTATCATACCACTTTGCTAATGATACTTTGCATGCAGACACAAATCTTTCAGGTGAGGTTGAATTGACAACTCGGCTACTAATACTTGAGAATATTCTTTCGCTTCCCCTTGAGTCGAATCAATAAATTTGGGTGTAATACTCTACCCTCGAAAACTGTTGCGATCCCCTACACTTGTGGGTTATCAAGACAATTTTCTGCCGTCGTTGCCGGGGAAGCACAGCTATATTCTCTGAGTCACTTGGGATTGACGTCTGCTGGTCACTATGAGGAATCCGAAAGATCCAAGAACTGAAATCTTCCCCTCAACTATGAGGACAGGTAAGGAACTGTCATCTAAGTCATCTAGGTCTGCCTTATGATGCTATGCTTGATACTGCTTTGCCTGATGATGCTATGCTTGATACTGCTTTGCCACTAGGTGCATTCCTTGATGCACAAATTGCTAGAGTTGCTGCTAGATGTGATGATACTTCTGAAACTGCTGATACTATTGAAGTAGAACCTGTTACTATGCCTGCTTTGCCTGTTATGCCTGAGCGCTATGTTATGGAGGGAGAAATAGCTAAGGATTTTCTTGCGTGTAAGGATAGCTATGATGTTGAGAAACTAATGCACAAGTGGAAAGAAAAATCTCTGAACACTAGGATGAAATACGACCTGAAGTTTGGTACTTCGCCTATCTTTGTGACCGATAAAGATTATGAATTCTCGGTCGACCCTGAGTTAATTACTCTAGTCGAATCTGATCCTTTTCAGGGTTATGAGTGTGAAATGGTTGTAGCCCATCTTACCAAACTACACGATATAGCCACCCTATTCACTAGTGAGGAAAAGATCCGCGACTACTATATCCTCAAGCTGTTTCCTTTCTCGCTAAAGGATGATGCTAAGACCTGGTTGACTTCTCTTGCTCCTGGTTGTGTGCGTAGCCCCTAGGATATGGTATACTACTTCTCTGAAAAATATTTCCCTGCCCATAAGAAGCAAGCTGCCTTGCAGGAAATATACAACTTTGCTCAAGCTGAGGAAGAGAGTCACCCACAAGCTTGGGGGAGGCTCATCCAGATACTGAATGCTTTGCCTGATCACCGTCTTGAGAAGAATGAAATACTAGATATCTTCTATAATGGACTTACTGATGCTTCCAAAGACCACCTAGAGTCGTGCCGGTCGTGTTTTTAGGGAACCAACTGTAGAACAAGCTGAGATTCCACTGAATAACATCTTGTGCAATGAGAATGCTTGGACTATTCCCGAACCACCTCCTAAGTCAACTCCGAAGAAAAGAGGTATTCTATTCCTCAGTCCTGAAGATATGCAAGAAGCCAAGAAATCTATGCGAGAGAAAGGCATTAAATCTGAAGATGTCAAAAATCTACCACCTATTGAAGAGATCCATGGTCTTGATAACCCGATACAGGTAGTAGAAGTAAATTCTCTGCGTAGGTTTGATGAGAGTGATATTGCTTTTGATAAACCTGCTAGCTTATGCATGGATGAATTTGATAACTTCGTTGCCAAACAACAAAGTTTCAATGATTATGTTAGCAGACAATTGGAACAGAATGCTCGTATGCTTAGTCATTTAAGTGCTTGTGTGGACGGAAATGTCAATGATCTTAAGCTTCTTAGTAAACATGCCTATATGGTTACTACTCAGGTAGAACAAGTACTTATAGCTCAGAATGACTTGCTCAACGAGTTGAATGACAATTCCGTTATAGTTGTTACTAGAGGCGGTAGAATGACCCATGAAACTTTGTATCCTGAGGGTCATTCTAAGAGAATTGAACAAGATTCTCGAGGAGTTAGCACTAATGCACCTAGTCATCCTAGAAAGAAGAAGAAAGATGATAGGAACCTGCACGATAGCAACCCTGTTGCTGCTACACTTGAGAGTCCAAATGATGCCTCTGTCTCTGATGCTGAAACACAGTCTGGTGATGAACATGAGCCTAATGATGATATCAATAGTGATGTTCATGTTGATGCTCAACCTAGCAATGATAAGGATGTGGAGATTGAACCTGTTGATCTTGATAACCCATAGCCTAAGAATAGAAGATATGGTAAGAATGACTTCACTCCTAAGAAGCATGGTAAAGAAAGGGAACCATGGGTTTAGAAACCCATGCCCTTTCCTCCCAAACCATCCAAGAAAAAGGATGATGAGGATATTGAGGGATTCGTTGAAATGATTAGACCTGTCTTTCTGCAAATGCATTTGACAGATATGCTCAAAATGTGTCCGTATGCTAAGTACATGAAAGATATTGTGACTAATAAGAGGAGGATACCTGAGGTTGAGATTTCCACCATGCTTGCTAATTATACCTTCAAGGGTGGAACTCCTAAGAAACTAGGTGATACCGGTGTGCCGACTATACCTTGCTCTATTAAAGGTAACTACATGAGAACTGCTTTATGCGACCTTGGAGCCGGTGTTAGTGTTATGACTCTCTCTCTTTATCGTAGACTTGAACTGGATAAGTTGACACCCACTGAAATCTCTCTGCAAATGGCCGACAAATCAACTGCTTTCCCTATCGACATTTGCGAGGATGTGCCTCTTGTGGTTGCCAATGTCACTATCTTAACAGACTTTGTTATCTTGGATATTCCCGAGGACGATGCCATGGCGGTCATCCTTGGAAGACCCTTTTTAAACACGGCAGGGGCTGTTATAGATTGCAACAAAGGCAATGTTACTTTCCATGTCAATGGTAATGAGCATGCGGTGCACTTTCCAAGGAAACAATATCGAGTACATTGCATCAATGCTATCGAAAAAACTTCATCGATTCTTATTGGGAGCTTTGAATGCCCTATTCCTCGTGTCAAGATGAAGTATGATTTGCTTGTTGGGGAAATACATATCCGCATTGAGGTGACCTAGTGGCTATTCGAAAATTCTCCGTTCTCTTTTTGCGATTTGAAAAGGTTTGTCAAAGAGACTTGCTCAACCTCACTGACGGATTTCTTTCGATGACCTTGAGATGGATGAATCGAGGAGTCACAAACCTCTGTTCCGAGCTTTCACCTTCGGTTGCTTAGAAGAAAAATGATAGATTTAGTTTAGTTTTCCCTATTTTCTGTTTTAGCGTCCTATGGAAAGTACCCCGAAAATAAAAGTTCTCCGACCGTCCTGAAAATCAAGTATGATTTTTTCTGGAATTTTTGAAAAATACTGAGACAAAGAGCTTGTCTGGGGGCTGCACCAGTGGGCCACAAGCCGTGATGGCGCGGGCACCCCCTGGTCGTGCCACCCAGGCTTGTGGGGCCCACAGGCACCCATCCACTCATTCTTGCTCTCATCTGGTTCTCCTACCTCCAGAAAAAATCGTTTCGCATCTCAAATCCGTGTTCTTGCTCCTCTTGCTGGGATTTTCGATCTCTTTGCTCAAATCACCATTCTCCGAACTATTTTGGGGAAATTACTCCTTGGTAAGTGACTCCTCCATTGGTCCAATTAGTTTTTGCTCTAGTGCCTTATACTCCGCGTATTTTTGCTGCCTTGGTGACCATGTTTTTCAGCTTTGAATGCTGATTTTAGCTGGTCCCAAGTAGTTTTGATGCGTAATATGGCCTCTAGGCACTTGTGGGAGTAGTTGCTGTGAGTTTAGTTGAGCCTTGTTCACTTTTCCTTTGGGTCACTAAAAATTTCAGAAAAGGAAGATGTCCAGGAGAAACTATCATGGAGGTTCCTCAAGCAAGAGAGGTCCCCGTCTTGCGATTCGGGAGCCCGATCCTTACCAAACAAGGGACGCGCGGGTACGACCATGTGAATGGCCTTCTGATGAATTTATGATTGAGGCAGGTTTCAAAGATGAGTTTGATGCACTTGTTCGCAACGTCGGACTCGAATAATTCATATCCGGTAAATGTGAACAGTATGTTGCTCTCACTGCCTCTTTTGTTCGTAGATTCAAATTTTCAGTTGGCCGTGACACATCGGTACAGTTTTATCTCTATGACAAATCGTATACCATGGATTTAGAGGATTTCAATAGAATTTGCAAAATACCTATTTGGGGTAGCCTCAATGATCCTACTAAATTTTCGGTTAGAGATTTTTGCTCTGGTATTACTGTTGGAGAAACTAGAGATATTACGCAAGCTACCATGGGGAGTATTCATTTTCCTGCCTTGCATTACTTTGCCCTCTTCATAGGCAGATGCATTAATGATAAGATTGAGCATTGTCACCTATGCACACCCGACCTTAGTATCCTTAAGAGCGCAGTGACGGGTGACAAGAGTTTCAACATGGGAGCTATTATAGCAAGGAGGCTGAATAAGAATGCTAATGAAGGGCATTTCTTTGGTGGGATCTATGCCACTCGCATAGCAAATTTTCTTGGAGTACCCATCCGCAAAGGCGATCGCCTGCTCCATACAACTTTCCTTGACCGCGTCGCTTTGACACGCTACCAGTTCCTTGAGAGGGATGATGAATCCCTCCTATACCGTCTGATATTTAACAGGCAGTGTGTTTTCCATATTAGCCTTCCTGCTCCTGCCTTCTTTGACGGAGATATTACATAACCAGAGGACAGGCAGAGGAGTATGAGAGGGAGGCAAAGTCTGCTCGTCTCCATGAGGCAGCTATTCAGGCAGTGGCTGCAGCGCTCCCGTATAACCCCCATTATGATTTTGGGTGTCGCCAGGACCATCCTTGGGAGTAGACCAACTTAGGCCAAAAGCCTAAGCTTGGGGGAGTACGTGTTCTCACTGACTTTACATTCTTGCTTATGCTTTCACATTGTTAGCCGGGCTTCACACTTTGCCACTGTATCATTCATGTTAGTTTATTTTCTTTTTCTCGTTTTCTTTTTGTGTGTCTGTCTAGATTGAGAAAACACAAAAAGATTTTCTTTTTCTTCTTCTACTTGTTGGGAGTTTTCCCGTGTAAATAGTTTTCTTTTTCTTTGGGTCAAGCTAGAAGATATTGGTTACAATGTTTAGTGGATCTCGCATGCATACCTGTTTAGTTGTCATAGAGCCATATTACTTTGTCTTCTCCTTTGTGTTTGCCTGTAGATTCCAGCTTTAGTCCAATGCACGAGCACGCTTATTATTGTTCACACCATTCGGTCGTGCAAGTGAAAGGAAATAATGACGATATATTATGAAGTGACTGAGCCTGGAAAAGCTGGTATGAACTCGATCTATTTTGTTTTTGTAAATATGACTAGCTCATCATGCGTGATTCAGCTTTGTTGTGAGAGAAACATGTTTGTAATGACAACTTAGAGATCATAGTTGCTTATGCCATGCTTACTTAGCTAGGAGCTTATAATGGTTTGTCTTGGATGCCCACATGAATGTTGAGATGACTGTGTTGTAGTATGATAGGATGGTATCCTCCTTTGAATGATTCAAGTGGCTTGACTTGGCGCATGTTGACGCATGTAGTTGAAACAAAATCAACATAGCCTCTATGATGTTCATGTTTATGGTTATTTATGTCCTACTCATGCTTGCACTCAATGTTAGTTAATCTCAATGCATTTTGATGGCTGTTCTCGCTCTGTAGTTGGTCGCTTCCCAGTCTTTTGCTAGCCTTCACTTGTACTAAGCGGGAATACTGCTTGTGCATCCACTTCCATAAACTCAAAGTTGTTCCATATGAGTCCACCATACCTACCTATATGCGGTATGTACCTGCCGTTCCAAGTAAATTTGCATGTGCCACTCTCTAAATCGTCAAGAAATAATCTGTTTTGCATGCCCGAACCTCTCATGTGGTTACAGGGGGCTATTTGTATCTTCCATGCTAGGCGTGTTATCCTCGATATGTGTTTATTCACTATCATTCACGAGAAAGGGGTCGGTAATTGGAATTCCCAGTTCCATTCTCAAATCGAAAAGATAATTGCAAACAATACTCCCCCAGGATTGTGTTGGTATGGACGGTACCCGAGGATTCGGCTAGCCGTGGAGTGTGATTGATTGGTGGTGGGGGAGTCAAAACTTTACTTTTCTGTTTGGGCACCGCCTATAGCATGTGTAGCTTGGGGGAGTTCATACGTCTCCGTCCTATCTACTTGTCCAAACTCTTTTGCCCTTGTTTCGGACTCTAATTTGCATGATTTGAATGGAACTAACCTGGACTAACGCTGTTTTCAGCAGAATTGCCATGGTGTTGTTTTTGTGCAGAAATAAAAGTTCTCGGAATGACCTAAAAATTTAGGGAGAATTTTTCTGGAATTAATGAAAAATACCTGCGCAAACATCCACCGGAGGAGGTGAGCCAGTGGGCCACAAGCGGACGGACCGCGGCCTCCCCCTTGGCCGCGCCTGGCAGGCTTGTGGGGCCCACAAAGCTCCACCGCCTCTCAATCCAGCTCTATATATTCTGTTTCATCCAGAAAAAAAAACCAAGGAGAAGAGTTCATCGCGTTTTACGATACGGAGGTGCCGCCACCTCCTGTTCTTCATTTGGAGGGCAGATCTGGAGTCCGTTCTAGGCTCCGGAGAGGGGAAATCGTCGCCATCGTCATCAGCAACCTTCCTTCATCGCTAATTCCATGATGCTCTTCACTGTTCGTGAGTAATCTCATCGTAGGCTTGCTGGACGGTGATGGGTTGGATGAGATCTATCATGTAATTGAGTTAGTTTTGATGGGGATTGATCCCTAGTATCCACTATGTTCTGTGATTGATGCTGCTACTACTTTGACATGCTTAATGCTTGTCACTAGGGCCCGAGTGCCATGATTTCAGATCTGAACCTATTATGTTGTCGCCAATATATATGTGTTTTAGATCCTATCTTGCAAGTTGTAGTCACCTACTATGTGTTATGACCCGGCAACCCTGGAGTGACAATAGCCGGAACCACTCCCGGAGATGACCATAGTATGAGGTGTTCATGTATTCACCAAGTGTTAATGCGTTGGTTCGGTTCTTTATTAAAAGGAGAACCTTAATATCCCGTAGTTTCCATTAGGACCCCGCTGCCAAGGGAGGGATGGACAATAGATGTCATGCAAGTTCTTTTCCCTAAGCACGTATGACTACATACGGAATACATGCCTACATTAGATTGACGAACGGGAGCTAGTGACATATCTCTCCGTGTTATAACTGTTACATGATGAATAGCATCCGACATAATCATCCATCCCCGATCCAATGCCTATGAGTTTTTCCTACTGGTCCTTGCTATGTTACTTTGTCGCTATTGCTGTCAGTGCTGCTACTGTTACTCTGTTGCTACTGCTGTTACTTTGCTGCTACTGGTTACTGTTGCTACTGCTGCTATCATACTACCTTGCTACTGATACTTTGCTGCAGACACTAAATCTTTCAGGTGTGGTTGAATTGACAACTCAACTACTAATACTTGAGAATATTCTTTCGCTTCCCCTTGAGTCGAATCAATAAATTTGGGTTGAATACTCTACCCTCGAAAACTGTTGCGATCCCCTATACTTGTGGGTTATCAAGACTATTTTCTGGCGCCGTTGCCGGGGAGGCACAACTATATTCTGTGAGTCACTTGGGATTTAAGTCTGTTGGTCACTATGAGGAATCCGATAGATCCAAGAACTAAAGTCTTGCCCTCAACTACGAGGGCAGGTAAGGAACTGCCATCTAGCTCTGCACTTGATTCACCTTCAGTTATGAGTAAGTTTGCGACATCACCTCCTGCTAGAAATCTTGAGATGTCGCTTGTGCTTGATGATGCTACTTAATCTGTCCATGATGCTTATGATGATGCGATGCTTGATACTGCTTTGCCTGATGATGCTATGCTTGATACTGCTTTGCCACTAGGTGCATTCCTTGATGCACAAAATTGCTAGAGTTGCTGCTAGATGTGATGATACTTCTGAAACTGCTGATACTATTGAAGTAGAACCTACTATTTTGCCTGCTAGAGCTAGCTCTCCTAGAAATGAATTGCCCGTTATGCCTGAGCATTATATTATGGAGGGAGAGATAGCTCGGGATTTTCTTCGTGTAAGGATAGCTATGATGTTGAGAAATTACTGCTCAAGTGGAAAGAAAAATCTCTAAACGCTAGGATGAAATACGACCCGAAGTTTGCTTCTTCGCCTATTTTTGTGACCGGTAAGGATTATGAATTCTCTGTCGACCCTGAGTTAATCACTCTAGTCGAATCTGATCCTTTTCACGGTTATGAGTCTAAAAAGGTTGTAGCCCATCTTACCAAACTGCACGATATAGCCACCATGTTCACTAGTGAGGAAAAGATCTGCCACTACTATATCCTCAAGCTGTTTCCTTTCTCGCTAAAGGATGATGCTAAGACTTGGTTCACTTCTCTTGCTCCTGGTTGTGTGCGTAGCCCCCGGGATATGGTCTACTACTTCTCTGAAAAATATTTCCCTGCCCATAAGAAGCAAGCTACCTTGCAGGAAATATACAACTTTGCTCAAGCTGAGGAAGAGAGTCTCCCACAAGCTTGGGGGAGGCTCGTCCACCTACTGAATACTTTGCCTGATCATCCTCTTGAGAAGAATGAAATACTTGATATCTTCTATAATGGACTTACCGATGCTTCCAAAGACCACCTAGATAATCGTGTTGGTTGTGTTTTTAGGGAACGAACTGTAGAACAAGCTGAGATCCTATTGAATAACATTTTGTGCAATGAGAATGCTTGGACTATTCCTGAACCACCTCCTAAGCCAACTCTGAAGAAAAGAGGTATTCTATTCCTCACTCCTGAAGATATGCAAGAATCTAAGAAATCTATGAAAGAGAAAGGCATTAAATCTGAAGATGTCAAAAATCTACAACCTATCGAAGAGATCCATGGTCTTGATAACCGAATACACGTAGTAGAAGTAAATTCTCTGCGTAGGTTCGATGAGAGTGATATTACTTTTGATAAACCTGCTAGCTTATGCCTGGGTGAGTTTGATAACTTTGTTGCCAAACAATAGAGTTTCAATGATTATGTTAGCAGACAATTGAAACAGAATGCTCGTATGCTTAGTCATTTAAGTGCTTGTGTGGACACAAACGTCAATGATCTTAAGCTCTTGAGTAAACAAGCCTCTATGGTTACTACTCAGCTAGACCAAGTACTTAAAGCTCAAAATGACTTGCTCAATGAGTTGAATGACAATTCCATCCGAGTCATTACTAGAGGCGGTAGAATGACCCAAGAATCTTTGTATCCTTAGGGTCATCCGAAGAGAATTGAACAATATTCTCAAGGAGTTAGCACTGATGCACCTAGTCATCCTAGAAAGAAGAAGAAATATGATAGGAACCTGCACGCTAGGAACCCTGTTGCTGTTACACCTGAGAGTCCAAACGATGTCTCTGTCTCTGATGCTGAGACACAATGTGGTGATGAACTTGAGCCTAATGATAATATAAATAGTGATGTTCAGGATGATGCTCAACCTAGCAATGATAAGGATGTGGAGATTGAACATGTTGATCTTGATAACCCACATCCTAAGGCTAAGAGATACGATAAGAATGACTTCGCTGCTAGGAAGCATGGTAAAGGAAGGGAACCATGGGTTCAGAAACCTATGCCCTTTCCTCCAAAACCATCCAAGAAAAAGGATGATGAGGATTTTGAGCGATTTGTTTAAATGATTAGACATGTCTTTCTGCAAATGCGTTTGACAGATATGCTCAAAATGTCTCTGTATGCTAAGTACATGAAAGATATCGTGACTAATAAGAGGAGGATACCTGAGGTTGAGATTTCCACCATGCTTGCTAATTATACCTTCAAGGGTGGAACTCCTCAGAAACTAGGTGATCCCGGTGTGCCCACTATACCTTGCTCGATTAAAGGTAACTACGTTAACACTGCTTTATGCGACCTTGGAGCCGGTGTTAGTGTTATGCCTCTCTCTCTTTATCGTAGACTCCAACTGGATAAGTTGACACCCACTGAAATCTCTCTGCAAATGGCCGACAAATCAACTGCTTTCCCTATCAGCATTTGCGAGGATGTGCCTGTTGTGGTTGCTAACGTCGCTATCTTAACAGACTTTGTTATCTTGGATATTCCCGAGGATGATGGCATGGCGGTCATCCTCGGAAGACCCTTTTTAAACACTGCAGGGGTTGTTATAGATTGCAACAAAGGCAATGTCACTTTCCATGTCAACGGTAATGAGGATACAGTGCACTTTCCTAAGAAACAATATCGAGTACATTGCATCAATGCTATCGAAAAAACTTCAACGATTCTTATTGGGAGCTTTGAATGCCATATACCTCCTGTTAAGATGAAGTATGATTTGCTTGTTGGGGAAATACACATCCCCATTGAGGTAACCCAGTGACTACTCAAAAATTCTCCATTCTCTTTTGCGATTTGAAAAGGTTTGTTGAGGAGACTTGATCAACCTCGTTGATTGATTTCTTTCGATGACCATGAGATGGATGAATCGAGGAGTCACAAACCTCTGTTCCAAGCTTTCACCTTCGGTTGCTTAGAAGAAAAGTGATAGGTTTAGTTTAGTTTTCCCTGTTTTCTTTCTTAGCGTCCCGTAGAAAAGTACCCCGAAAATAAAAGTTCTCCTAACGTCCTCAAAATCAAGTATGATTTTTTCTGGATTTTTTGAAAAATACTGAGACGAAGAGCTAGTATGGGGGCTGCACCAGTGGCCCACAAGCCCTGGAGGCGCGGGCACCCCCCTAGCCGTGCCTACCTGGCTTGTGGGGCCCACGTGCACCCCCTCCACTCATTCTAGCTCCCATCTGCTTCTCGTACCTCCATAAAAAATCGTTTCGCAGCTCAAACCCGTGTTCTTGCTCCTCTTGCTAGGATTTTCGATCTCTTTGCTCAAAGCACCATTCTCCGAACTGTTTTGGGGAAATTACTCCTTGGTAAGTGACTCCTCCATTGGTCCAATTAGTTTTTGCTCTAGTGCCTTATACTCCGCGTATTTTTGTTGTCTTGGTGACCATGTTCTTGAGCTTTGCGTGCTAATTCTAGCTCGTCCCAAATGGTTTTGATGTGTAATATGGCCTCTAGGCACTTATGGGAGTAGTTGCTATGAGTTTTGTTGAGCCATGTTCACTTTTCCTTAGAATCACTAAAAATTTCAGAAATTTTCAGAGATACAAAAGGGAAAACATGAGGAGGTTCTTAAGAGGCTCTTCAAGCCGTGACCCCAAGGATGATGGAAGTGAGAAGAATCCCAAGTATCCGGTCCATAGAGTTGCAGAAGTTCGAGCGTGCAAGTGGCCAAGCGATGTGTTCTTACGCGCCGCCGGACTTTATGAGGACTTTTACTACTTGGTGGAGAACGCAGGCCTTACCGCCTTCGTTTAAGATAAGTGTCCGCAATACCTCCTCCTCACTAATATCTTCGTACAAAGCTTTAACTTCTATCCGAGGAAGAATCCTCCTATGGTTGAGTTCAAACTTTATGATATCCCCCAGCGCATGTCACTCCAGGATTTTTGCAATGTTTGCAAATTACCTTACGTTGGGGATATTTTTGAACCTCGTCCATGGGACTTGGAAGCTTTCATTTATACAATTGTTGTAGGAGAGGAGAGAGGAGTGTCTTGCGCTAGAGCTGCTAGCACTCATTTTCCCGTGCTTCGGTACTTCTCATTATTTGTGGGAAAATGTTTGATTGGCCGTGGGAAAGCTGGGTCACTTAGTTCCCCAGATCTTGCGGTCTTGCGTGAAGCCCTTTATAATGATAAAACTTATAGCTTGGGCGCTATAGTAGCCCAACGGTTGAACACGAACCGTTCTAAGGGCATTGTCTATGGAGGTATATATGCTACTCGTCTTGCTAGACACTTTGAGATACCTATTAGATTGGAAGAGGAAGAAGAGATTCTTCTTCCTGAGAGATATCTAGATTACGATAGCATGGTTTGCCATGACTTTCTGAATGGAGATATAAATAGAAGGATGAT
The DNA here is from genome assembly GCF_904849725.1 of Hordeum vulgare subsp. vulgare. Classification (NCBI taxonomy): domain Eukaryota; kingdom Viridiplantae; phylum Streptophyta; class Magnoliopsida; order Poales; family Poaceae; genus Hordeum; species Hordeum vulgare. The sequence goes on from NC_058519.1 coordinate 369,262,238, forward strand.
TTATAACCTGGTATTTAGTCAGGGTACTCGTGAGACTATTACTTTGCCTGCTCCTTCTTTGTTCAATCTTCATGCAGGCATGTACATTATTATGCCCTCGGACATCTACGCATATTGGGGCTTAGCCCAACCACAGGTGCCCGTGCCTGAGCCACCAGTCGAGTACCAGACGTCGGTTTATCAGTGGGAGCCACAGGAGCTCACACGGCAGTGGCATCCTTAGTCCACTCCGGAGTACCCCGGAGCTAGTTATTTCCCTCCATGGGAGTAGACCAACTTAGGCCAAAAGCCTAAGCTTGGGGGAGTACGTGTTTCTCACCGACTTTATATTCTTGCTTATGCTTTCACTTTGTTAGTCGGTGTTCACAAGTTGCCACTGTATCATCCATGCTAGTTTATTTTATTTTTCTCGTTTTTCGTGTGTCTGTCTAGTTTGAGAAAATAGAAAATGATTTTATTTTTCTTCTTTTGCTTGTTGGGATCTTTCCCGTGTAAATAGTTCTCTTTTTCTTTGGGTCAAGGTAGAAGACCATGGTTACAATGTTTAGTGGCTCTCGCATGCATATCTGTTTATTTGTTAAAGAGCCATATTACTTTGTCTTCTCCTTTGTGTTTGCCTGTAGATTCCAGCTTTAGTGCAATGCACGAGCACACTTATTATTGTGCACATCGTTCGGTCGTGCAAGTGAAAGGCAATAATGACGATATATGATGAAGTGACTCAGCCTGGAAAAGCTGGTATGAACTCGAATATGACTAGCTCATTCTGCCTGATTCAGCTTTGTTGAGAGAGAAACATGTTTGCAATGACAACTTAGAGATCAGAGTTTCTTATGCCATGCTTACTTAGCTAGGAGCTTATAATGGTTTGTCTTGGATGCCCACATGAATTTTGAGATGACTATGATGTAGTATGATAGCATGGTATCCTCCTTTGAATGATTCAAGTGGCTTGACTTGGCGCATGTTCACGCATGTAGTTGAAACAAAATCAACATAGCCTCTATGTTATTCATGTTCATGGTGATTTATGTCCTACTCATGCTTGCACTCAATGTTAGTTAATCTCAATGCATTTTGATGACCGTTGTTGCTCTCTAGTTGGTCGCTTCCCAGTCTTTTGCTAGCCTTCACTTGTACTAAGTGGGAATAATGCTTGTCCATCCACCTCCATAAACCCAAAGTAGTTCCATATGAGTCCACCATACCTACTTATATGCGGTATCTACCTGCCGTTCCAAGTAAATTTTCATGTGCCACTCTCTAAACCTTCAAGAAATAATCTGTTTTGCATGCCCGAACCGCCCATGTGGTGACAGGGGGCTATCAGGTTCTTCCATGCTAGGCGTGTTATCCTCGATATGTGTTTATTCACTATCATTCGTGAGAAAGGGGCTGGTAATTGGAATGCCCAGTTCCATGCTCAAATCGAAAAGATAATTGTAAACAAAACTCCCCCTGGATTGATGTTGGTATGGACGGCACCCGAGGATTCGACTAGTCGTGAAGTGTGATTGATCAGTGGTGGGGGAGTCAAAACTTTACTTTTCTGTTTGGGAACCGCCTATAGCATGTGTAGCGTGGAACATGTTGAGAACTCTTAGTCATTGCGTTGACAACGAAAGCATGCCACCCAAAATTATTATCTCTGTTTTCAAAGCTTGAGCTCTAGCACCTCTGCAAATCAATGCTTCCCTCTGTGAAGGGCCTATCTATTTATGTTCCTGTCGAGTCATCCTCCTCTTATAAAAGCACCAATTAGAGAGCACCTCTGTCATTTTTATGCTTTGTTTGAACTGTGTTGAGTATGAACATGACTGGATCTTCTTTGCCATGAATTACAAGGTTTGGTCAGCCCTTGGTCTTTGAAGGTGCTCTTCATTTATGTTTTGCGGTCTCAGAAAGAGCTAGCGAGATACCATTTGTTCGTACTGCTTCATGATTCTCTTGATTGAAGTGTTGACGTTTGAGACTTATTATTATTTGCTCGCTAGTTGATTATGCCATTGATATGAGTTTACCGTGAGACCTTGATGTCATTTGCTTATGTGGCTTGCTTGTGATCTTGCTGAAATTCTGGTTATGAGTTAGACATAGTTACAACAACAAGATCAAACAGAGTTCGTCAAAGTTTTTCTTTTGTCTCTTTCAGTTTGTCAACTGAATTGCTTAGGGACAAGCAAGGCTTTAAGCTTGGGGGAGTTGATACGTCTTCGTCGTATCTACTTTTTTGAACTCTTTTGCCCTTGTTTTGGACTCTAATTTGCATGATTTGAATGGAACTAACCGAGACTAACGTTGTTTTCAGCAGAATTGCCATGGTGTTGTTTTTGCGCAGAAATAGAAGTTCTCGGAATGACCTAAGAATTTACGTAGAATTTTTCTGGGATTTATGAAAAATACTGGCGCAAGAATCAGCGGAGGAAGTGGAGCCATGAGCCCACAAGCCCACCAGGCGCGTGGGGCCCACAAAGCTCCACCGCCCTCAATCCAGCTCTATATAGTCCGTTTCGTCCGGAAAAAAAATCAAGGAGAAGAGTTCATCGCGTTTTACGATAAGAAGGCGCCGCCACCTCCCGTTCTTCATCTGGAGGGCAGATCTCGAGTCTGTTCTGGGCTCCGGAGAGGGAAAATCATCGCCATCGTCATCATCAACCTTCCTTCATCGCCAATTCCATGATGCTCTTCAACGTTCGTGAGTAATCTCATCGTAGGCTTGTTGGACGGTGATGGGTTGGATGAGATCTATCATGTAATCGAGTTAGTTTTGACGGGGATTGATCCCTAGTATCCACTATGTTCTGAAATTGATGTTGCTACTACTTTGCCATGCTTAATGCTTGTCACCAGGGCCCGAGTGCCATAATTTTAGATCTGAACCTATTATGTTGTCGCCAATATATGTGTGTTTTAGATCCTATCTTGCAAGTTGTAGTCACCTACTATGTGTTATGACCCGGCAACCACGGAGTGACAATAGCCGGAACCACTCCCGGAGATGACCATAGTATGAGGAGTTCAAGTATTCACCAAGTGTTAATGTGTTGGTCCGGTTATTTATTAAAAGGAGAACCTTAATATCCTGTAGTTACCATTAGGACCCCGCTGCCACGGGAGGGATGGACAATAGATGTCATGCAAGTTCTTTTCCCTAAGCACGTATGACTACATACGGAATACATGCCTACATTAGATTGGCGAACGGGAGCTAGTTACATATCTCTCCGTGTTATAACTGTTACATGATGAATAGCATCCGACATAATCATCCATCATCGATCCAATGCCTACGAGTTTTTCCTACTGGTCCTTGCTATGTTACTTTGCCGCTATTGCTGTCACTACTGCTACTGTTACTCTGTTGCTACTGTTGTTACTTTGCTGCTACTGGTTACTGTTGCTACTGCTGCTATCATACTACCTTTCTACTGATACTTTGCTGCAGAGACTAAATCTTTCAGGTGCGGTTGAATTGACAACTCAACCGCTAATACTTGAGAATATTCTTTCGCTTCCCCTTTAGTCGAATCAATAAATTTGGGTTGAATACTCTACCCTCGAAAACTGTTGCAATCCCCTATACTTGTGGGTTATCAGTGCCAAACCGAGTGCAACATTGGAAGAAGTCAGCAGCCCAAGCCAGAGTCGCCATCGCTCTCTCGCTTGTCGGAATCCATTGTATGGGAGTGGATGAGGAAAAGCTGAAGAACCTCAAGGTCGCCAATAGTAAGAATGCCAAGTTTGAGGACTTCATGGAGAGGTTCATGGAGGCTCCCACTCGGATGATAGACAGGATCGACCTCGACACTTTCATGGAAGCTCTTATTCCATTGTCATCCGAGTGATTCTTGGATGAAAGACTTCAAATTTCATTTGCCTCGGTATGCTGAGTGCTTGATGTAATCTTGAACGCTGAGTTAGCGTCGGGCTCGTTCTATCGGTACTTTTGCTTTGAACATAATGTAGTTTCTATTTGCCTTATCATCATTCAAATTTTGAGTCTTTGATTGTTTGGTGGGTTCGCGCAAGGGGTACTAGAATACTTAGACGATTGATTGGTCGCATCTTGTGTGGCTAATATTCTCACAGAAGTAGACTCGGACTTAGGCGAAGTCAGGATCGCGGCTAAGCCCCCGACTGTGTAGGATGTCCTCACTCGGTTAGGCGAAATCAGGTTCGGGAGTAAGAAATGAATGTAGTTCGTGCGAACTATGATGGTGCCGTCCATCTTGGCATCCAAGTGGGGGTCGTGCCCTCACTAAGAACCATTTTAACTTAGGCGAAATCAGGTTTGCAGCTAAGCCCCCGAGTGTGGCTAATGTTCCCACACAGAGTAGATTCGGACTTAGGTGAAGTCAGGTTCGCGACTAAGCCCCCGAATGCACATGATGTCCTCACTGGGTTAGACGAAATCAGGTTCGCGGCTAAGAAATGAATGTAGTTCCTACGAACTATGATGGTCCCGTCCATCTTGGCATCCGAGTGGGACCGTGCCCTCATTTGGAACCATTTTAACTTAGAAAAATCACGTTCGCAGCTACGCCCCCGAATGTGGAGGATGTCCACCCTTAGGGAGGGTTTTAACTTAGGCTAAGTCAGGTCCGCGGCTAAGAATTGAAGGTAGTTCATGTGAACTAATGATGGTCCTGCCCATCATGGCATCTGAGTGGGGTCCATGCCCTCATTCGGAACCATTTTAACTTAGGCAAAATCAGGTTCGCAGATAATCCCCCGAGTGTGGAGGATGTCCTCACTCGGGGCAGGTTTAACTTGGGTGAAGTCAGGTCCGTGGCAAAGAAACGAAGGTACTTCCTACGAACTAATGAAGGTTGTGTCCATCTTGTCATCCGAGTGGGGTTCATCCCCTCATTTGGAACCGTTTTAACTTAGGCAAAATCAAGTTTGTAGCTAAGCCCCCGCGTGTGGAGGATGTCCTCACTCGGGGCAGGTTTTAACTTAGGAGAAGTTAATTTGCGACTATTGTTTTTACGCACTACGGGTAATAAGAATGGGTATTTCACCGAAGTGAAAATTTTGAAAAAATGTGAAGGACAACATTTTATTCATCAAAATCATTTGGGTTCATTAGAGGAATGGAAATAAAATGAGGAGGAGTTTGATATGTTCTATGTGGACAACTTGAAGAGCAGATCCACGTTCCAGGTTCTCGACTCCTCTGCATCATTCTAAAAATTGTAGAGTCGATAGGCTCCATTGTGCGGAACTTTGGAGATTGCAAAGTTCCCTTGCCACGGAGGCACCAGTTTGTGGGGCTTTTGCTGGTCCAGTCACAGGACCAAGTCACCTTCGTGGAAGGCTCGCCGTGTGACTTGTTATCATGGTAGCGCCACAGATCGTGTTGATACAACATAGATCAAATGAGGGCTAGATCTTTCTCCTCTTGTAGGAGATCCAGATTGTCCTGGCGTGCTGCCTCGGCCTCAGCTTCATTGTATTGTTCCACTCGGGGGGATTGTGGTGTAAGTCACTCGACAAAATAGCTTCAGACCCGTACACCATGAAGAAAGGGATACGTTTGCTGGAGCGGTTAGGGGTCGTTCGTATGCCCCCACAGAATGGATGTTGCCTCTCTAACCCAGGCTCCTGCACCGTACTTTAGATCTCTTGTCGGTCGGGGATTCAATCCTTGCAATATCACACCATTTGTCCCATGTGTCTGCCCGTTCGACTATAGGTGAGCCATGGAGGCAAAGTTAACCCGAGTGCTCTAGGAGTAGCAGAACTCGCGGAATTCGTCGGAGTCGAAGTTGTACCCGTTGTGAGTGATGATATCGTGTGGAACTCTGACTATGAAGGTAATTTTCCGAATAAAGTTGTTGGCAGTCGCTGAGTCTAGGCTTTTGATGGGCATCGCTTCCACCCACATAGTGCACTTGTCCACCGCCACAAGCACGTGGGTAAATCCACTTGACCCAGTCCGCATGGGGTTGACCATGTTGAGGCCCCATATGGCAAACGACCAGATGAGCCGAATGGTCTTAATTGTGCATGCACGCTTGTGTGATTGATTATTGTAGAACTGGCATCCAACACATAGCTCCAGGAGGTCTCTTGCCGCCTTATTGGCTCGGGGCCAATAAAACCCCACTCAGAAGGCTTTGGCAACGAGCGTCCAAGAAGACGCGTGGTGGCAACAAGTTCTCGAGTGAACCTCGTGTAAGATACGTAGCCCTTCTATTGGGGAAATGCATTTCTGGCTGACTCTTATAGCACTTTCCTTGTAAAACTTGTCTCCCAACACTTCAAAAGAATTAGACCATCGGACGGTTCGGCGGGCTTCATCTTCGTCTTCTGGGAGCTCTTGGCTGAGCAAGTATGCTCAGTAAGGTTGATTCCACTCGGGAGTGATTATTACCAGCATCTCGTGGACCAAGTCGGACAATGTCGGGATGTCAACCTTAGTCGAATTTGAATGGCCGACTGCTTGTGTGGGCTCCTCTGTGAAAGGATCTTCTTTAATTTTAACGGCGCGCAGATATTCCTGGAACATGCCCTTTGAAACGGCTCTCCAAGTGGATCCAATCTTGGCTTGGTCATATGTTGCCTCGTTCTTGGCCCGGCACATATGGTGCAACTCCAAGCCTTCAAAATTAATTTCTAGCTTCATGACTGCGTTACAGTAACTAGTCATAGCCGGACTCTGAATGTCCCACTCTTTCATCACCTGATTCACAACGAGGTGTGAATCACCATAAACCATCAAATGGTGAATGCCGACTGAGATGGCCATACAGAGCCGATACATGAGGGCTTCGTACTTTGCCTCATTGTTAGATGAATAAAAGTGGATCTGAAGCACATAGGTCAGTTGATATCCCCTGGCGGAAACGAGAACCACTCCAACCCCAAGGCATGGAGCATCATGGATCTACCAAAGAACATAGTCTAGTGCTCGAGGATAATTGGGGCTAGATGCTCTTGTTCTATCCATTCAGCCAAGAAATCTACCAGGGCTTGAGAGTTGATCGCCTTCTTGGCTTCAAATTTGATCTCCAATGGGAGGATCTCAATTGCCCATTTGGCCACTTCGCTAGTAACGTCTCTGTTATGTGGGATTTCCGACACGGGGGCATCGCTGATAAGTGGGAACAAGTGATCTTGGAAGTAATGAACCACCTTCTTGATGGTCAGGTAGATACCATAGACCAGCTTTTGGTAGTGTGGGTACCTTTGTTTGGAGGGTGTCAAGACTTCCGAGATATAACAAATGGGTCTTTGAACTTTGTATGCTTTGCCTGCCTCCTCGCGCTCCAAAGTAAGGACGGTGCCGACAACTTGGCTAGTGGCTACGATATACAGGAGCAATGGCTCCCGGCTACCCGGAGCAGCAACATCGGTTGGGTAGATAGCAAGGCCTTGAGTTAATCAAATGCGACATGCACTTCATGGGTCCACTCGAATCTATGGGATTTAATCATCAATCGATAAAGAGGCAATATCTTTTCACTGAGTCTGGAGATGAAGCGGCTCAGGGCCGCAAGGCAACATGTGAGCCTTTGCACGTCATGTATGCACTCTCGCTGTATCATTTGGACTATAGCATCAAATTTGTCGGGGTTATCATCAATTCCATGTTCGGAAAAAAGGAAACCGAGCAACCTGTCGGCCGGCACTCCGAAAGTACACTTGGCCGGATTGAGCTTGATCCCGTAGGGCTGCGGGTTCATGAAGGTTTCGACGAGGTCAGTCAGGAGGTCAGAACCTTTCCTATACTTGACGACAATGTCATCCATATATGCCTCCACGTTCCGACTGATTTGCTTTTGCAAGCATTTTTGGAACATGAGTTGGAAAGTAGCCCAAGTGTTTTCAAGGTCGAGTGGCATAGTTATGTAATAAAAATACCTGAATGGGGTATGAAGGTCGTTTTTATTTCATATAGCATGTACATTCAGATCTGGTGGTACCCGGACCACGCATCTAGGAAGAACAGGTGTTCACATCCGGCATTACAATCTATAATCTGATCTATGCGGGTTAGAGAGAAATGATCTTTCGGGCAGGCCCTGTTGAGGTGCTTGAAGTCAATACTCATATAGAGTGAGTTGTTCTTCTTGGGCACCATGCCATATTCGCGAGCCACTCGGAGTGGTAAACCTCATTAATGAACTCAGCATCTAGGAGCCGAGCGATCTCCTCCCCAATCGCCTTGCGCTTGTCCAGGGAGGAACAACGCAAATGTTCTTTGACGGCTTTACCTTGGAGTCCACTGAGAGGTGGTGCTCAGCCAACTCCCTCGGAACACACAACATGTGAGATGGCTTCCATTCGAAGATGTCCTAGTTCTCATGAAGGAACTGGATGAGCTCAGCTTCCTATTTTTCACTGAGTGATGTGGAGATGCTCATCGCAGAGGCACTCAGATCGTTGGGGTGAACATGAACCTGCTTGGTCTTGCCAGCCGACTAAAAAGTGGACTCGGTAGCCGGCCGCTTCGACTTGAGCAACTCGGCAGCGTCCACCATTTTCTTGTATCTGTCAAGCTCGACTACGAGCACTTGCTCGTTAGAGATTTTCGAGCCCTGACGGAGGCACTCCTCGATGACGTTCCAATTGCCAGGCACTGTGATTACACCTATCGTCCCTACCATCTTAAGCTTAAGATACACATAACATGGTTTAGCCATGAAACTCATGCAGGCGGGCCTACCCAGTATAGCGTGATAGGCATTGTGAAAGCCCACTCCTTGGTGTTGGTCGTGTGTTGGTGTTTTCCTCCAAGTGTAAAGGGTGATGTAGCACAACGACGACAAGAATTCCCTCAGTTTGGAACCAAGGTATCGAATGTAACGACCAAGATGCGGTCCTTTCCGACCTGGGGATCGAGGCCCTGAATTGGAAAGGACCGCATCTAAGCGTCTCGCAAACAGGTAACACAGCACATACATAATAATAAAGATAGAAAATCAGGGATTCAATTGCCTTCTCATAATAATATCAGAGTACATCACACATACAACCAAGGTACTTCCGCTACGGACTACAAAACATAGAAAGGCTATGCTACCCTGCGTGCAGGCCCTCAATCTTCTGGATAGTTCACGTAAAGGCGGTATGTCTCCTCGTCGCACTGCCACGCCAGCTGAGTGCCTTTGGGATCATCTGCCTCTGGGGTACCTAAACCTGTTGGGATTTTGGAGGAATCCATGAGCCACAAGGACTCAGCAATCTAAGACCTTGGTGCCAGAACTAGTCAAGTTATTAGGTAGGATAAGGTGAGGTGTTTAAGGTTGCAGCTTCCTAAGCTTGATTTGGTGGCTATCTTACGTAGCAATTATGAAGGTGGTCTACACTAGCGGTCGCGAATACTTGATCACTAAGTGATCCTGAAGACCTACCTATGACATTCATAACCCCACCGTGTTCCCGATCGAAGAGAGATCTTCGAGGGGACAGTCACGGTTACGCACACAGTTGGCAATTTTATTAGCTTTTGTTTAAGTTATCAAATACCGGATGTTAACAAAATATTCCAAGTTGCCACATAACCGCGGGCACGGCTTTCCGAAAGATTAAACCCTGCAGGGGTGCTCTAACTAGTCCATCACAAATGTGCACAGGCCGCATAGTAATCCTCTATCACGAATCTCGTGATCTCGTTGGATTCCTTAGTGGAAAACGTCAACTCTGGGGGAAACCAAAGCTTCACTGGGATTCCTATACGCGAGATATATCGCTAAGGTAAGGCAAGGCTAGCAGGACCTCCCGACGTGTGGACGACCCTGATAAGAGCCGCGTATCTTAGTCTCAGGACACGCCGGATGAGCTACGCGCACGATGGCATGATAGAAATCACTCAAGTTGCCCTGAGTTGGCCCTAAGCGCCCAGTTTGGACCAACACTCATGAGGAGCAGTGGCCCGGGTTGTTGATTAAATTCCTCTGGGTAGCTATTCCCTATGCAGTTTATTATTAAGTGATTAGCAAATTAACACCAATGTTGGGTCCTGCCGGACAAGCCTTAGCACTACACGATTTATCAAGGGGGTTCCCATAACAACCCCGAACGTGTTAGGAGCGATCATTATGGAATCAAACACCGGTAGCCGGTAACTAAGGCGGCAATAACGAAACAAAGAACCCGGCAAAAGGCTAGGCCTTCTGTCATTTACCAAGTATATAGGTGCATTAATTAAATAACAGAATTTAAGATAATGATAACAAGCTCATGCTATCACATGAGTCAAAGCACCTGCATCTAGCAACGCTAACATTAGTAGCTGAGCAAAGCCTACTTAGCCATTCAAGTTTGCTAGGAAGGGATCAGTGTTTGGGTTCATGGCATATCAGGAGGCAATTTAATTCAGTGGTAGGCAGCGAGCAACCTGGCATGGAAACGCAAACTAGCGTAACAAGTCTAGAGATGGAATCAAGGTCATATCATCTTGCCTGTGATATCCTCAGCTTGGAATGGTTCTTGTTCGTCCTGCAAGTACTCTCCCGAATCCACGTACTCGTTCTCCGATCCCGGTGCTACCCAACATAAGAATAACATCCAATGAATAACAGCACCTCAAGATGCAACAAGCACATGATGCATGAGATGAATATGAGCATGCATCACTAATTTCTATCACTAGCTCAAGCAAAAGAAGCTAATACAAGTTTCTGGACAGAACGGTACCCTAAGCTATTTTGACATGCATGAGAATGACATGACCAGATGCGTCTCGGGTAAACGATACAAAACCATATAAAGAACATTACCATCGGAGCTACGGATCAACGGGAATCAACGAAACAAGATATAAAGACCTACGTATCAAAATCATCACCATCTACTCAATTGGCACAACCCTGGTGTTTCCAGGTTGCCAAGAAATATAACAACCCAACATGAATGGATTGGAGCAAGGAAGAACACCACATCACCAACTAAGCACTCACAAACACCAAAATGACAAAACTACACAATCTGCCATAATCTGCATCTTAGCACTTTGTGAGCTACATGCACATAGCTACATCCCTCCAAATATGACAAATAATATATGTGGCTGTAGCCAACCAATAATACTACAAGCACAAGCAAGAATCACACCAAAAGGAATTAAGCACAAGAAGATACAAGGATGCAAACTTTACCAAAACCATGAGATCTCAGGGACTTAGTGAAAATTCCTGCACCTGACTTTGTGTCTTTGCTCTGAAGCTTTTTGACAGCAGCCAAAACATAACCTACAGGACTCCAAATGGGATGAAATTTAACAGGGAGCTTCACAGACATATCAGGTCCAAATTCCTAGCACTAAACTAAGGCTAGATCACAACACAATGACCAGCACAACCTCATCTATAGGAGAAGAAAATATACCCAGATTCTCAGACAGTGAAAATCTCAGATTTTCACTAATCTGGAATTTCCAACCACATGCCCACTTTGTCTAGGCATAACTTGCACACAAGTAACACCAAGAAATAAATGACACCACTATCGTGTAGAGAAAAACCCCTACTACTACCACACAAAAGCTCATGCCCTTGGGCTCAACCTATTCCATGGAAACAAAGAGCAAACTTGCAACACATCTGAATATGTCAACTCCATAAAGTATCCTAATGGAAAAACTAACTTCACCACTAGATTCCTTAGGAGATTCTACCCCAAAATCATATATAATATGTGGGCACTTACTTGGATCAAGCGACCACAAATTAAGGAAGAGGAAACAACTCCAAATCATGCCTAGTGAATAGTGCATCATTTCATGTAGTTTCACTATATCAACTACTACATGGTTGAGCTCATGTGCATAATGACAAAGTGACATGGGGGTTTTAACCCCATGTTTGTGTCATGCACATCAACTTCACAACCACTTCTCTCACTAGATCACCCACACACACACATCATCATGCCCTCTCTCATATTAACATGCGGAGCTGCACAAGTTGCAACTAGGGCTGGTTTCCCACCCACATACATCATCACGCACACTTCACAAGCACTTGAACCAAAGTATAACATGAAGGTAAAATCTACTAAACAAGTAAACTTGGAAACAACACATACATGCACTCCACTATGCTTGCAAACCAAGATTATACTAGCACATGCATCTACTTATGCATCATCTCATGGTGCCAATCACTCACAAGGTGCCCACACAACATGATACTTGCACACACATGCACATCCCCATGTGCACACATACACACACACACATGCACATCACCATGTATGTGCCCAACACACCACCTTCACAACACACATATATAACACACCTCTAATGCATTGCAGGAAGGAAAAGTAATTGCACTCCTTTTAATGCCCATTACTTAGGCACAAGAAGTAGCAAATAATGGTAAAGAAAACAAAAATAAGAAAGCAAGAAGAAAATAGCAAAAGTGGCTGGAAGCGATTCGAACCCTGTACCCCATAGTGCACCACATTGCAGTCTACCACTCTGTTGCTGGCATTGTTTTGACACAGAGAGAGGAACAGAGCAGAGTAACATGTCCCTGTTTGCTGCTGTGCATGAAAAAACAGAAATAAAAGATGTGCCGAGGGGGGATCGAACCTGCGCCCTCTCATCAGGCATTCAGAAAGCACTACCACTATGCTACGGGCAAGGTTATTGACAGAGAAGGGGACCGAAACTAGAACAGCTGGCTCTGCCTGCCTCTGCTCTGTAGAACACGCGCACACTGGCGACAGAGATCGACGCCGGGGCAGATCCTGCTATTGCTGCGCTCATGCGAGGCACCTCTACTCTGATCGATGGGATGGCGCTACGAGGGGGAGGGGAACCCTGCGTACACTACACACCCACATCCACTGCAAGCCAACCATCTACTGCACCACTACAACTACTGCTGCCGACTACCTCACAGAAACATGCGAGCACTACCAGATCTGGCCGATCTACGAAGGGGGAAGGAAGGAGGGGTTGATCCTCACCTTGGGGAGGAAGAAGGGGTTCGGTCTGAAGGACAAGGCCGGCCGGAGAGGAAGAAAAATCCGAAGACGTCGCTGTGCAGAACCGAAGAAGAAGGAGAAGCAGAACACTAGGAGCACGGCCTTGGTGTGCTCGGGGCCGTCGGTGTGGTCGATCCCCGGGGCTCCTAGCGCCGGGAATGGAACGCGGGGATCCACCCCGAGCTCCCGGACATGGCGACGGCGGCGAACGGAGACGGGGGCGCGGCGGACACCGGTGGTGGCCTTCTACCTCTCTCTGCTGCTCCTACCAGGGACTATCCTGACAGAGGAGAGGGGGAGAGAGATTGGGAAAGAGATGGTGGCGGCGCGAGATGGGAGAGAAGGAGGAACCCTAGATGAGGGGAAGAGGGCACAGACGCCAACGCGTTTAAAAGGAGGGACCTCGACGTCCGTGAGACCTCACGGCGTCACGCGTGATCTCTCTGGCGCCTGACGGTCAGCACGCGCGGGGAGGAAACGGCGTCAGAACGAAGGAAGGAGGCCGCGTGCGTGGGCTCCTGGCGCGAGGGAGGGGGTTAGATGGGCCAGCAAAGTGAGAGGGAGCCCACATGTTGCGGGAGATAAGGGAAAATAATTCCCTTAGTTATCCTATTTACAGAAAAACAAATAGACAAGAAGAAATGCACAAGGAAATATACAAGTGATAAAAATATCACAAGCACATTCCTGGAGATAGAAAAATAAGACCTATTTTAATAAAACAGAAAATGGATTTTTAGTGGCAAGCAAATATTTACAAAAACAGTATTTATACCACTGTTTTCTGAATATATAGCACCTCTCAAACAACAAATACCTATCTCCACAATCACCACAAAAATATACTAAATAATGGACATTTTTAAAACAGGGAAGGATCAAGTAAATATTGGGCTTGAGATGAAAAGAGGGAGAGGGTTCCTACTAGCAATTGCACCACTCCATCACTCACATGCACTAACAACACATGACATATTCATCACACCACAAACACACATGGATTCACAAAGGCACAAACACAAGACATAAGATGGATGGGATGCATGCATGCAAAGGGAAATCAAAACAAGGTGACACACATGAAATAACACATGCATTAAGCTCTCATTGCAATGACAAGGTGGACCCACATAGAGAAGGTTCCAAAAAGGGAAAGCTTTACACTTGGGGCACTACAAACTCTCCCACACTACAAAGAAGATCTCGCCCTCGAGATCTAAGACTGCAAGAAATCGGGAAATTCAGAACGGAGGTGATCCTCGCGTTCCAACGTAGCCTCTTTATCGGAATGATGAGACCACTGCACTTTGAGAAATTTGACAGTCTTGTTACGGGTCTTGCGCTCAGTCGCCTCGAGAACCGCAACTGGATGCTCACGATAAGAAAGGTCAGGTTGAAAGTCGATATCTTGAAGATGCACAGTGCGCTCAGGGGTCTTGAAACACCTCCGAAGGTAAGAAACATGGAACACATCACGGACATTTGCAAAGGTTGACGGAAGCTCGAGCTGGTACGCAAGGTTGCCTCTCTTGCCAACCACTCTGAACGGACCAACGAAACGAGCCGCAAGCTTGCCTTTGATGCCAAAGCGTTGCATACCCTTCATAGGCGACACCTTGAGATAGACAAAGTCATCAAGCTCATAAGACATGTCACGGTGCTTGCTATCATAATAGCTCTTCTGACGGGACTGAGATGCTCTGAGGTTGTCGCGAATGATCCGACACATCTCCTCAGCTTCTTCTATCATATCATTCCCAAGGATGTGACGCTCGCCGGTCTCAGACCAGTTGAGCGGGGTACGACACTTCCTGCCATAAAGAATTTCAAACGGAGCCTTGCCAGAACTAGCTTGATAACTGTTGTTATATGAGAACTCCGCGAAAGGCAGACAATCTTCCCACTTCATGACAAAAGAGATAACACAGGCTCTCAGCATATCCTCAAGAACTTGATTCACTCTCTCCACTTGACCACTAGTCTGAGGATGGAACGCTGTGCTGAAGCGGATCTTCGTGCCCATAGCAGACTGAAAGGAGTCCCAGAACTTGGAAGTGAAGATACTTCCGCGATCTTAAGAGATCATCATAGGCACGCCGTGCAAAGAGACAATCCTGGAGGTGTACAACTCTGCCAGCTGAGCTGCTGAAATGGACTCCTTGACTGGAAGAAAATGAGCCACTTTACTCAACTTGTCGATGACGATGAAGATATCATCATTACCCTTCTTGGACTTCGGAAACCCGGTGACGAAATCCATTTCAATGTGATCAAACTTCCACTCGGGAATCGGCAAAGGCTGCAAAAGGCCTGCTAGGCATTCATATTCTGCTTTCACCCTTCGACATACATCACACTCGTTAACGAACTAAGCAATCTCACGTTTCATACGAGTCCACCAGAATGTCTGCTTCAAGTGATGGTACATTTTGGAGCTTCCAGGATGAATAGAGAGCAGAGAGTTATGAGCTTCTTCCATGATCACCTTCCTGAGATCACCTTTCGGGACGACAGGGCGATCCTCGAAAAACAACGTGTCCCTGGCATCAACAGTGAAGCACTTATACTTGGGGAGACTCTTTCCCACGCCAATATTGACCTTCTTCACCATAGCGTCAAGAAGTTGAGCTGCTCTGACCTGATCTTCCAAGGTAGGAGAGATCTGAAGGTTCGCAAGAAATCCCTGAGGTACTAGCTGAAGGTTGAGCTTCCTGAAAGACTCACAAAGACCCGGCTGGAGAGGTTGCAGAATCAGACTGTTGCAATATGCCTTCCTGCTCAATGCATCTGCCACAACATTTGCCTTGCCTGGCGTGTACTCAACACTTGGATTAAAATCCTGGAGCATTTCCACCCAACGTGTTTGCCGAAGATTCAAGTTAGGTTGAGTGAAGATGTACTTGAGACTCTTGTGATCGGTGAAAACTTCAACCTTACGTTCCAACAAGAGATGTCTCCAAGTCATCAAGGCTTGTACCACAGGTGCTAGCTCGAGATCATGCACATGATAGTTCTTCTCCGCAGGCTTCAACTCCCTGGAGGTATAAGCAACCACCTTCTTATCTTGCATCAGAACTGCACCAAGACCCTGGAGAGAAGCGTCGCAAAAGACCTGGTACGGCTTGGAATCATCCGGAGGGGCCAAGACCGAGTGGAGATAAGCTTCTCTTTGAGTGTATCGAAGGCCAGTTGACACTCTGGAGACCAAGCATACTTAACACCCTTCTGAAGAAGACTGGAGAGCGGTTTGGCGATCTTGGATAAGTTCTCAACGAACCTTCTGCAATAGCCAGCAAGCCCGAGAAAGCTTTGAAGCTGCTTCACATTCTGCGGAGGCTCCCATTCACCAATGGCTTGAACCTTGGATGGATCAACCTTAATGCCCTCGGCAGAGATAATATGCCCAAGATAAACCACTTCTTTCAGCCAGAACTTGCACTTGGAAAACTTGGCATACAGCTTGTACTCTCTCAGCTTATCAAGCAGCAATCTGAGATGTACTTCATGTTCTTCCTCAGTCTCAGAAAAGACCAGAATGTCGTCGAGATAGAGCAAGACAAATTCATTCTTGTATGGGGAGAAAATATATTTCATCAATCGACAAAATGTTGGAGGAGCATTTGCTAGACCAAAAGACATGACCGTATACCCATACGAGCCAAAACTAGTCCTGAATACCGTCTTCGGAATGTCTTCCTCGCGAATGCGAATTTGATGATAGCCCATTCTGAGATCAAGCTTGGAGAATACTTTAGCACCTTTCAACTGTTCGAACAACTCAATTATGTTCGGAAGTGGATATTTTTTCTTCATTGTCTTCTTGTTCAATGGACGGTAATGGACATACAGCCGGTCCGTGCTATCCTTCTTGAAAAACAGAACACCACAGCCCCACGGAGACGAGCTCGGTCTAATCAAACCCAAACGCTCCTGCTCATCGAGTTGCCTCTTAAGTTCCTTCAATTATTCTGGACCCAGCTTGTACGGACGTTTGCACACTGGCTCTGTGCCTGGCTCAAGCTCAATGACAAACTCAACTTCACGGTGCGGAGGCATGCATGGAAGCTCTTCTGGAAACACATCTTGATATTCGCAGACCACTGGAACTTGCTCAATAGGATTGATCTCACCCTTTTCATTCAAGGAGAACAGACGAATTGTATCATCGCGCGCCGCGAATATAATCACATCCTCCGAAGAGTGGGTAAGCTTCACTTCTTTGGCTTCACAATCAATTGACGCCTTGCTCATGGCCAACCAGTCCATACCAAGAATCAAGTCGATGTCGGACTTGCCCAAGACATACAGAGACGCCAGAAAGGAATAACTGCCCATCTTGACAGCAACATCAGGAGCATGAGTACTAGCATGCGTGAACTTGCCTGGAGAAACTACTGACAACGGACTAGGAAGCTCTTCAACAGGAACATTATGCTTGGATGCGAATGGAATGGAGAGGAACGAATGCGAAGCACCAGAATCGAATAACACTTTAGCAGGAATATCATTGACGAGGAGGTTACCCATGATCACATCAGAGGAGTTGTCTGCTGCAGCTGCGTTCACCATGTTGACTCGTGTTGATCTGGGGTTGAACTTGACAAGAGCGTTGCTTGGAGGTTTGCCTCGAGGAGGAGGCGGCAGACGGAGCTGAGAAGTACATTTGTTGGCATAGTGATTCTTCTGCCCACATTTGTGACAAGTGACATATGCTGGTTGCCGGTACTGAGTCTGAGGAGGCCCTTGCTTCTGATGCTGGTATCTCTGCTGAAAGCCAGGGTTGGGTGGGTGGGAAGAACCACGACCACCTGAGTGCTTCAGCTGCTATGAGTGCCGAGGAGGAGGAGGAGAAACCCAAAACCTCTATTGCTTCTGAACCACCTGAGTCGAGGAAGAGCCTGGAATCTCTGAAGCGCTTCTTGGAATTTTCCACCCTGAGCAAGGCTGCCTCTGCTCTGAGAGCTAGGTTGTAGAACTTGTCAAACTCCTCAGGATCATGCAAGGCAAGAGCTAACTGCAAGTCTTCTTTCAAGCCACCCCTGAACTGATAGATCTTGCTCTTCTGATCCGGGATATCCTGCAACGCGTAACGGGCGAGCTCGTGGAACTCGACATTGTACTTGTACACGAAATTGCCGCCCTGCTTCAAACGCCTGAACTTCTCACGCATCTCCTCAACAAAACTGGAAGGGATGTAGTGGGACCTGAAGTCACGACAAAACTCGTCCCAAGACATCACCCTGGCACCTCTGGAGTCCTTGAGCTGCTGCCACCATATAGAAGCATGTCCCTTCAACTGAAATGTTGCAAACTTGACATAGTCCTCCGGACGCACATTGCTACACTCGAAATGTTTGCTCATATCACGGATCCAATCTTCTGCATAAAATGGCTGGTTGCAAGAAGTGAACGTCTTAGGCTGGTTTGACAGGAACTGACTCAGACTCACAAACTGATTTCCACCATGTTGAAAATTGCCTGGCTGTTGGTTGGCTCTCTCTTGCAGCAACTGAATCAGCATCTCGGTGTTTGCATTAGTAGCTGCCATCATCGCTTGCCAGGCCTCTGCAGGAGGAGGCGGCGGTGGAGGAGGAGGTGGTGGAGGTGGCATATCCTCACGCCCTGGGGTCTAACGATTCGGTGGAGCCATCCTGAAGATGGACAGCATATTAGTCCACAGAATAATTGAAGATATTGCTGAATCAAAAGACAGAATATCTGAATGGAGTTTAGCAATTGCACTTGAACAACATAGCAAGAATCCATCCTCAAAGTGACGGACGACAAAATTCCGATAAGGACCACTGCAAACAAGTGTGAGCTAGAATCGCTCGGAACAAACATATGATCGAGATTTCCCAAACCTCAATCAAGCGTCTGTAGGAAGATAGTCCTATAAGATACTACTAGATATCCCACTTATTAATTCCCGAAATAACTGGTCATGCAATCAAGTACACGGATACAAGGAGTATTTCATACAACTCCTAAACTAACCCGTCACCTGTATCACATCCTTCAACACACAACCAGCATCTCGGACCTTCATCTACAACAGATCCTCGTGATCACAACGATACCAAGTGTGGTAGTACCCCCGAACAATCTGCACCAGTACTGGGGACATCGGGGTTATCTCACTACTACCAGTATTAAAGCAATAACGAACACCCTTCGTTCTTAGATACTCAGAAATCTGAATGATGGCGATGTGCGCAAGAATCCCCCGGAGCCCAACTCCCCTGAGACTTAGAGCAGATAGGAGTCACCAGGATAGGATTCCGTCACATCGAAATCATATAGATTTCACAAATACCCGCGTGATCCTAAACAAATTTTGAGCGAGAAAAGGAGTAGAGTTAAAGATTTCCTAAGCCGGGAACCTCACCAGAGCATAGAAGAGGAGAAAAAAGAATCCTACTCTCCGATATAACTAAGACTCAAAACATTTCTAGACTCGACTCGACCAAGTACGATCACACAAAGGCTCCGATGGTCGTAAGGCTCTAATACCAACTTGTAACGACCAAGATGCGGTCCTTTCCAACCTGGGGATCGAGGCCCCGAATTGGAAAGGAGCGCATCTAAGCGTCTCGCAAACAGGTAACACCGCACATACATAATAATAAAGATAGACAATCAGGGATTCAATTGCCTTCTCATAATAATCTCAGAGTACATCACACATACAACTAAGGTAGTTCCGCTACGGAATACAAAACATAGAAAGGCTATGCTACCCTGCCTGCAGGCCCACGATCACGACCACGCCTCAATCTTCTGCATAGTTCACGTAAAGGCGGTTTGTCTCCTCGTCGCACTGCCACGCCAGCTGAGTGTCGTAGGGATCATCTGTCTCTGGGGTACCTGAACCTGTTGGGATTTTGGAGGAATCCGTGAGCCACGGGGACTCAGCAATCTAAGACCTTGGTGCCAGAACTAGTCAAGTTATTAGGTAGGATAAGGTGAGGTGTTTAAGGTTGCAGCATCCTAAGCTTGATTTGGTGGCTATCTTATGTAGCAATTATCAAGGTGGTATACATTAGCAGTCGCGAATACTTGATCACTAAGTGATCCTGAACACCTACCTACGACATTCATAACCCCACCGTGTTCCCGATCGAAGAGAGATCTTCGAGGGGACAATCATGCTTACGCACACAGTTGGCAATTTTATTAGCTTTATTTTAAGTTATCTAATACTGGATGTTAACAAAATATTCCAAGTTGCCACATAACCGCGGGCACGGCTTTCCGAAAGATTAAACCCTGCAGGGGTGCTCCAACTAGTCCATCACAAACGTACACAGGACGCAAAGAAATCCTCTATCACGAATCTCGTGATCTCGTCGGATTCTTTAGAGGAAAACCTCAACTCTGGGGGAAACCAAAGCTTCACTGGGATTCCTATACGCGAGATATATCGCTAAGGTAAGGCAAGGCTAGCAGGACCTCCCGACGTGTCGACGACCCTCATAAAAGCCGCGTATCTCAGTCTCAGGACACGCCGGATGAGCTACGCGCACGATGGCCTGATAGGAATCACTCAAGTTGCCCTGAGGTGGCCCCGAGCAGTGCCCAGTTTGGACCAACACTCATGAGGAGCACTGGCCCGGGTTGTTGATTAAATTTCTCTCGGTAGCTATTCCCTATACAGTTTATTATTAAGTGATTAGCAAATTAACACCAATGTTGGGTCCTGCCGGACAAGCCTTCGCACTACGCGATTTATCAAGGGGGTCCCCATAACAACCCCGAACGTGTTAGGAGCGATCATTATGGAATCAAACACCGGTAGCCGGTAACTAAGGCGGCAATAACGGAACAAAGCACCCGGAAAAAGGCTAGGCCTTCCGTCATTTACCAAATATATAGGTGCATTAATTAAATAATAGAATTTAAGATAATGATAACAAGCTCATGCTATCACATGAGTCAAAGCACCTACATCTAGCAAGACTAACATTAGTAGCTGAGCAAAGCCTACTTAGTCATTCAAGTTTGCTAGGAAGGGATCAGTGTTTGGGTTCATGGCATATCAGGAGGCAATTTAATTAAGTGGTAGGCAGCGAGCAACCTGGGATGGAAACACAAACTAGCATAACAAGTCTAGAGATGGAATCAAGGTCATATCATCTTGCGTGTGATATCCTCAGCTTGGAATGGTTTTTGTTCGTCCTGCATGTACTCTCCTGAATCCACCTACTCGTTCTCCGATCCCGGTGATTCCCAACATAAGAATAACATCCAATGAACAACAGCACCTCAAGATGCAACAAGCACATGATGCATGAGATGAATATGAGCATGCATCACTAATTTCTATCACTTGCTCAAGCAAAAGAAGCTAATAAAAGTTTCTGGACAGAACTATACCCTAAGCTATTTTGACATGCATGAGAATGACATGACCAGATGCGTATCGTGTCAACGATGCAAAACCATGTAAAGAACATTACCATCGGAGCTACGGATCAACGGGAATCAACGAAACAAGATATAAAGACTTACGTATCAAAATTATCACCACCTAGTGAAAGTGCATGCTATGCCCCTAATCTACTTTTGGTGTTAATGACAACACATACATAGGAAATTAATCCTATTTGTTGAGTGTATCTCAGGATGGCAAGTACTTTAGTAGATTGAGAATTATGTGCCAAAGGTGGTCTTAGAAGATCGGGATTTATCTGTCAAGAAGGCCCGGGATTGAGAAAAGATGATGTAGACTATCCTTTTGAGTTTACTATTCTTGAGTATAGGGATCCCGCACTATTAAGAGGGGATCACAGGTTTTGCGATGAACTTGCTCATACCACATCTTCACTATTCTTCTCAATACCACATATTCTCTACTCTGCTCCTATCTCAAAACAGGTCTAATGCCTCGGACTTCCGGCTCCCTCCGGACGTCCGAGGCCCGGTCAAGGGTCGGACGCCCGACAGGCTTCGGAAATCCGGAGCTCACTACTAGAAGAACTTGAGCCCTATAACACGGATTTACGGCTCCCTCCGGTTATCGAAGGGCCGGTCGACCGACCAGCTTCAGAAATCCGGAGCCCTGCACCATAAGAACGTGAGCCATATAACTCGGACTTCCGGCTCCCTCCGGACGTCCGAGGGCCGGACGTCCGTCCCTCTTCGAAAATCCGGAACCTTGCACCAGAAGAAGTTGAGTCGAATAACTCGGATTTCCGGCCTTCTCCGGACGTCCGGTCCCTGTTCAACACTGAGTGTTTCCGGACATATCTACAGCCCTCGGAGGACCGACCCATGTCGGACGTCCGACCCCTTGTGGACGCACGGACTTCCGTAAACTGCTGGACGTCCGTACCCTGTGTGACTTAAAGTGTCCCCAACGGTTGTTTTACACTCCCCACTATATATATCCTCTCCCACTTCGTGAGAGGGTGTCCAACACAGCTAGAACACATCCAAGAACACCTTTCTTCTCACTCACTCTTGTCTACACCAAATCTTAGATCCCAAGAGCATTTGTGTGTCCCTTTGAGTGTTGTTCCAATCAAAAGATAGATCGTCTGCTTCTCCTCCTTCCCACCAAAGTGATTTGTGATTTGAGCAAGTTTTGAGCAATCCCCATGATCTTGTTACTCTTGGAGGTTGGAGACTCCTAGGTGGTAGGAGTCTTCGGAGAGGAATCAAACCATTGTGATTTCCCCCGGAAAGTTTGTGAAGGTTTGGAAGCCACATCAAGGCTTACTACTAGTGGTTATGAAACGCCTTCGTGGAGTTATCTCAAAGGGAGAATAGGGTGAGCCTTCGTGGCGTTGGTGTGCCTTCGTGGTAACATCCGCCCCTCTAACGGTGACGTAGCTTCCCTCCAAGGAAGTGAACATCGGGATACATCCTCGTCTCTCTTGGAGTTCCGGTTATTCCTAACCCTAACTCTCTACTTGTGTTAATCCTTATTACGTACTTGTATTTGATTATTGTTTACCGCTTGCCTTACTTCACTCTTAATAGCTTACTCCTTGTCATAGCAATTATTAGGCCTACACTCATATTCCGCACTTTTGCCTAAAATTGCTAAGGAATTATTAAAATTTGAAACTGTACCTATTCACCCCCCCCCCCTCTAGGTCCATCTCGGTCCTTTTCAATTGGTATCATAGCCTCGTGCTCTATTCTTGTGGCTTAACCGCCCTAGAGCGAGATGGACGGGATTCCCACTACTGTAGCTCTAGTGGAGAGGGACGGGACTTCCACGGAAGTAAAGTCCTTCACCTCTGAGGACCTTGAACGGGCCCTTACCAAGCAAAAAGAGGAGCATGATGCTTCTCTTGAGGGCTTGGTCCAAATAAGACTCGCATCATTAATCACGGGGACAGCCACGTCCCCGAGGGCCTCAGGGCCACATGTGCACGGTTCTTCATTTGGCCAACAACCTCCGGAAAGGAACCAAACCAGTGTTCCATGGCTTTATGCTAGATCTCAAATTGAGAAACCTAAATACAATCCAGGAGGAAAACCTCCCTTGCTTGATGACAATTCCGATTTTGCTTTGTGGAGAGTTGGTATGCAGGATCATCTTAGGTACACCAATGATGAGATGTTGGACATCCTCGACCATGGGTATAATCCTGTAGATCCAAGGTGCCTCACTCCCAGAGAAACTTATGACAAGCATCTCAATGACACTGCGATCATGTGCATAAGAAAAGGAATGAATGACAAGCAACGGAGACCTTACATTCACATAACAAGTGCCAAGGAACTGTGGGATAGCATTATAAGGACCAAGAGCGGTACCTCCACTCTTCGGCTTGCTCAATATGAAATTGCCAAGGGTCAATTACAGAATTTCTGTATGGAAAAGTGTGAATCTCCCAAGCAACTGCTAGAACGGCTCATGACTCTCGCCGCAGACATTGAGTCCTATGACTGTGACAAGACGCAAGATGGTTTCAATCTGACCAAGAGATTTCTCGTGGACAAGTTACTTCATGCTCTTGCTCCGTACCACCATCAAATGATATGGGACATCAGGCAGCACCATGGGTTCAAAGAAATGACTCCAGATGACATCATATCCACTTTCCAATTATTTGAAGAGTCAAAGGCAAATGCAACAAAGCACCTTGCCATGCATGGCACTTCAACATCAAAGATCAATCTTGCTTTGAAAGCCAAGCATGAATGTGATGAAGAAGAAAGTGAAGAAGAAGAGGGTGATGATGACTGCGAAGATGGTGATGATGTTGACTTTGATGAAAGCCCATCTTATGAGGACATTGCTCTCTTTGTAAAGAAGTTCAGTGCAGGAAAATTCAAGGGAAGATTCCCAAAGAAGAAGGTAAGGAAATGTTATAACTGTGAGGAAACCAACCACTTCTCCAATGACTGCCCTTATGAGAAGAGAGAAGATAAACCAAGGTTTCCGAAAACCTTTGTAAAGAAGAAGTTGCCAAACGCTATGAACTCCAAGCTCAAGAGAACAGATGGAAGAGCAATGGTTGCACAAGGAGAATCATATCCAAAAGACGTTGGTGGGGTTGCCGGAGTAGCTCAGGATACACAAAACACCTTGAGGCTAGTCAACAAAAGTGGTGATGTTGTTCACTACAACTATATGAAAGACTACAAGGGCAACGCCCACAAGTGTTTGATGGCAAAGACTGCCATGGGAGATGAGGAAGACCAAAGCTCCCATGATAAGGTCAAGGTAACTCAACTGTTAAAATCTTTCAGTCTAGCTTCTACCTCTCCTGATGAGTATCTTGATGCGGAAGATCACTATGAGGATAATGACTTAGATCATCCCATGTTTGCCAAAATAAACAAATTTATGTGCTCTCTTAAAGGAAAGAAGCTCACTATGTTTCGCATACTTATGGAAATGGTGAGTAAGCACACCAATACCATCAAGGAACTCGAAACCCTCGTCACTGAGGAGAAGGAAAGAAATGAAATCCTTGAGCAGAAAGTCCTGTATGAGGAAGCACAAAATGATGCATTATGCTCAAAAGTTGGTGACAACCTTGATAAACATGCTAATGATCTTGCATCCTTTAAAAAGGCTGAATCTGTGTGCAAAGAGTTACTAAATGATAAAAACCGACTAGTGAACTCTCATGCTTCCCTTTCTAAGGACTGTGAGCGTCTATCCTTGTCTCTCAAAGACAAGGAAGAGAAACTCACTGTTCTTACAAAGAGCTTTGAGGCACTCAAGGTTACTTATCTTGACACTTTAGCTAAGGCTTACTCCTCACCTATTATTAATGTTGATACCTGCACTACTAACTCTAGTAGTGAACTGACATCTATCCTTGAGGAAAACTGTTTGCTAAAGGCACAGCTAGATAGAGGTCTCATGACATGTGCACAAGGACAAAAGACTCTCAATGAGATCTTAAGTCAACACAATGGAGGCCTTGCCAAGGAAGGGCTTGGGTTCAATCCAAGCACCGCCAAGAAAAGTGCATCTCCTCTCAAGTGTACCACTCCGCTTAAAGAAATATTTGTACGAGAGGGACACAAGGAGAAAGGTAAGGTTGTGAATGGGTCGGCCACTAGGGGTTCGCCTACTCACAACAAGACAACTGAATTCATGCCTCCATCCTATGTACTTCGCAAATCAAAGGAAGGAGAGGTTTATGCTAAATTTGTTGGCCCCCATAATGCATTCCGATTTTATGCTATTTGGGTCCCTAAGACTATTGTTACTAATGTGAGAGGCCTCGTGATGAAATGGGTACCTCAAACCAAGTCTTAATTCGTTACAGGCTGTTTTCTCCGGAGGAGCCAAATGGGTGATCGACAGTGGATGCACCAATCATATGACCGAAGATAGTAACTTACTCTATGACTTCATGCAAGCCATTCGACCATACATGAGCATTGTATTTGGTGGAGGGTCGAAAGGGCAGGTAATTGGGTTGGGCTAGGTGGCACCCACTAATGACATGTCTATTGCAAATGTCATGCTTGTCCAATCTCTTCAATATCATTTACTTTCAGTTCGCCAATTGGCTTCCGTTGGTTATGACACATTATTCAGACTAACGGATGTGAAAGTCTTTAAGAGAGACACTCTCGAAGTGGCCTTTGTTGGAGAGCTGGATGGCAACTTTTACACGGTTGATTTCTCGAAACAGAGCACCTTCCATACAACTTGCCTAATGGCCAAGGCCGACATGGAATGGTTGTGGCATCGCCGGCTCGCCCATGTCGGCATGAGAAATCTTCAAAATCTCTTAAACGGCAATCACATCCTTGGACTAACAAATGTATCTTTAAAGAAAGATCGTGTGTGCAGTGCATGCATAGCTGGGAAACAACATCAATCAAAACATCCACACAAGAACATTGTATCCACTTCGAGGCCGTTAGAGCTCCTTCATGTGGATCTGTTTGGGCCTCCTTCATGGGCAAGTCTTGGAGGGAAAAAGTATGACCTAGTCATTGTTGATGATTACTCAAGATACACATGGGTGTTCTTTATCAAGTCCAAGGACGAGACGAAGATCACCTTCATTGATTTTGCCAAACAAGTCCAGCGGAAGTTTGACAAGGACATCAAGGCAATAAGAAGTGATAATGGCTCCGAGTTCAAGAACTACACCCTAGAAGAATTTCTTAGTGATGAGGGTATTGAACATCAGTACTCCGCACCTTATACCCCTCAGCAAAATGGTGTAGCAGAGAGGAAGAACCGGACACTTGTGGAAATGGCAAGGTCCATGTTAGACGAATACAAGTCACCACATAGTTTTTGGGTTGAGGCCGTCAACACTGCATGTCATGCATCAAACCGGCTCTTCCTTCGATCCATATTGGAGAAGATTCCATATGAGCTCCTAACTGGGAACAAGCCCAATGTTAAGTACTTTCGTGTGTTTGGATGCAAGTGTTTCATCCTCAACAAACGGGAACGGTTAGGAAAATTTCAATCCAAAACAACTGAAGGAATTTTTGTTGGCTATGGATCAAACTCTCACGCCTACAGAGTCTACAACAAATCCACTGGATGTGTTATAGAAACATGTGACGTGACGTTTGATGAATTTAACCGCTCCCATGGGGAGCAAGTTGATCTAAGTGATGCAGGTGAACAAGACTCCTCACAAGATATCTTGAACATGGGTATAGGTGCACTTCTTCCCATGGAACAAAGACCCCATGATGATGATGAAGATGATGAGAGTATTTCTCATCCTCAAGACAATTCACTGGCCATACCTCCACAAGATGCTAGCACACATATCATGCCAGTTGTTGAGGATCAAGTGGGAGAACATGTCTCTCACTTTGATCACACTCAATAACAAGTTGATTTTCAAGAGCTAGATCAAAGTATTGATATGCTTGATGATGAACCTCAACAGGTGCAATGCGAAGAAGACTATCTTCCACCGCACGTAAATGATCCATATGTTGAGGACGTTGATGATGGAAACGAAGTCGAACCTTGTGAAACTCTAACCTCCATCATGCCACGTGTGGCCGGTCGTGTTGATATTGATCAAATCCTCACCGGCGTATCGGAAGGTAGAGTGACTCGTAAACAATTAACAAACTTTTGTGCTCACTTTTAGTTTGTCTCTAGTACCGTGCCACACAGGGTTCGGGATGCATTGTGTGACAATGACTGGCTCCTCGCTATGCAAGAAGAGTTAAACAGTTTTACACGCAACAAAGTATGGTCATTTGTAGAACGACCAACTGAGGAACATAATGTCATTGGAACTAAATGGATTTTCAAGAACAAGGAAGATGAGAATGGGACTGTCCTACGCAACAAGGCAAGGTTAGTAGCACATGGGTACTCCCAAGTTGAAGGTTTGGACTTTGGTGAGACTTTCGCCCCTGTTGCTCGTCTTGAATCCATTCGCATTTTATTAGCCTATGCTGCTTTCAATGGTTTTACTTTGCATCGAATGGATGTGAAAAGTGCGTTTCTTAACGGTCCTCTACAAGAAGAGGTATATGTATCACAACCACCTGGGTTTGTTGACCCTCACCACAAAGACCATGTATACAAACTTCACAAGGCTCTGTATGGCCTCAAACAAGCACCCCGTGCTTGGTACGATCATCTTAAAAACTTCCTACTCGATGATGGCTTTGTGGTGGGGGTGATCGATCCCACTCTTTTTACTAAGAGGGAAAATGGTGATTTGATCTTATGCCAAATCTATGTATATGACATCATTTTTGGTTCTCCTAACATCCATTTATGCAAGAAGTTTGCGGCCTCCATGACCAAGACCTTTGAGATGTCACTCAACACGGACTTGAAGTTCTTTCTTGGGTTTCAAATACAACAATTTCAAGAAGGGATTTTCTTGTCTCAAACTAAGTACCTCAAGGACATTCTTGAAAAATTTGATATGACAAATGCTAAACCAATGAAGACACCCATGGCCACAGATGTAGTTCTAAATGAAGACACCAACGGTATTACTTTTGACCCATCTACTTACCGCTCCATGATTGGTTCGTTACTTTATCTTTGCGCATCTAGACCGGACATCATGTTAAGTGTAGGCATATGTGCTAGATTTCAAGCTTCCCCTAGGGAAAACCATCATACGGCGGTTAAGCATATTCTTAGATACCTTGTTCACACCCCAAAGTTAGGCTTATGGTACCCTAAGGATGCAAAGTTCGATCTTATTGGGTACTCCGATGCGGATTGGCCCGGTGACAAAGTGGGACGGAAATCCACTTCCGGTGCATGTCAGTTTCTTGGACGCTCCTTGGTAAGTTGGTCCTCGAAAAAGCAGGATTGTGTTTCTCTCTCCACGGCCGAGGCCGAATATATTGCAGCCGCAAGCTGTGCAACCCAACTGCTATGGATGAGGCAAACCCTAAAGGATTATGGTATCACGTATTGACACGTGCCTCTTCTCTGTGATAATGAAAGTGCCATAAAGATCTCCGAGAACCCCATTGATCACCCTCGCAAAAAACATATTGATATTAGGTATCATTTCTTGAGAGACCATGTGCAAAAGGGTGACATTGATATTACCCATGTGGGTACCGACACGCAGCTCGCCGACATTTTCACCAAGCCACTTAGCGTTGCTAGGTTATGTCAACTTAGGCGTGAACTTGGTATCTTGGAGCTTGATAACATAACTTGAAATCTTTCACACACACACACACTTACATTATGCTTGTGTCTTGATGTGGGCATGTATTTAGGTGGAGTGGGTCATAATTCTGTGTTTTGAGCTTACAAAGTATGCATAAATCAACTTGTGTCCACAAGTAGTATCTGTAATTCTTGTAGGCAACTATGTTCATGTTCTTTGTGAGAAACCATGAAAAATCATCATCTCATCATCAAAAATTCCAGAGTCAGCCTCTGCCTCCTCCTCTCTCTCTCTCTCTCTCTCGGTCGTCCGACGTGTCTCGGACGTCCGGCGGCTAACCTCATTCCGGACGTCCGGCCAGTGTCGGTCGTCCGATGGCAGAATCCTCTCCGGACAACCGACGCCTGTCGGACGTCCGACACATCGGGGCCTATAAATAGAAGGGCGCGGGGCTGGGCCTTCCCTAGCCCTCATGCGCCTCCTCTTTCCCCAGCAGCCGCCGCTGCCAGCACCAGGAGCGCTCGCCCGCGCCACCACCTCCGAGATCTGCCTGATCTCCTCCGCGGGATCCATCTCTTCTTGCTCTCCTCTCTCGATCTATAGGTATCTCCTCCGTTCCCCTCGCATTTGGATTCCTTTCTCCCAAGTTCGCGTGTTCGTTCATATGGTTAGCCCGTGACCGTTCCCCTTTGGATTTCCATCCGTGTAGGTTTGTGTGCATCATGCCCAGGACTAAGCACGTCGCCCGGAAGGACGCTGCTGGCTCATCTGCTCGTGCCCCTACTGGCACGGCGTCGGACTCGGAAGGGCAACATCGTCCCTTCAAACGGATTTCCCGGCGTCCTCCGTCTCCACAGCTCCCCTCGTCGTCTCATGGTGATGGCTCTGACTTCGAGGATGAGCTTGCCGCCGAGGACCGCGCTGACCAGCCCGCTGTTCGGAGGTCCATGCCAAAGCCCGGGACTCGCAGGGCGTCCTATATGCCACCTCCTCCTCCTTCTCAGCCCGCAGGTGAAGCTCGTCGCATCTCACTTGAACCCCCTGCTACCTTAGGTCGTGAAGTGACGAACTTCACCACACTTGCCAAGTCTTCGTACCTCACTTTCCGCCGCGACATTGATCAATTCTCTGTCGTACGTGACTCTACGGACTCACGTTTCCGCACACACGTCCAGGCGGACATCTTTACTACAGTCGTAGTTCCTAAGGGTCTCTCTGTTCATCACTTCATAGATCTTGAGCATATTCGAATGCACCCGGCGAAATACCCGGGTGCCATTGAGCTTATTGAGGTATCAGGGCTTCCCGCCCCGTTTGCTTTTCGTCGTGATTTTAACGCTGCTGCCACTCACCAGTTCTATGCCACATGCTTCTTTGGTCCAAACCACATTGTTAGCTGGATCACCTCTGACGTTCGCTTCACAGTCTCTTATGATACGTTTGTTGCCGCACTTGGTTTCCCCAACTCCGGCTTCAAAATACATAGGAATGATCCTAACCATGCACGTAAGTCCATTGAGGCGTGTGGGTATCTCCTCAAACCACTCCGTTAGCTTGATGCGGGTGAACGCATGAAGGATCTTAACCAGGTATCCATCTGGCGTTCACCTTACTTTATCATCTTCCAGTGTCTTATCCGCACCATCTATCCCAAGATGGGTGATAAGGGCTCTTGAAGTGGCTACTGTATTGACATCATGTCACACTTGTACAAGCACCCCAAGAGCAAAATTAATGTGCCTCACTTTCTATAGCATGAGATTCGGCTTGCTAGTTTTCAATACAAGCGAGCCTTCCCTCATGCCCCCTTCATCCAGGCTCTTATTAATCATGTTGCTGATTTCTCTGTTGCTGTCACTCACACACATCACAAGTGGGTCATTCCCGCTCACATGGCGGATAACTATGCTCCCAAGAAAACCCCATCCTCCACATCCACTCGCCGCACTGCTGCCCGGTCAGCAACCCCCTCATCTAGCTCCGCTCCTCTCGGTCGCTTTGCCAAATTCATTGGCAAGGCACATTCTGCTATGATGAAGGTCGTCTCTTTCCCGTGTGGTCAAACCCATGATGTGGTTTCTCGCCTAGTCTCCTCCAAGAATGCCCTCAAGGCTCGTCTGAGAGAATCGGGCGCTCTTGATGTGAGTGATGATGAGGCCCTTCCTGCTGCTCCTCCTTCTGACTTTGGCTTCCCATCTGGTCCTGAGTGGGCTGATTTCCTTGACGAGGCTGGTGGTAGTGGCTTGCCTGACGATGAGGATGATGCTGATGATGATGCTGATGAGCTCTGAGCATGGTTGATGCTGTTGGTGCCTCCCTTTTTGGCACTTGGTGCCAAAGGGGGAGTAATGTATCGTAGTTTTTAGTCTTTGGAGATTTAGTCTAAATTTTCATGGTTGAGTAATGTAATGGAGAAACTCATGTATGGCTACTTATGAATGTTGTGATTGCTATGGATTTCTATGATATCATCATAGGCTATTATGTTTTACTCCACTACTTCTATGATGATCTATTGTCTTTCTATGATGATCTATTATCTTTACATGATGATTCATTATACATTCGATACACACATTAAAAGGGAGCTCCGATATTTTATCATGCACATACTAAGGGGGAGCTCCGTACTAAATATCTCCAAGGCTATAATGTATGTTAAATCTTTTTGAGACCTATGTATATGTTGTTATCAACTACCAAAAAGGGGGAGATTGAAAGTGCGTGCTATGCCCCTAATCGACTTTTGGTGTTAATGACAACACATACATAGGAAACTAATCCTATTTGTTGAGTGTATCTCAGGATGGCAAGTACTTTAGTAGATTGAGAATTATGTGCCAAAGATTGTCTGAGAAGATCGGGACTTATATGTAAAGAAGGCTCGGGATTGAGAAAAGATGATGTAGACTATCCTTTTGAGTTTACTATTCTTGAGTATAGGGATCCCACACTATTAAGAGGGGATCACACGTTTTGCGATGAACTTGCTCATACCACACCTTCACTATTTTGCTCAATACCACATATTCTCTACTCTGCTCCTATCTCAAAACAGGTCTAATGCCTCGGACTTGCGGCTCCCTCCGGACGTCCGAGGGTCGGTCAAGGGTCGGACGACCGACAGACTTCTGAAATCCGGAGCTCTGCACGAGAAGAACTTGAGCCCTATAACTCGGATTTCCGGCTCCCTCCGGATATCCGAGGGCCGGTCGACCGACCAGCTTCGGAAATCCGGAGCCCTGCACCAGAAGAACGTGAGCCATATAACTCGGACTTCCGGCACCCTCCGGACGTTCGTCCCTCTTCGGAAATCAGGAACCTTGCGCCAGAAGAAGTTGAGTCGAATAACTCGGATTTCTGGCCTTCTCCGGACGTCCGGTCCCTGTTCAAATCTCAGTGTTTCCAGACATGTCTACAGCCCTCGGACGACCGACCCATATCGGACGTCCGACCCCTTGTGGACGCCCGGACTTCCTTAAACTGCCGGACGTCCCTACCCTGTGTGACTTAAAGTGTCCCCAACGGCTGTTTTACACTCCCCACTATATATATATCCTCTCCCACTTCGTGAGAGGGTGTCCAACACAGCTAGAGCACATCCAAGAACACCTTTCTTCTCACTCACTCTTGTCTACACCAAATCTTAGATCCCAAGAGCATTTGTGAGTCCCTTTGAGTGTTGTTCCAATCAAAATATAGATCGTCTCCTTCTCCTCCTTCCCACCAAAGTGATTTGTGATTTGAGAAAGTTTTGAGCAATCCTCGTGATCTTGTTACTCTTGGAGGTTGGAGAGTCCTAGGCGGTAGGATGCTTCGGAGAGGAACCAAACCATTGTGATTTCCCCCGGAAAGTTTGTGAAGGTTTGGAAGCCACCTCAAGGCTTACCACTAGTGGTTGAGAAACGCCTTCGTGGAGTTATCTCAAAGGGAGAATAGGGTGAGCCTTCGTGGCGTTGGTGTGCCTTCGTGGTAACATACGTCCCTCTAACGGTGACGTAGATTCCCTCCAAGGAAGTGAACATCGGGATACATCCTCGTCTCTCTTGGAGTTTCGGTTATTCCTAACCCTAACTATCTACTTGTGTTAATCCTTATTAAGTAGTTGTATTTGATTATTGTTTACCGCTTGCCTTACTTCACTCTAAATAGCTTACTACTTGTCATAGCAATTATCAGGCCTACACTCATACTCCGCACTTTTGCCTAAAATTGCTAAGGAATTATTAAAATTTGGAACTGTACCTATTCACCCCCCCTCTAGGTCCATCTCGATCCTTTTCACCTACTCAATTGGCACAACCCTGGTGTTTCCAAGTTGCCAAGACATATAACAACCCAACATGAATGGATTGGAGCAAGGAAGAACACCACATCACCAACTAAGCACTCACAAACACCAAAATGACAAAACTACACAATCTGCCATAATCTGCATCTTAGCACTTTGTGAGCTAGATGCAACATAGCTACTGCCCTCCAAATATGACAAATAATATATGTGGCTGTAGCCAACCAAGAATAATACAAGCACAAGCAAGAATCACACCAAAAGAAATTAAGCACAGGAAAATACAAGGATGCAAACTTTCCCAATCCATCAGATCTCAGGGACTTAGTGAAAATTCCTGCACCTGACTTTCTGTCTTTGCTCTGAAGCTTTTTGACAGCAGCCAAAACATAACCTACAGGACTCCAAATGGGATGAAATTTAACAGGGAGCTTCACAAACATATCAGGTCTAACTGCCTAGCACTAAACTAAGGCTAGATCACAACACAATGACCAGCACAACCTCATCTACAGGAGAAGAAAATATACCCAGATTCTCAGACTTAGTGAAAATCTCAGGTTTTCACTAATCTGGAATTTCCAACCACATGCCCACTTTGTCTAGGCATAACTTGCACACAAGTAACACCAAGAAATAAATGACACCACTATGGTGTAGAGAAAAACCCCTACTACTACCACACAAAAGCTCATGCCCTTGGGCTCAACCTATTACATGGAAACAAAGAGCAAACTTTCAACACATCTGAATATGTCAACTCCAGAAAGTATCCTAGTGGAAAAACTAACTTCACCACTGGATTCCTTTGGAGATTCTACCCCAAAATCATATATAATATGTGGGCACTTACTTGGATCAAGTGACCACAAATTAAGGAAGAGGAAACTACTCCAAATAATGCCTAGTGAATAGTGCATCATTTCATGTAGTTTCACTATAACAACTACTAGATGGTTGAGCTCATGTGCACAATGAAAAAGTGACATGGGGTCTGAACCCCATGTTTGTGTCATGCACATCAACTTCACAACCACTTCTCTCACTAGATCACCCACACACACACATCATCATGCCCTCTCTCATATTAACATGAGGAGGTGCACAAGTTGCAACTGGGGCTGGTTTCCCACCCACATACATCATCACACACACTTCACAAGCACTTGAACCAAAGTGTAACATGAAGGTAAAATCTACTAAACAAGTAAACTTGGAAACAGCACATACATGCACTCCACTATGCTTGCAAGCCAAGATTATACTAGCACATGCATCTATTTATGCATCATCTCATGGTGCCAATCACTCACAAGGTGCACACACAACATGATACTTGCACACACATGAACATCCCCATGTGCACACATACACACACACACACACATGCACATCACCATGTATGTGCACAACACACCACCTTCACACCACACATATATAACACACCTCTAATGCATTGCAGGAAGGAAAAGTAATTGCACTCCTTTTAATGCCCATTATTTAGGCACAAGAAGTAGCAAAGAATAGCAAAGAAAACAAAAATAAGAAACCAAGAAGAAAATAGCAAAAGGGGCTGGAAGGGATTAGAACCTTGTACCCCATAGTGCACCACACTGCATCCTACCACTCAGCTGTTGGCATTGTTTTGACAGAGAGAGGGGAACAGAGCAGAGTAACATGTCCCTGTCTGCTGCTGTGCATGAAAAATCAGAAATAAAATATGTGCCGAGGGGGGATCGAACCCGCGCCCTCTCATCAGGCATTCAGCAAGCACTACCACTACGCTACGGGCAAGGTTACTGACACAGAAGGGGACCGAAACTAGAACAGCTCGCTCTGCCTGCCTCTACTCTGCAGAACACGCGCACACCGGCGACAGAGATCGACGCCGGGGCAGATCCTACTACTGCTGCGCTCACGCGAGGCACCTCTAATCTGATTGATGGGATGGCGCTACGAGGGGGAGGGGAACCGTGCGCTGCACTACACACCCACATCCACTGCAAGCCAACCATCTACTGCACCACTACAACTACTGCTGCCGACTACCTGACAGAAACATGCGAGCACTACCAGATCCGGCCGATCTACGAAGGGGGAAGGAAGGAGGGGTTGATCCTCACCTTGGGGAGGAAGAAGGGGTTCGGTCTCCAGCAGGAGGCCGGTCGGAGAGGAAGAAGAAGCCGAAGAGGTCGATGTGCAGAACCGAAGAAGAAGGAGAAGCAGAACACCAGGAGCACGGCCTTGGTGCGCTCGGGGCCGTCAGTGTGGTCTATCCCCGGGGCTCCTAGTGCCGGGAATGGATCGCGGGATCCACCCCGAGCTCCCGGACATGGCGACGGCGGCGAAAGGAGACGGGGGCACGGCGGACGCCGGTGGTGGCCTTCTACCTCTCTCTACTGCTCCTACCAGGGACTTACCTGACAGAGGAGACGGGGAGAGAGATGGGGAAAGAGATGGTGGCGGTGCGAGATGGGAGAGAAGGAGGAACCCTAGATGAGGGGAAGAGGGCACGGACGCCAACGCGTTTAAAAGGGGGGACCTCGACGTCCGTGAGATCTCACGGTGTCGCGAGTGATCTCTCTGGCGCCTGACGATCAGCACGCGCGGGGACGAAACAACGTCAGAACGAAGGAAGGAGGCCGCGGGCATGGGCTCCTGGCGCGAGGGAGGGGGTTAGATGGGCAAGCAAAGTGAGAGGGAGCCCACATGTTACGGCAGATAAGGGAAAATAATTCCCTTAGTTATCCTATTTACAGAAAAACAAATAGAGAAGCAGAAATGCACAAGGAAATATACAAGTCATAAAAATATCACAAGCATATTCGTGGAGATAGAAAAATAAGACCTATTTTAATAAAACAAAAAAGGGATATTTAGTGGCAAGCAGATATTTACAAAAACAGTATTTATACCACTGTTTTGTGAATATATAGCACCTCTCAAACAAATTTAAAACAACAAATACCTATCTCCACAATCACCACAAAAATATACTAAATAACGGACATTTTTAAAACAAGGAAGGATCAAGTAAATATTGGGCTTGAGATGAAAAGAGGGAGAGGGTTTGAAGCCTATGCAAACCACATAGTTCCTACTAGCAATTGCACCACTCCATCACTCACATGCACTAACAACACATGACATATTCATCACACCACAAACACACATGGATTCACAAAGGCACAAACACAAGACATAGGATGGATGGGATGCATGCATGCAAAGGGAAATCAAAACAAGGTGACACACATGAAATAACACATGCATTAAGCTCTCATTGCAATGACAAGGTGGACCCACATAGAGAAGGTTCCAAAAAGGGAAATCTTTACACTTGGGGCACCACACCGAACTAGTAGGAAGATCCACAAGACTATGTAAGCAATACATACACACAAACAACGAATCCTCGCAACCCAACGCGTGTAGGGGTTGTCAATCCCTCGTGGGTAAGATAAAACGGTAAATAAATAGATTGATAGATGCAAATGAAGTAACATCAAATAAAATGCAGCAAGGTATTTTTGGGTTTTTGACAATATAGATCCGAAAATAAAAGATAAAATAAATTGGAAAGGGGAATAACAAATTAGATCTTACAAATAAATGATGAAAAATAGACCCGGGGGCCATAGGTTTCACTAGTGTCTTCTCTCGAGAAAATGGTATACGGTAGGTAAACAAATTACTATTAGGCAGTTGGTAGAAGAGCGAATAATTATGATGATATCCAAGACAATGATCATGTATATAGGCATCACATCCAAGACAAGTAGACCAACTTCTGCCTGCATCAACTACTATTACTCCACACATCAATCGCTATCCAGCATGCATCTAGTGTATTAAGTTCATGGAGAAACAGAGTAATGCTTTAATAACGATGACAGGACATAGACAAGATCTATTCATGTAGGAATAGACCCTATCATTTTATCCTTAATAGCAATGATACATGTGTGTCATGTCTCCTTCTGTCACTGAAATTGAGCACCACAAGATCGAACCCATGACTAAGCACCTCTTCACATTGCAAAATAAAAAGATCAAGTTGGCCAAACAAAAATCAAATATCTAAGAAGAAATAGGAGGCTATAATAATCAAGTATGGATTTCATAGATTTGATCAAAACACACAGTTCATTGGACCCAAACAAACACACCGCAAAATAAAGAGTTACATCAAATAGATCTCCAAGTGACCATTGTATTGAGAAGCAAAACAAGAGAGAAAGCCATCTAGCTACTTCCTACGGACCCGTAGTTCTGATATGAACTACTCACGCATCATCGGAGGAGCATCAATGAGGATGATGAACCCCTCTGTGATTGTGTTCCCCTCTGATAGGGTGCCATAAACGGCTCTAGATTGGATCTCGTGGCTTCTAGAACTTCCGACAGCTGAAACAATTTTTCGTCAACTCCTCTAGGGTATCTGGAATATCTGGATATTTATGGAGTCAAGAGCTAGTGGAGGATGTTCCCGAAGCCACCAATACCCACCAGGGCTCACTAGGGGCCCAGGGTGCACCATGGTGCCTAGTGGGCCACCTGGGCCTCCCCTACTGAGGTTCCTTGGTTCTCACGTTTCCTTCCGGGCCAAAAAAATCTCCAAAAAGTTTTGTGGCATTTGGATTTCAGCTGATATTGATTTTCTGGAAAGGAAAAAACAAGTAAAAACAACAACTCGCACTGGGCACTATGTCAATAGGTTAATCCCAAAAAATGATATAAAGTTGCTATGAGATTGTGAAACATCCAAGAATGATAATATAACAGCATGGAACAATCAAAAATAATAGATACGTTGGAGTCATATGCACATCTCCAAGCTTACTTCCTGCTCATCCTCGAGAAGATAAATGATAAAAACATAGTTTTTGATCGTAATTCTACCTAACATGTTCATCATATTCTTTTCTTTATAGCATGGACTTATGGACTTGTAGATGATTCAAAGCAATAGACTATAATTTGTCATGAAAACTTCAAGACTCAAGCATATTAACAAGCAACCAAGTCTTTCAAAATATCAGCACTAAAGAACGCTATCCCTAGCCCATCATGCTCAATCATTGATCGATTCATGCAGCACACCCAAATATTAGCTACATCCAATTCTCAAGTATGATAACAGTGTTCCGCAGTTGGTGCTTTATAAGAAAAGATGGAGACTCAAATGAAAATAAAAATTGCATAAAGTAAATACATAGGCCTTTCGCAGAGGGAAGCACAGATTCGTAGCGCTGCGAGAGCTCAAAGAGAAAAAATTTAGAGATAAAATATTTTGGGTGGCATGATTTTCCTGTCAACGAAAACAACTAAGAGTTCCCAATATCTTCCATTATAAAAAAATCATAGGCGGATCCCAAAGTGAAAATAAAGTTTATTCATTTTTCCACCATTCTTTCACACATCACAACTAGCCACATCCACGGGTACCATCCATACCAAAACTTTCCAAGCAATTTATTATTTGACAACATAAAATAAATATTATTTGCATTTCGGGAGTGGGCATCCGTATTACCGCCATACTCTCGTGCAATGATAAGTGACTAAACACTTATCTTGAGAATAACCTATTTAACATGGAAGATACCGGCTACTCCTTGCGCTTTATGAGTGGTAAGGGCGGACAAAACAGAAGTTTATTTTGAATATTATAGTTGGCACATACAAATTTACTTAGAAAGTCACTAAAATACCGCATGTAGGTAGGTACGATGGACTCATTTGGCACAACTTTCGATTTAGGATTTGGATGCACAAGCAGCATTCCGCTTAGTAAAAGTGAAGGTTAGCAAATAGATTGAGAAGTGCCCAACCAAGGAACGAAAACCATCATAAGCGAACATTAATCATAACTAACACCGAATAATGTAACACAAGTAGGATGTAATTTTATAGCACAACTATTGACTTCACGTGTATGCATAGGGCATCACAAACCTTAACACCAGTATTCTTACTGAAGCATAATTACTCATGAACATAACTCACATATCACTATCTTCATATCGCAAAACTATTGCAAAGAATCAACTTTAACATCCAATGATCTTCATGGAAGTTATTGTTATATCTCCCCTAGATATCTGTCACTTTGGGACCAATTTCATTTAAAGTAAATTGTATTGGTAATAACAAGCTCTCAAACAAATATATGTGAAGAACGAGAGCACAAGTTTCTTGAAAATTTTCAACTCTCAAAATAATATAAGTGAAGCAAGAGAGGATTTCTTCAAAGTTTCTACTAACTCTCAAAATAATCTAAGTGAAGCATGAGAGCATATTTCTTCAAAATAACAGCACCACCATGCTCAAAAAGATATAAATGAAGTACTAGAGCAATTTCATGGCTCTAAAAAATTGAAGTCAAGCATAGAGAGCAAGTCTAACAAGTCATAACATAATTTGGCTCTCTCAAATAGGTGTGTCCAACAAGGATTATTGTGACAAACTAACAAGCAAAGAAAGCAAAGGCTCATATAATACAAGACGCTCCAAGAAAAAATCATGATATATGATGAATAAAAATATAGCTCCAAGTAAATTTACCGATGGTCGTTAT
This sequence comes from Hordeum vulgare subsp. vulgare, assembly GCF_904849725.1. Taxonomy (NCBI): domain Eukaryota; kingdom Viridiplantae; phylum Streptophyta; class Magnoliopsida; order Poales; family Poaceae; genus Hordeum; species Hordeum vulgare. The sequence goes on from NC_058519.1 coordinate 369,302,109, forward strand.
AAGAAAGACGGGATGCCTTCCGGGGCATCCCCAAGCTTAGGCTTTTGTCACTCCTTTTTCTTTCATCCATCATGATCTCACCCAAAACTTGAAAACTTCAATCATACAAAACTCAACAAAACCTTTGTGAGATCCGTTAGTATAAGAAAACCAATCTTTGCTTTAAGTATTGTTGAAAACCCATTAAAGTTTTGTTTTTGCATTATACCTGTTGTATTATAACTTTACCATGGCTTATACCCCCCCCGGTACAATCCATAGATTCATCAAAATAAGCACACACACTAAAGAAAGCAGAATCTATGAAAAACAGAATAGTTGAGAAAGACTCGAATTTTACTAATACTTTTCTAACTCAAACAATTCTGAAAAATTAGGAAAACGTAGAAAATTTGTATATCAATCTTGTGTAAAACTTTCAAACACTTGTTGCTTCTGTCATTTTTTAAAATTATGCTACTGGATGCAAAAGTTTCTCTTTTCCAACAAGATTAAAGAAAATATCACCCAGGATGATCCTAAAGGCTTTACTTGGCACAAACACTAAATAAAACATGAAAAACACAATCATAACAGTATCATATTTTGCAAACACTCAAGAACAGAAAGCAGAAGTGAAAATAAATTTTATTCGTTGGGTTGCCTCCCGACAAGCGCCACCGTTTTACGCCCCTAGTTAGGCATAAAGCATAGATTCAAGTATTGTCATCTTTGTTGGTTGCTACATAGGTTGCCCTCATGATCGATTCATATGGTAATTTAATATTAGTTCTAGGGAAGTGTTCCATACCCTTTATTAGTGGAAACTAAAATTTAATATTCCCTTCTTTCATATCAATCGCGACTCCTATAGTATGTAAAAACGGTCTGCCGAGAATTATTGGACAAGACGGATTGCAATCAACATAAAGAACAATAAAATCTATAGGCATGTAATTTATATTTGTAAGAATAAGAACATCATTATTTCTTCACATAGGTTTTCTAATAGTAGAATCCGGTGAGTGCAAATTGAGAGAACATTCTTCAATGTAGGTAAGACCAAGCATATCATAAAGATATTTTGGAATTGTGGAAACACTAGCACCGAAATCACATAAAGCATAGCACTAAAAAAATCTTGATTTTAATGGTAGGTTCCTATTCATCATATAATATTCTAGGAATTGAAATCTCTAATTATAACTTTTCTTCCAAAGTTTTTATTACCGCTTCTGAAATATGTTTAGTGAAAGCTTTATTTTGTTCACGGGCATTGGGTGAATTTATCATAGATTGCAACAAATAAATACACTCAATGAAAGATCCACTATCAAAATTGAAGTATTTGTAATCTAAAATAGGGGGTGCATCACTAACTAAAGTTTTGACCTCTTCAATCCCACTTTCATCCATTTTTTCAACAGGATTTTCACCCTCCAAATCATGGGAACGCCTTCTAGCTAAAGTTGACTCTTCTTTAGTTCCCTCATCATCAATTTTAACAATACTAAACAAGGAATCAATAGAAGAAACACCAATCATTTTAATCTCTTTATCATTTTTCTCTTTTAAAGATTTTGGCTTAGCTGCCATTTGATTTAGTAACGTGGCTTGCTCATCAGATATCTTTCCTTGCAAATTTTTGGTACGGGCATATTGAGATTGGAGATTAGAAACTTCTTTACTGACATGATCAACTTGTTTTGTTATAGCATCAAGCAAAATATAATGTTTGTTAAGTTCTTTGGTAAAAAAAATATTTTGCTCAAATTGCATAGTCATGTATTCCTTGGTAATTTTTCTCAATCTCTAACAAAACATTAGGATACGAAACATCATAATACTTCCTTTGAGGCATCATGTCTACGCAAGCAAGAACACAACTGATCAAGAGATCCGGCAAGAAAACGACAAAAGAAAGAAGGAAAGTAAAACAGGTAAATATTATTGTGAAGTGGGGGAGAGGAAAACAGGAGGCAAATGGCAAATAATGTAATTGCAAGGAGATGAGTATTTATGTGTGGAAACCTCATAGATCTTGACTTGATCTTCCCCGACAACGGATCAAGTGGTTAGCGCGGCCTTGGTGGCGCAACGGGAGATAAACAAGTATGCAGCCGCCGGGACAGATGGTGCCAGGGATGAAACCAAAGTATCCATGGCAACGCCCAACACAGACTTTGAAGAAACCCTGCAGGATAGCAAGGAGTTGGCGAAGAAGAAAGTGGTGCACCAGCTAGTGTACTTTGTCAGCTCCCTGTTACAGGGGGCTAGATCAAGGTACGATGGAGTACAAAAGCTGATCTTCGGCCTCATTGTTGCCTCGAGGAAACTGCGCCACTACTTCCATGCCCATGAGATCACGGTTGTCACCCGTTTCCCACTACAACGCATCCTGGGGAACCCTTGATACGTCTCAAATGTATCTATAATTTTTTTATGGTTTCACGTTGTTATCTTGTCAACTTTGGATGTTTTATTCACCTTTTATATCTTTTTTGGGACTAACTTATTAATTCAGTGCCAAGTGCCAGTTCCTGTTTTTTATTTGTTTTTGACTATTTTCAGATCAGATTTTGGAACGGAGTCCAAACGGAATAAAATCCCCGAAATAATTTTTTCTAGAACGGAAGAAGATCGGGAGGCTTGAGGGCCAAGGCAGTGGGCCCATAGAGGGCCCACAAGCTCTGTTGCCGCGGCCAGGGGGAGGCCGCGGCAACCAAGCTTGTGCCCCCCCTGGCGCTCCCCTGCCCTAGGTCTTTGGCCTATAAATTCCCTAAAATCCCAGAAATAATCAGGGCATCCACGAAAACACTTTTCCACCGCCGCAAGCTTCCGTTTCCGCGAGAGATCATCTGGAGACCCTTCCCAGTGCCCTGCCGGAGGGGACTTTGGAGTTGGAGGGCTTCTACATCAACATCATCGCCTCTCCAATGACTCGTGAGTAGTCCACTTCAGACCTGCGGGTCCGTAGTTAGTAGCTAGATGGCTTCTTCTCTCTCTTGGATCTTCAATACAAAGTTCTCCATGATCTTCATAGAGATCTATCCGATGTAATCCTCTTTGGCGGTGTGTTTGTCGAGATCCGATGAATTGTGGATTTGTGATCAGATTACCTATGAATTATATTTGAGTCTTTGCTGATTTCTTATATGCATGATTTGATATCCTTGTAAGTCTCTCCGAGTCTTGGGTTTTGTTTGGCCAACTAGATCTATGATTCTTGCAATGGGAGAAGTGCTTGGTTTTGGGTTCATACCGTGTGGTGACCTTTCCGAGTGACAGAAGGGGCAGCAAGGCACGCATCGTGTTGTTGCCATCAAGGGTAACAAGATGGTCTTTTAGCGTAGATATGATATTGTCCATATACATCATGTCATCTTGCTTAAGGCGTTACTCTGTTCTTTTGGACTTAATACACTAGATGCATGCTGGATAGCGGTTGACGTGTGGAGTAATAGTAGTAGATGTAGAAAGTATCGGTCTACTTGTTTTGGACGTGATGCCTATAGACATAATCATTGCCTTAGATAACGCCATGACTTTGTGCGGTTCTATCAATTGCTCGACAGTAATTTGTTCACCCACCATGTACTTGCTTTTATGAGAGAAGCCACTAGTGAACACTACGGCCCCCAGGTCTATTCACAACTATCGTTTCCACTTTCACTTTTACTTGCTTGTTTATTTTTTGCTTTCTGTTCTCACTTTGCAAACAATCTATAAGGGATTGACAACCCCTTCATAGCGTTGGGTGCAAGCACTTTGTGTTTGTGCAGGTACTTGTGACTTTACGAGATCTTCCACTGGTTCGATACCTTGGTTCTCAAAACTAAGGGAAATACTTACCGCCGTTGTGCTACATCACCCTTTCCTCGTCAAGGGAACGCCAACGCAAGGCTCCAAGGCTGCAGGGAAATCCTTTGCATATTTGCCAAGGAAGTCCCTAAAGGCGTAGCCGTAGCAGCAGGATTCCTGGCGCCGTACCAGGCAAGGTCTGTTGTCGCAGTAGCAACCCCCAAGTTACAAGCGGGATAGTCGAGTGGACGCTAGAGATGTCAAGTTTTGGGTTGAAGTTCAAAAGCACTTCCACCATCCATAGTACAGCACTAGCAGAGTTCATTGCCGAATGGATGCCCACACCAGCCGAAGAAGTCCAAGAAACCATTCTCCCCTGCGTGGAAATGCCCAAGGAATAGGTCATGTATTTTGATGGTCCCTTCTCACTCCAGGGTGCCAGGGGAGGTTTGCTCCTCGTCGCCCCCATCAGAGAGCACCTCAAATACGTGGTCCAAATGCATTCCCCCCCCCCCCCCCCCGAAGAAACTACCAACAACACCGCCACTTCTGCTATGCATGATCTATGAATAATTCTATTGATGATGGTAGTACTTTGCATGGTCAGACTGTGTTAGTGGATGAATTTCTTGTTGAACAACTTGCTAAACTAGAGAAATTCAGAATGCTGAAACTGATGAAATTATTGAAACTCAAAATTATGACTCACCTATTGGAACTAGTGCTCCTAGATATCAACTCTTGAGATACCTGAGGGTTATGTTATGGATGGAGCAGTAGCTACAGACTATCTTGCATATAAGGATAGGGATGATCTTAAGAAATTACTATGCAAGATGAAAGAAAAATCTTTGAATGCTAGAATGAAATATGATCCTAAGTTTGCTCCTTGACCTATCTTTACTACCGATAAGGATTACGAATTCTTTGTCGACCCAGAATTAATTAATTTGGTTGAATCTGATCCTTTCCATGGCTATGAAATTGAAACTGTTGTGACACATCTCACTAAATTAGAATATATAGGCACCCTATTTGCTCATGAGAAAAAAATTCCTATCACTATATACTTAAGTTGGTTCTTTTTGATTAAAGGATGAGATATGGTATAATACTCTTGCTCCTGGATGTGTGCGTAGTCCCCACGACATGATTTATTACTTCTTTTAAAAACATTTTCCTGCTCATAAGAAACAAGTTGCCTTACACAAATATTGAACTTTGTGCAAATTGAAGAAGGGTGTCTCCCAAAAGCTTGGGGGATTCTTCAATTACTTACTACTTTTCCTAATCATCCTGTTAAGAAAAATGAAATACATGATATCTTCTATAATGGACTAACCGATGCTTCCAGGGAGAACCTAGATAGTTTTGTTGGATGTGTTTCCACGGAATGAACTATTGAAAAAGTTGAGGACTTATTGAATAATATATCCATGAATGATAATGATTCAACACTTATTGAAGCACCTCCTAAACCCACTCCTAAGAAGAGGGGTATCTTATTTCTCAGTCGTGAAGATATGCAAGAAGCACAGAAATGTATGAAGGAAAAGGGTATTAATGTTGAAGATGTTAAGAATTTACCACCTATTGAAGAAATACATGGTCTTGACACACCACAACAGGTGCTAGAGGTAAATTATTTTATAAAGTTTGATGAAGGTGATATTCCTTACAATAAACATCCTAGTCGATGCTTGTATGAGTTTGACAATTACATTATAAATAAGGATCACTTCAAGGTGAACGTTATGAAACAATTGAAACAAAATTTTGATATGGTTGAACGATTAAGTGACTTGTTGTTTAGATTTTTTTAATGATGTCAAAGGTGTTAGTAAACATGCTTCTATGGTACAAACTCAGTAAGAGCAACTTTCTAATACCAAAGGGAATTTCTTAATGAAATGAACAATAATATGAATGATCATGCTATTAGAGTAATGATTATAGGAGGTAAAATGACTCGGGAGCCACTTTATCACAAGGGACACCCTAAAACAATTGAACAAGATTCTCGAAGAACTAATGTTGATGCACCTAGTTCATCCAAAAAAAAGTAATATGATAGGACTTTGCATACTTCTAGTGAACGTAAGGTAAAAAACCCTTCTCAGCATAATAATGGTGTCTCTATTTCTAATGTTGAAACCCAATCTTGTAATGATCATTCACCTAGTGATAATGAAAATGATAATGATGATGTTCATGTAGATGCTTAGTTGGATAATGATAAAGAACATGACAATGATGTTGAAATTTAACCTACTTTTGATCTTGATAACCCTCGTGCTAAGAATAAATGTAATGATAAGAGAAACTTTGTTGCTAGGAAACATGATAAATAAAGAGAACCATAGGTTCAGAAACCCGTGCCCTTTCCACCTAAACCATCTAAGGAAAAGGATGAGGAAGAATTTGAATGCTTTGCTGAAATGCTTAGGCCAGTCTTTTTACGTACTTGTTTGATTGATATTTTGAAAATGGCCCCTTATGCTAAATACATGAAAGATATTGTAACTAATGAAATAAAAATACCTCAAGCTGAAATCTCCACCATGTTTGCTAATTATTCTTTTAAGGATGGAGTACCTAAGAAACTAGGAGATCCAGGAATACCAACTATACCATGCTCTATCAAAAGAAAATATGTCAAAACTGCCTTATGTGATTTAGGGGTTGGCGTTAGTGTTATGCCCTTCTCTTTGTATAAAAGACTTGATTTAAATAAACTCACATCTACCGAAATATATTTGCTAATGGCTCACGAATCAACTGCCATACCTATTGGTATTTGTGAGGATGTGCCCGTTGTTGTTGCAAATGTTACAAGCTTAACACACTCTGTTATATTTGAGATGCCCGAGGATGAAAACATGTCAATTATCCTTGAGAGACCCTTTTTGAATAATGCAAGGGTTGTTATTGATTGCAACAAAAGCAAGGTCAGTTTTCCAATCAACGGTAATGAGAATACAGTACACTTCCCAAAGAAAGAATTTCAAGTGAATGGTATTACTTTATTGAAAAGACTCCGACAATTATTATTGGAAGTTTCCCTCTACCCATTCCTACCGCCAAAAAGAAATATGAAATACTTATTGTTGGGGATATGTGTATCCCCATTGAGATAACTTAGTGTTTTACGAAGATTCTTTGTGTTCCTCCTGACCGAAGGTGGTTTTTAATAAGGCTTGATCAACCTTATTAATTGATCACTTTTGAGAGGCATGTGGTCGATGAATTTAGTAAGCATAACCTTCTATCCCTACTTTTAGTTTTCTGTTATTTTGGTTAAATGCAATAAAATGCCATGTTTATCCTATTTTCTGAATTATCTGTGCAATAAAAAATAGCCCAAAATTAAAAGTGCTCAAAATGTCATCAAATTTTAACACGATTTTTTTGTGAATATTTGAGAATTTCTGGTACTAGAAACACCACATGGGGTACCCTAGGTGCCCACTAGGCACCATGGCACGCCACACCCACCGGGCGCGTTGTGGTGGGTAGTGGGTTTCACGAGCATCCACTCAATCACTCCTTTAGCTCACTTCGTCACCTGCCTCCCAAAAAAATCCCTGTTACACTCTCTCTCTCTCGTGTTCTTTCTCCCAAAGCTGAGATTTTTAATCTCTTTGCTCGGAGCTCTGTTTCCAAAACTGTTTTGGGGGATTGCTACTTGGTATGTGAATCCTCCATTGATCCAATTAGTTTTTGCTCTATTGGTTTATATTTTAAGTAATTAGCTGCTCTTAGTGCTACTGAAAATGAGCTTGCGTGTTGGATTCTTTGAGCTCCAAGTAATTTGAATGCTTGATATAGCCTCTAGACATCCATGTGATAGTTGCTATCAGTTTTGTAGAGTTTTATTGATATCATTTTGTGACCCAAAAATTTCAAAATTTTGTTCGTAGGAAAATGGATATCTTCCGGAGGTATTCCTCCAAAAGGAATGCCAAGGGAGTCATTTATGAATCATTGAACATTGATCTCAACACTCCGCGAACGAAGGAGGTCCGGCTGTGTGAATGGCCGCATAATGATTTCATGACCGAAGTCAGGTTCTACCAAGAGTTTGTTGGAAATATGCCCTAGAGGCAATAATAAATTAGTTATTATTATATTTCTTAGTTCATGATAATCGTTTATTATCCATGCTATAATTGTATTGATTGGAAACACAATACTTGTGTGGATACATAGACAAAACACTGTCCCTAGTAAGCCTCTAGTTGACTAGCTCGTTGATCAAAGATGGTCAAGGTTTCCTGGCCATAGGCAAGTGTTGTCACTTGATAACGGGATCACATCATTAGGAGAATCATGTGATGGACTAGACCCAAACTAATAGACGTAGCATGTTGATCGTGTCATTTTGTTGCTACTGTTTTCTGCGTGTCAAGTATTTATTCCTATGACCATGAGATCATATAACTCACTGACACCGGAGGAATGCTTTATGTGTATCAAACGTCGCAACATAACTGGGTGACTATAAAGATGCTCTACAGGTATCTCCGAAGGTGTTAGTTGAGTTAGTATGGATCAAGACTGGGATTTGTCACTCCGTGTGAACGGAGAGGTATCTCGGGGCCCACTCGGTAATACAACATCACACACAAGCCTTGCAAGCAATGTAACTTAGTGTAAGTTGCGGGATCTTGTATTACGGAACGAGTAAAGAGACTTGCCAGTAAACGAGATTGAAATAGGTATACGGATACTGACGATCGAATCTCGGGCAAGTAACATACCGAAGGACAAAGGGAATGACATACGGGATTATATGAATCCTTGGCACTGAAGTTCAAACGATAAGATCTTCGTAGAATATGTAGGATCTAATATGGGCATCCAGGTCCCGCTATTGGATATTGACCGAGGAGTCTCTCGGGTCATGTCTACATAGTTCTCGAACCCGCAGGGTCTGCACACTTAAGGTTCGACGTTGTTTTATGCGTATTTGAGTTATATGGTTGGTTACCGAATGTTGTTCGGAGTCCCGGATGAGATCACGGACGTCATGAGGGTTTCCGGAATGGTCCGGAAACGAAGATTGATATATAGGATGACCTCATTTGGTTACCGGAAGGTTTTCGTGCATTACCGGAAAAGTTTCGGGCTCATCGGTAGTGTACCGGGAGTGCCGGGAGGGGTGCCGGGGACCATCGGGAGGGGTGTCACGCCCCAAGGGGTCTCATGGGCTATGGGAAGAGATAAACCAGCCCCTAGTGGGCTGGAATAAGTTCCCACTAAGGCCCATAAGGTTTGAGAAGGAAAAAACACAAGGTGGAAAGAGTTTCCAAGTGGGAAGGTGGAATCCTACTCCAAGTAGGATTGGAGTAGGACTCCTCCACCTCCAATTTCGGCCAAACCTTTAGGTTTTGAGGCTGCCTCCTCCCCTCCCTCCCACCTATATATACGGAGGTTTTAGGGCTGATTTGAGACGACTTTCTCACGGCTGCCCGACCACATACCTCCATAGTTTTTCCTCTAGATCGCGTTTCTGCGGAGCTCGGGCGGAGCCCTGCTGAGACAAGATCATCACCAACCTCCGGAGCGCCGTCACGCTGCCGGAGAACTCTTCTACCTCTCTGTCTCTCTTGCTGGATCAAGAAGGCCGAGATCATCGTCGAGCTGTACGTGTGCTGAACGCGGAGGTGCCGTCCGTTCGGTACTAGATCGGGGGACTGATCGCGGGATTGTTCGCGGGGCGGATCGAGGGACGTGAGGACGTTCCACTACATCAACCGCGTTCACTAACGCTTCTGCTGTACGATCTACAAGGGTACCTAGATCACTCATCCCCTCTCGTAGATGGACATCACCATGATAGGTCTTCGTGCGCGTAGGAAAATTTTTGTTTCCCATGCGGCGTTCCCCAACAGTGGCATCATGAGCTAGGTTCATGCGTAGATGTCTTCTCGAGTAGAACACAAAAGTTTTTGTGGGCGGTGATGTGCGTTTTGCTGCCCTCCTTAGTCTTTTCTTGATTCCGCGGTATTGTTGGATTGAAGCCGCTTGGACCGACATTACTCGTACGCTTACGAGAGACTGGTTTCACCGTTACGAGTAACCCCCTTTGCTCAAAGATGACTGGCAAGTGACTGTTTCTCCAACTTTAGTTGAATCGGATTTGACCGAGGAGGTCCTTGGATGAGGTTAAATAGCAACTCATATATCTCCGTTGTGGTGTTTGCGTAAGTAAGATGCGATCCTACTAGATACCCTTGGTCACCACGTAAAACATGCAACAACAAAATTAGAGGACGTCTAACTTGTTTTTGCAGGGTATGATTGTGATGTGATATGGCCAACGATGTGATGTGATATATTGGATGTATGAGATGATCATGTTGTAATAGAAATATCGACTTGCACGTCGATGGTACGGCAACCGGCAGGAGCCATAGGGTTGTCTTTATACTAACATATGTGCTTGCAGATGCGTTTACTATTTTGCTAGGATGTAGCTTTAGTAGTAATAGCATAAGTAGCACGACAACCCCGATGGCAACACGTTGATGGATGATCATGGTGTGGCGCCGGTGACAAGAAGATCGTGCCGGTGCTTTGGTGATGGAGATCAAGAAGCACGTGATGATGGCCATATCATGTCACTTATGAATTGCATGTGATGTTAATCCTTTTATGCACCTTGTTTTGCTTAGAACGACGGTAGCATTATGAGGTGATCTCTCACTAAAATTTCAAGACGAAATTGTGTTCTCCCCGACTGTGCACCGTTGCGACAGTTCTTCGTTTCGAGACACCACGTGATGATCGGGTGTGATAGACTCAACGTTCACATACAACGGGTGCAAAACAGTTGCACACGCAGAACACTCGGGTTAAGCTTGACGAGCCTAGCATGTGCAGACATGGCCTCGGAACACGTGAGACCGAAAGGTCGAGCATGAATCGTATAGTTGATATGATTAGCATAGGGATGCTTACCACTGAAACTATTCTCGACTCACGTGATGATCGGACTTGAGATAGTGGATTTGGATCATGTACCACTCAAATGACTAGAGAGATGTACTTTTTGAGTGGGAGTTCTTAAGTAATATGATTAATTGAACTAATTGTCATGAACATAGTCTAATGGTCTTTGCGAATTACGATGTAGCTTGCGCTATAGCTCTACTATTTTTTTATGTTCCTAGAGAAAATTTAGTTGAAAATTGATAGTAGCAACCTTTGCAGACTGAGTCTGTAAAACCGAGGATTGTCCTCGTTGCTGCGCAGAAGGCTTATGTCCTTAATGCACCACTCGGTGTGCTGCACCTCGAGCGTCGTCTGTGGATGCTGTGAACATCCGACATACACGTTTCTGATGACTACACGATAGTTCAGTGCAAAGTACTTAATGGCTTAGAAGCAAGGCACCGAAAACGTTTTAAAACGTCACGGAACATAAGTGATGTTCTAAAGAGATGAAATTGTGATTTCATGCTTGTGCCCTTGTTAAGAGGTACGAGACCTCCAACAAGATTCTTTGACCACAAAGTAAAGGAGAAAAGCTCAATCGTTGAGCGTGTGCTCAGATTATCTGAGTACGACAATCACTCGAATCGAGTGGGAGCTAATCTTCCAGATGAGATAGTGATGGTTCTCCAAAATCACTGCCACCAAGCTTTGAGAGCTTCGTGTTGAACTATAACATATCAAGGATAGATACAATGATCCTTGAGCGATTCGCGACGTTTGACACTGCGAAAGTAGAAATCAAGAAGGAGCATCAATAGTTGATGGTTTGAAAAACCACTAAGTTTCAAGAAAGGGGAGGGCTAGAAGGGATACTTCGTGAAACGGCAAAACAGTTGCTGCGCTAATGAAGAGACCCAAGATTGAACCCAAACCCGAGACTAAGTGCTTCTGTAATAAGGGGAACAGTCACTGAGGCGGAGCAACTCTAGATACTTGGGAGATAAGAAGGCTGGCAAAAGTCGAGAGAAGTATATTTGATATACATAATGTTGATGTGTACTTTACTAGTACTCCTAGTAGCACGAGGGTATTGGATACCGGTTCGGTTGCTAAGTGATTAGTAACGCGAAATGAAAGCTACGGCATAAGCGGAGACTAGCTAAAGGCGAGGTGACGATACGTGTTGGAAGTATTTCCAAGGTTGATATGATCAAACGTCACACGCCCCCTCTACCATCGGGATTGGTGTTGAACCTAAATAATTGTTATTTGGTGCTTGCGTTAAGCATGAACATGATTGGATCGTGTTTATTGCAATACGATCATTCATTCAAAGAGAATAATGGTTACTCTATTTGCTTGAATAATCACCTTCAATGGTTTATTGAATCTCGATTGTAGTGTTACACACTGGTGCCAAAAGATACGAGTTAAATGATGATAGTACCACTTACTTGTGGCACTGCCGCTTGAGTCATGTTAGTATATAAATTGCATGAAGAGGCTCCATGCTGATGGATCTTTACTCACCTGATTTCGAATCACTAGTGACATGCAAATCATACCACATGAGCAAGGCCTTGTTTTCATTGAGATGAAACAAGATAGTAACTTGTTGGAAGTGATACCTTTTGATGTATGCAGTCCAGTGAGTGCTGAGGCACGCAGTGGATATCATTATGTTCTTACTTCACTGACGACTTGAGTAGATATAGGAGTATTTACTTAATGAATCACAAGTCTGAAATATTGAAAAGTTCAATTCTGTTTCAGAGTGAAGTTCGTCGTAACAAGAGGATAAACTGTCTACGATATGATCATAGAAATGAATATCTGAGTTGCGAGTTTTTGGTACACAGTTAAGACAATGTGGAAATTCTTTCACAGTTCGTGCCACCTCGAACATCATGGTGTGATGATGTGTCTGAACGTCATAGCCACGCACTATTTAGTATGGTGCATGATGTGATGTCTCTTATCGAATTACCACTATCGTTTATGGGTTATGCATTAGAGACAACCACATTCACTTTAAATAGGGCACCGCGTATTTCCGTTGAGATGACACAGTATAGACTGAGGTTTAGAGAAATCTAAACTGTCGTTTCTTGAAAGTTTGGGGCTTCGAAACTTATGTGAAAAAGTTTCAGTCTGATAAGCTCGAACCCAAAGTGGATAAATGCATCTTCATAGGATATCCAAAACAGTTGGGTACATCTCCTATCTCAGATCCAAAAGCAAAGTGTTTGCTTCTAGAAACGGATCCTTTCTCGAGAAAAGGTTTCTCTCGAAAGAATTGAGTGGGAGGGTAGTAGAACTTGATGAGGTTATTAAAACCATCACTTCAACCAGTGTGTAGCAGGTCATAGGAAGTTGTTCCTGTGGCGCCTACACTAATTGAAGTGGAAGCTGATGATGGTGATCATTGAGCTTCGAATCAAGTTACTACAAACCTCGTAGGTCGACAAGGTCGCGTACTGCTGCAGAGTAGTACGGTAACCCTGTCTTGGAGGTCATGTTGTTGAGCAACAGTGAACCTACGAGTTATGGAGAAAGCGATGGTGGGCCCAGATTCCGACAAATGGCTGGAAGCCATGAAATCCGAGAGAGGATCCATGTGTGAAAACAAAGTGTAGACTTTGGTAGAACTACTTGATGGTCATGGGACTATTGGGTAAAATGGATCTTTAAAAGAAGACAGACGATGATGGTGATAAGTCACTATTAAGAAAAGCTCGACTTGTCGCAAAGATGTTTTCGACAAGATCAAACAGTTGACTATGATGAGTCTTTCTCACTCGTAGCGATGCTAAAGGTCTGTTAGAATTGTGTTAGTAGTTGCTGCATTATTTATGAAATATTGCACGTAGGATGTCAAAACGTTGTTTCCTCGACGGTTTCCTTGAGCAAACATTGTATGTGATACAGCCAGAAGGTTTTGACGATCCTAAAGATACTAGCAAGTATGCAAGCTCCAGTGATCCTTCAATGGACTGGTGCAAGCATCTCGGAGTTGGAATAAGCACTTTGATGAGATGATCAAAGATTTTGGGTGTGTACAAGGTTTATGAGAAACTTGTATTTCCAAAGAAGTGAGTGGGAGCACTATAGAATTTCTGATAGGTATATGTGGTTGACATATTGTGGATCAGAAGTAATGTAGAATTTCTGTAAAGCATACAAGGTTGTTTGAAAGAAGTTTTCAAAGGAGTACCTGGATTACGCTACTTGAACGTTGAGCATCAAAGATCTATGGAGATAGATCGAAAGCGCTTAATAGAAGTTTCAACAAGATGCATGCCTTGACAAGTTTTTTGAAAGAGTTCAAAATAGACCAGCAAAGAAGGAGTTCTTGGTTGCGTTGTGAGGTGTGAATTTGAGTAAGACTCAAAACCCGACCACGGCAGAATAAAGAGAATAGACGAAGGTCGTCTTCTATGCCTTAGCCGTAGAATCTAAAGTATGCCATGCTGTGTACCGCACCTGATGTGTGCCTTGACTCAAAGTCTGTTGAGGTACAGAGAGTGATCCATGATTGAATCACTAGCAGCGGTCAAAATTTATCCTTAGTAACAAATGGACTAAGGAATTTTTCTCGATTATGGAGGTGGTTAAAGAGTTCGTCGTAAAGGGTTACGTCGATGCAAGCTTTGACACTAATCTGAATAACTATGAGTAGTGAAACGGATTCATATAGTAGAGTGGATATTTGGAGCATTTCCGAATAGCACGTAGTAGCAGCATCTATAAGATGACATAAAGATTTGTAAAGAACGCACGGATCTGAAAGTTTCAGAACCGTTGACTAAAACCTCTCTCACAAGCAAGACATGATCAGACCCCATAACTATATGGGTGTTGGATTTGTTGGAATCACATGGTGATGTGAACTAGATTATTGACTCTAGTGCAAGTGGGAGACTGTTGGAAATATGCCCTAGAGGCAATAATAAATTAGTTATTATTATATTTCTTAGTTCATGATAATCGTTTATTATCCATGCTATAATTGTATTGATTGGAAACACAATACTTGTGTGGATACATAGACAAAACACTGTCCCTAGTAAGCCTCTAGTTGACTAGCTCGTTGATCAAAGATGGTCAAGGTTTCCTGGCCATAGGCAAGTGTTGTCACTTGATAACGGGATCACATCATTAGGAGAATCATGTGATGGACTAGACCCAAACTAATAGACGTAGCATGTTGATCGTGTCATTTTGTTGCTACTGTTTTCTGCGTGTCAAGTATTTATTCCTATGACCATGAGATCATATAACTCACTGACACCGGAGGAATGCTTTGTGTGTATCAAACGTCGCAACGTAACTGGGTGACTATAAAGATGCTCTACAGGTATCTCCGAAGGTGTTAGTTGAGTTAGTATGGATCAAGACTGGGATTTGTCACTCCGTGTGAACGGAGAGGTATCTCGGGGCCCACTCGGTAATACAACATCACACACAAGCCTTGCAAGCAATGTAACTTAGTGTAAGTTGCGGGATCTTGTATTACGAAACGAGTAAAGAGACTTGCCAGTAAACGAGATTGAAATAGGTATACGGATACTGACGATCGAATCTCGGGCAAGTAACATACCGAAGGACAAAGGGAATGACATACGGGATTATATGAATCCTTGGCACTGAGGTTCAAACGATAAGATCTTCGTAGAATATGTAGGATCCAATATGGGCATCCAGGTCCCGCTATTGGATATTGACCGAGGAGTCTCTCGGGTCATGTCTACATAGTTCTCGAACCCGCAGGGTCTGCACACTTAAGGTTCGACGTTGTTTTATGCGTATTTGAGTTATATGCTTGGTTACCGAATGTTGTTCGGAGTCCCGGATGAGATCACGGACGTCACGAGGGTTTCCGGAATGGTCCGGAAACGAAGATTGATATATAGGATGACCTCATTTGGTTACCGGAAGGTTTTCGTGCATTACCGGAAAAGTTTCGGGCTCATCGGTAGTGTACCGGGAGTGCCGGGAGGGGTGCCGGGGACCATCGGGAGGGGTGTCACGCCCCAAGGGGTCTCATGGGCTATGGGAAGAGATAAACCAGCCCCTAGTGGGCTGGAATAAGTTCCCACTAAGGCCCATAAGGTTTGAGAAGGAAAAAACACAAGGTGGAAAGAGTTTCCAAGTGGGAAGGTGGAATCCTACTCCAAGTAGGATTGGAGTAGGACTCCTCCACCTCCAATTTCGGCCAAACCTTTAGGTTTTGAGGCTGCCTCCTCCCCTCCCTCCCACCTATATATACGGAGGTTTTAGGGCTGATTTGAGACGACTTTCTCACGGCTGCCCGACCACATACCTCCATAGTTTTTCCTCTAGATCGCGTTTCTGCGGAGCTCGGGCGGAGCCCTGCTGAGACAAGATCATCACCAACCTCCGGAGCGCCGTCACGCTGCCGGAGAACTCTTCTACCTCTCCGTCTCTCTTGCTGGATCAAGAAGGCCGAGATCATCGTCGAGTTGTACGTGTGCTGAACGCGGAGGTGCCGTCCGTTCGGTACTAGATCGTGGGACTGATCGCGGGATTGTTCGCGGGGCGGATCGAGGGACGTGAGGACGTTCCACTACATCAACCGCGTTCACTAACGCTTCTGCTGTACGATCTACAAGGGTACGTAGATCACTCATCCCCTCTCGTAGATGGACATCACCATGATAGGTCTTCGTGCGCGTAGGAAAATTTTTGTTTCCCATGCGGCGTTCCCCAACAGAGTTCGCCCAATTCATTGCAAATGTCGGGCTGGCCAACTTCCTCGCACATGAATGTGACCAACACCACATCCTTACGAATTCCTTTGTGCACAACTTTCATTTCTTGAATAGGCTCGAACCTCCTATGGTGTGTTTAATTTTATATTCTAAAACCTGTCAGATACCGCTTACTAAATTTTGTGAGATATGATTGATCCCTTATGATTGGGAACTAAGAGAGCCTATACCACCGGAGTTTGATGGTTTCCTCCTCACCTTAACCATGGGAGAGGAAAGGGGCTTGTCGAAAGCTACTGCCACTCACTAGTGCAGAAAAGCCTAGCTATGGCGTGGCAAAAATGGCCTTTCTCGCATAGAGACCCGACGCCACCAATATGGCGCCACAATTAAAATATAGTGTTGTCGTTGGATCCCATGCCAGCAGTATATTACATGTTAATGGCGTGCCACGTTGTCCAACGCCAGCAATTTGTTTTTTATAACAAAAAAATACTACTTCAAAAAACTAAGAGCTTAAACTTCACAAAAGGTACTGATAATTTAAATATACTCATAAACTTCATAGTTTAAAACTTAGTACTGATCATTTAAATGTACGCATGGACATATAGTCTGAAACTCACTATTGATCAACTAACTACTCTTCATCATCAAGGATTATCCTCAGTTGGCGCATCTTCTTCCGATTGCTCTCTCCATCTTGTTTGAAATGAGCTACGATTGTCTATAGCTTAGTCCCTCTGTCCTGAGTTTTTTCTTCAACTTTACTTTGTCCCTCTCATCCATCAACTGATCCCTCAGCTCCCTGAGTTTGTTTGCTTAGTGACGACATTAGCACTATGTGTGAGCATACTATCCCTTTCATTCTTCACGACGGTAGTGTCTTCTTCGAGATTTTTGATGCTCCACTCTAACCCCTCTAATCTCCATTGATTCCACTTCTCCACGTCGCCCACAGATTCGTTGTTGCTTGATGAATTGCCCATATGTGTTGTTTAAAATTATGTACATAAGAAAATGAAAACTTGTAATGAAATCTACAAAAGAACTAACCCTTAGAATAAAGAATTTGAAAATAACATGCAGAGTTTTGAATTCAGAATTGTTAGCAAGAACTAGAACATAATTGTTAGCAAGAACTAGAACATAATTTTGGTCCCTTGATTTTAGATTAATTAAGAATTAGACATTAGGTTGATCCCTTGCTTTCAGAATTGTTAGCAAGATTTGTGCCACTACACAATTAAAGGGGAAACACCAAGGCAGATTTGTGCCACTACTAGATGTTCACCTACATGTTCTACCACAGCTATTTGTACAACAGTTCACCTACATGTTCTACTACTGCTATTAGTACAACAATTCATCTAATGAACAAGCAAAATAAATCAAGCTGCGTTGTAGTAGCTAGCTAGGTTTGTATATAAAATCCTTATGATGAATCGATCTAATTCTAGATAGATGTGGTGGGTAATAGCTAGAGTTGAAGTACTTGTGCTTGAGTGTTGGGCGTTGCTGATGCAACAAAAGGCATTCCAACGGCGCCAGAAACACGTGCTGACGGGAGACTGTTCTTGTCTTGATTCTCCTCAGCAACGGCACCAGGAATCCTTCTGCTACGGCTACGCCTTTAGGGACTTCCTAGGCAAATATGCAAAGGATTTCCTCGTGGCCTTGGAGCCTTGCGTTGGTGTTCCCTCGAAGCGGAAAGGGTGATGTAGCACAGCGGTGGTAAGTATTTCCCTCAGTTTTGAGAACCAATGTATCGATCCAGTGAGGGAGTATCACAAGTGCTTGCACAAACAAAAAACGCTTGTTCCCAACGCTATGAAGGGGTTGTCAATCCCTTATAGATTGTTTGCCAAGTGAGAATTGAAAGCAACAAAGTAACAAAGCAAAGTAAAAGCGGAGGTGTAAACGATAGGTGTGTATAGACCCGGGGGCCGTAGTGTTTACTAGTGGCTTCTCTCATGAAAGCAAGTAGATGGTGGGGGAACGAATTACTGTCGAGCAATTGATAGAACCGTGCAAAGTCGTGACGTCATCTATGGCAATGATTATATCTATAGGCATCACGTCCAAAACAAGTAGACCGATACTTTCTGCATCAACTACTATGACTCCACACGTCAACCGCTATCCAGCATGCATCTAGTGTATTAAGTCCAAAAGAACAAAGTAATGCCTTAAGCAAGATGACATGATGTAGATGGACAATCTCATATCTACGACAAAGCCCACCTTGTTACCCTTGATGGCAACTACACGATGTGTGCCTTGCTGCCCCTACTGTCACTGGGAAAGGTCACCACACGGTAAAACCCAAAACCAAGCACTTCTCCCATTGCAAGAATCATAGATCTAGTTGGCCAAACAAAACCCAAGACTCGGAGAGACTTACAAGGATATCAAATCATGCATATAAGAAATCAGCAAAGACTCAAATATATATCATAGATAATCTGATCACAAATCCACAATTCATCGGATCTCGACAAACACACCGCCAAAGAGCATTACATAGGATAGATCTCCATAAAGATCATGGAGAATTTTGGATTGAAGATCCAAGAGAGAGAAGAAGCCAACTAGCTACTAACTAGGGACCCATAGGTCTGAAGTGAACTACTCACGAGTCATTGGAGGGGCGATGATGTTGATGAAGAAGCCCTCCAACTCCAAAGTCCCCTCCGGCATGGCACCGGGAAGGGTCTCGAGATGAGATCTCACGGAAACGGAAGCTTGCGGCGGCGGAAAAGTGTTTTCGTGGACGCCCTGATTTTTTCTGGATTTTTGGGGAATATATAGGCCAAAGACCTAGGGAAGGGGAGCGCCAGGGAGGCCACAAGCTTGGTTGCCGCGGCCTCCCCCCTGGCCGCGGCAACAGGGCTTGTGGGCTGCCTGTGGGCCCACTTGCTTGGCCCTCAAGCCTCCTAATCTTCTTCCGTTCTGGAAAAAATCATTTTGGGGATTTTATTTCGTTTGGACTCCCTTCCAAAATCAAATATGAAAAGAGTCAAAAACAAAGAAAAAACAAGAACTCGCACTTGGCACTGAGTTAATAAGTTAGTCCCAAAAAAGATATAAAAGGTAAACAAAACATCCAAAGTTGACAAGATAACAGCGTGGAACCATCAAAAATTATAGATACGTTTGAGACGTATCAAGCATCCCCAAGCTTTACTCCTACTCGTCCTCGAGTAGGGAAGTGATAAAGAATGAATTTTTGATGCTTTCATGCTACCTAGCATATATGTCCTTTGTAACTCCTCTTATGTGACGTGAATGTTCAGATCCATTAGATTCAAAACAATAGTTTGCTATTGACGTGGAAACAATAATACTTCAAGCAAACTAGCAAAGTAATCATGAACTTTTAAAATAACAAGGCCAAAAGAAAGTTATCCCTACAAAATCATATAGTCTGGCTATGGTCTATCATCATTGCATAACAAATTTAAATCATGCACAACCCCGGTATTGGCCAAGTAATTGTTTTCACACCTTTACTTTCTCAAACTTTTTCAACTCTCACGCAATACATGAGCGTGAGCCATGGTTTTAGCACTATAAGTGGTGTGGAGTGTGGTGGAGGTTGCAAGACAAAAAAGGAGAAGATGATCACATAACCTAGGCATATCAATGAGCTGTGGAGATGCTCAAATAGATATCAATGTGAATGAGTAGGGATTGCCATACAAATGATGCACTAGAGCTATGAGTATGTGAAAGCTCTTAAAGAAAACTAGTGGGTGTGCATCCAACTTGCTTGCTCACGAAGACCTAAGGCAATTTTGAGGAAGCCTATCATTGGAATATACAAGCCAAGTTATATAATGAAAATTTCCCACTAGCTATATGGTGGTGACAAAACAAGAGACTCTCAATCATGAAGATCATGGTGCTTAATATGCACAAGTGTGGAAAGGTGGTAGCATTGTCCCTTCTCTCTTTTTCTCTCATTTTTTTAGATGGGCTCTTTGGCCTCTTTTTTTTAGTGGGCATATTTGGCCTCTTTTATTTCCTCACATGGGACAATGCTCCATCAATGATGATCATCACACTTACAGCTCAAAACTTAGAGCAATGATGACTCTATATGGAATGCCTTCGGTAGTGTACCGTGACAATGATCTAGCATGGCATAGACATAAATGGAAACATCATGCTAGCTAATTATGATCATGCAATGGCAATGTAGACGTGGTGGCACATGTCATGGTGGTAGTTGCATGGCAATATATCTCGGAATGACTTTGAAAAAGCCATAGTAGGTAGGTATGGTGGCTGTTTTGAGGTAGGCTAATGGTGGTTTTTTGCACCGGCGAAAGTTGCACGGCACTAAAGAAGATAGTGATGGTGGAAGGTGAAAATGCATCTAAACCATGGACTCAACATTAGTCGTGAAGAACTCATATACTTGTTGCAAAAGTTTTATTAGAAATCGAAACAAAGCATTCAACGCATACTCCTAGGGGAAGGGTTGGTAGGTATAAACCATCGCGCGATCCCGACCGCCACACAAAGGATGACAATCAATAGACTAATCATGCTCAGACTTCATCACATAGCGGTTCACCATACGTGCATGCTACGGGAATCACTAACTTCAACACAAGTATTTCTAGATTCACAACACCTTACTAATATAACTTCAATATTACGAGAGCCACAACTCAAAACTAGTTGAGATGAATCAAACTTCTCTAACTATTCAATGCACATGAAGGTGGAAGTTTTCGTATCCCTTTGGATAACTACCCCTTTTGAGACTACTTTCATAGAATAGATCAACTACCAAGCCACGCACCGCCGTGCTCTAAATGATACAAGTGAAGCACATAGAGCAAAATCAACTAGCTCAAAAGATATAAGTGAAGCACATGTGAGCTGAGTTGTCTAACCAAAGGATATAAGTGAAGCTCGACAAAATCACGGTGAGTGCATGTCTATCTCTCTCTAGGTGTGCAGCAAGGGTGATTGTGACACAACAGAAATAAAAAAATCCTACGATACAAGACGCTCCAAGCAAAACACATAACATGTGGTGAATAAAAATATAGCCCCAAGTAACGTTACCGATGGATTGAAGACGAGAGAGGGGATGCCTTCCCGAGGCATCCCCAAGCTTAGGCTTTTACGGCAACCTTGAATCTCTTGGGGTGCCTTGGGCATCCCCAAGCTTGAGCTCTTGCCACTCTTTATCTTTTTGTCCATAAGAACTTCACCCAAAACTTGAAAACTTCACAACACGAAACTTAAACAGAAACTCGTGATAACATTAGTATAAGAAAGCAAACCACCACCTCCTTAGGTACTGTAGAAAACTTGAATTCTACTTATGCTGATGTTGGGTTACTGTATTTTTAATCTTCCATGGCTAATACCCCCCGATACTATCCATAGTTTCATCAAAATAAGCAACCAACACAACAAAAACAGAATATGTTAACAGCAGACTAGTCTGTAGCAATCTGTATACTTCATATACTTCTATTACTTCAAAAATTCTGAAAAATTACGACAGTTTGAATAATTTTCATAGCAATCAGCAGCAAAAAGAATCAACTCAAAAGATTTTACAGAAAAAAAAATGCTTTTCGTGAGCAGAAAGTTTATGTCTTTTCCAGCATGACCAAACGATCATCCCCAAGACTAATCATAACGGTTTTGCTTGGCACAAACGCAAAAAGAAACACAAAAAACACAATCATAAAAGACTTATGCAAGTGTGGAAAACACAAAGAAAAAGGATAGATTCGTTGGGTTGCCTCCCAACAAGCGCTATTGTTTAACGCCCGTAGCTAGGCATTGATAAATCAATGATGCTCACACAAAAGACAAGAATTGAAGCACAACGAGAGCATCATAGAGCATGTGAAAATCACATCTAAGTCTAACATACTTCCTATTCATAGGCATTTTATAGGAAAACAGATTGTCAAGACAACCAATAGTTGCCATATGCAAGGAAGAAGAAAGAGACAATAGCAATCTCCACATAACAAGAGGTGATTTAGTGATATGAAAGTTTCTACCACCATATTCTCATCTCTCATAATAATTACATGTGGGATCATATTGGAATTCAACAATGTAACTATCACATAGGATATTCTTTTCATGATCCACATGCATGCAAAGTTGACGCTCTTCAAAAATAGTGGGATTATCATCAACTAAAGTCATGACTTCTCCAAACCCACTTTCAATAATATTGCAAATATCATATTCATCACGAGGCTTAAACAAATTTTCAAGATCATAAGAAAAATCATCGCCTCACTCATGATCATTGCAACAAGTAGTGGACATAGCAAAACTAGCATCCCCAAGCTTAGGGTTTTGCATATTTTTAGCATGATTATCACTAATAGAATTTATAGTGAAACCATTGCAATCATGCTTTTCATCCAAGGAGCCCTCGTGAATCAGTTCATAAATTTCTTCCTCACAATTTTTAGATTCACGCATCTCAAGCAAAACTCCATAAAGATAGTCAAGTGCACTCAACTCACTAACAATTGCATCAACATAATTGGATCTCTTAAAGAGATTAGCAAGTGGATGAGGATCCATATCACTAGATTTTCAGCAAGCGAAGATGCAAGCATATTGAATGCACATGGCACACAAGTGAACAGAAAGCAAGCGAGAGAAAAGGGCGTACGAAAAAGGCAGACGAAAAAAAGGCAAACGAAAAAGGCAAATTGGTGAAGTGGGGGAGAGGAAAACGAGAGGCAACTGGCAAACAAAGTAAATGCAGGAGATGAGTTTGTGAGACCTACTTGGATAGATCTCTGCTTCCCCGGCAACGGCGCTAGAAATACTTCTGCTGATGCAACAAAAGACCTTCCAACGGCGCCAGAAACACGTGCTGGCGGGAGACTGTTCTTGTCTTGATTCTCCTCGGCAACGACACCAGGAATCCTTCTGCTACGGCTACGCCTTTAGGGACTTCCTAGGCAAATATGCAAAGGATTTCCTCGTGGCCTTGGAGCCTTGCGTTGGTGTTCCCTCGAAGCGGAAAGGGTGATGTAGCACAGCGGTGGTAAGTATTTCCCTCAGTTTTGAGAACCAATGTATCGATCCAGTGAGGGAGTATCACAAGTGCTTGCACAAACAAAAAACGCTTGTTCCCAACGCTATGAAGGGGTTGTCAATCCGTTATAGATTGTTTGCCAAGTGAGAACTGAAGGCAACAAAGTAACAAAGCAAAGTAAAAGCGGAGGTGTAAACGATAGGTGTGAATAGACCCGGGGGCCGTAGTGTTTACTAGTGGCTTCTCTCATGAAAGCAAGTAGACGGTGGGTGAACGAATTACTGTCGAGCAATTGATAGAACCGCGCAAAGTCATGACGTCATCTATGGCAATGATTATATATATAGGCATCACGTCCAAAACAAGTAGACCGATACTTTCTGCATCAACTACTATTACTCCACACGTCAACCGCTATCCAGCATGCATCTAGTGTATTAAGTCCAAAAGAACAGAGTAATGCCTTAAGCAAGATGACATGATGTAGATGGACAATCTCATATCTACGACAAAGCCCACCTTGTTACCCTTGATGGCAACTACACGATGTGTGCCTTGCTGCCCCTACTGTCACTGGGAAAGGTCACCACACGGTAAGAACCCAAAACCAAGCACTTCTCCCATTACAAGAATGATAGATCTAGTTGGCCAAACAATACCCAAGACTCAGAGAGACTTACAAGGATATCAAATCATGCATATAAGAAATCAGCAAAGACTCAAATATATATCATAGATAATCTGATCACAAATCCACAATTCATTGGATCTCGACAAACACACCGCCAAAGAAGATTACATCGGATAGATCTCCATGAAGATCATGGAGAACTTTGTATTGAAGATCCAAGAGAGAAAAGAAGCCGTCTAGCTACTAACTACGGACCCGTAGGTCTGAAGTGAACTACTCACGAGTCATTGGAGGGGCGATGATGTTGATGAAGAAGCCCTCCAACTCCAAAGTCCCCTCCGGGAGGGCAGCGAGAAGGGTCTCCAGATGAGATCTCGCGGAAACGGAAGCTTGCGGCGGCGGAAAAGTGTTTTCGTGGACGCCCTGATTTTTTCTGGATTTTTAGGGAATATATAGGCCAAAGACCTAGGGCAGGGAAGGGCCAGGGAGGCCACAAGCTTGGTTGTCGCGGCCTCCCCCCCTGGCCATGACAACAGGTCTTGTGGGCTTCCTGTGGGCCCACTTGCTTGGCCCTCAAGCCTCCTGATCTTCTTCCGTTCTCGAAAAAATCATTTTGGGGATTTTATTCCGTTTGGACTCCGTTCCAAAATCAGATCTGAAAAGAGTCAAAAACACAGAAAAAATAGGAACTGGCACTTGGCACTGAGTTAATAAGTTAGTCCCAAAAAAGATATAAAAGGTAAACAAAACATCGAAAGTTGACAAGATAACAGCGTGAAACCATCAAAAATTATAGATACGTTTGAGACGTATCAAGCATCCCCAAGCTTAACTCCTGCTCGTCCTCGAGTAGGGAAGTGATAAAGAATGAATTTTTGATGATTTCATGCTACCTAGCATAGATGTCCTTTGTAACTCCTCTTATGTGACGTGAATGTTCAAATCCATTAGATTCAAAACAATAGTTTGCTATTGATGTGGAAACAATAATACTTCAACCAAACTATCAAAGTAATCATGAACTTTCAAAATAACCAGGCCAAAAGAAAGTTATCCCTACAAAATCATATAGTCTGGCTATGCTCTATCATCATTGCAGAACGAATTTAAATCATGCACAACCCCGGTATTGGCCAAGTAATTATTTTCACACCTTTACTTTCTCAAACTTTTTCAACTCTCACGCAATACATGAGCGTGAGCCATGGTTTTAGCACTATAAGTGGTGTGGAGTGTGGTGGAGGTTGCAAGACAAACAAGGAGAAGATGATCACATTAACTAGGCATATCAATGACCTGTGGAGATGCTCAAATAGATATCAATGTGAATGAGTAGGGATTGCCATACAAATGATGCGCTAGAGCTATGAGTATGTGAAAGCTCTTAAAGAAAACTAGTGGGTGTGCATCCAACTTGCTTGCTCACGAAGACCTAAGGCAATTTTGAGGAAGCCTATCATTGGAATATACAAGCCAAGTTATATAATGAAAATTTACCACTAGCTATATGGTGGTGAGAAAACGAGAGACTCTCAATCATGAAGATCATGGTGCTTAATATGCACAAGTGTGGAAAGGTGGTAGCATTGTCCCTTCTCTCTTTTTCTCTCATTTTTTTAGACGGGCTCTTTGGCCTCTTTTTTTTGGTGGGCATCTTTGGCCTCTTTTATTTCCTCACATGGGACAATGCTCCATCAATGATGATCATCACACTTACAACTCAAAACTTAGAGCAATGATGACTCTATATGGAATGCCTTCGGTAGTGTACCGTGACAATGATCTAGCATGGCATAGACATAAATGGAAACATCATGCTAGCTAATTATGATCATGCAATGGCAATGTACACATGGTGGCACATGTCATGGTGGTAGTTGCATGGCAATATATCTCGGAATGACTTTGAAAAAGCCATAGTAGGTAGGTATGGTGGCTGTTTTGAGGGAGGCTAATGATGGGTTTTGTGCACCGGCGAAAGTTGCACGGCACTAAAGAAGATAGTGATGGTGGAAGGTGAAAGTGCATCTAAACCATGGACTAGACATTAGTCATGAAGAACTCATATACTTGTTGGAAAAAATATACTAGTAATCGAAACAAAGCATTCAACGCATACTCCTAGGGGAAGGGTTGGTAGGTATAAACCATCGCGCGATCCCGACCGCCACACAAAGGATGACAATCAATAGACTAATCATGCTCAGACTTCATCACATAGCGGTTCACCATACGTGCATGCTACGGGAATCACTAACTTCAACACAAGTATTTCTAGATTCACAACACCTTACTAATATAACTTCAATATTACGAGAGCCACAACTCAAAACTAGTTGAGATGAGTCAAACTTCTCTAACTATTCAATGCACATGAAGGTGGAAGTTTTCGTATCCCTTTGGATAACTACCCCTTTTGAGACTACTTTCATAGCATAGATCAACTACCAAGCCACGCACCGCCGTGCTCTAAAAGATATATGTGAACCACATAGAGCAAAATCAACTAGCTCAAAAGATATAAGTGAAGCACATGTGAGCTGAGTTGTCTAACCAAAGGATATAAGTGAAGCTCGACAAAATCACGGTGAGTGCATGTCTATCTATGGGCCCACTTTCTTGGCCCTCAAGCCTCCTGATCTTCTTCCGTTCTGTAAAAAATCATTTTGGGGATTTTATTCCGTTTGGACTCCGTTCCAAAATCAGATCTGAAAAGAGTCAAAAAAACAGAAAAAACAGGAACTGGCACATGGCACTGAGTTAATAAGTTAGTCCCAAAAAAGATATAAAAGGTAAACAAAACATCCAAAGTTTACAAGATAAC
Source organism: Hordeum vulgare subsp. vulgare (assembly GCF_904849725.1). Taxonomy (NCBI): domain Eukaryota; kingdom Viridiplantae; phylum Streptophyta; class Magnoliopsida; order Poales; family Poaceae; genus Hordeum; species Hordeum vulgare. The sequence continues at coordinate 369,329,060 of NC_058519.1, forward strand.
ATCGTGAAACCATCAAAAATTATAGATACGTTTGAGACATATCAGGCGTCGGGAGGGGGAGGTTGTCGTAGAGCAGGGTGGCCTTACTTTCTTCCGACGACGAAGACGGTCCGGCTCGGCGGGGCGGCGTTGGGCGGAGGCGGGTAGCATCGGATGGCGGCGGCGGCGGGCGGGGCAGCCTCATGCTCCTCCTGTGACAAAGATGGATCGGGTCGAGTGGGGCGGCGTCGGGCCGAGACCGGCAGTGTCGAGAAGCGGTTGATACGTCAGAAACGTATCTATAATTTTTGCGTGTTCCATGATCTTTTGGGTGACATTGTTATATGTTTTGGTACACTTTTATATCATTTTACACATATTTGGACTAACCTATTAACTGACTGCACCCAGTGCCAGTTTCTGTCTGCTGATGTCTATTTTGTAGGGGCTTTTACCCAATTTTCCGAAGCCCGGAAAATTCCAGGAAAAATATATAAAAAAATCAGCGAAACAGAAGCTTCCAAATCACCGTAGATGGGACAGAGGGGGGCCACGGGCTGCCTAGGCGAACTGCTGGCGCGGTCAGGCCATAGGCCGCGCCAGGAGGCCGCCTAGGTGGGGCCCACCTCCTCCGGTGCCCTCCTTTGGCCTATATTTAGTCCTCCGAGAGGAAACCCTTCCAGAACTTCCAGAATCGTGAATCTCTTCATCGTTTCGCCGCAGCGGCGCTTCCGAGTTCGGGAGCGTCAGGAGACCTTTTCCCGGCACCCTGTCGGAGGGAGGATTGACCTCCGGTAGCTTCTCCACCGCCATGGACGCTTCCCAGATGTGCCGTGAGTAGTCCTCCTTGGACCACGAGTCCATGACCAGTAGCTATGTGAGTTCTTCTCTCCAATCTTGTGCTTCAATGGTTAGTCCTTGTGAGCTGCCCTACATGATCAAGGCGTCTATGTAATTCTCTTCCTATTGTTATGTTTGGTTTGTTGGGATCCGATGGATTATGAGATTATGTTCATATTGTTAAGAGTTATATATTTGATTATACTTTTATATTATGTTCCTTAGTGATTCATGCATGTTCTCCGTTGCTATTTATTGCTTTGGCCGAGTACTAGATTGTAACTCGAAGAGGGAGCGTTATGCATGATTGTGGGTTCATGCCCCTCGATGTCTAGCTTGAGTGATAGAAACATGAGACTAGGGGATGAGTTATTGCCACCGGGGAGAAAGCAACGGTTCTTGTGACCACGGTTGCAAGGATTGTTTACCTTATGCATAGTTCGTTAATGGAGTTGTCTGTTGCTTTGAGTTTACACTTTGGGCGGGCCTCGCAACTTAATACCGGTGAGATGTTCTGGATAGATATCTCAAGGTGGATGATTAGTAAGTATATGCTGATGAATAAACGGTCTACTTGTCTTGGCGTACTGCCCATTACTATTGAATCTCTAACTATCATGTAATTAGCATTGCGGTGCGTTCATAATTCTGTCAATTTCCCAACTGTGATTTGTTTACCCAAGCATAGTTGTTTATCGTCTTTTGGGAGAGAGAGATCACTAGTGAACATCATGTGACTCTGGTCCATGTCACCATCATTGTTTACACATCCATCATTTACCGCTTTCATTTACTTTTCCGTTGCAATCACTATTACTTTTCCCGCTTGTGTTTTGATCCTTTGCAAACTACAAGGCCAGAGAGATTGACAACCGCTCTGTACTCGTTGGGAGCAAACTTATTTGGTGTGTGTGTTCATCCACGTCTCCTGCTAACCAGGACAGGAGACACCTAGTTGTTGAGCCTAGGACTCCTCCTGGTTCGATAAAACTTACAGTCTTTGTGTGAGGGAAAACTTGCTGCTGACTACATCTCAACCTTCCACTTGGGGTAACCAACGGGGTGCGAGAAGTATATACATCATCTCGTCATCAAGCAAAGTTTTCTGGCGCCGTTGCCGGGGACTCCAGTCTTCCAGATAGGTGAGTTGCACACTATCCTTTACCATTGCTTTTTAGTCTTGTTAATTTGCTTTTTAGTTTTTGCTTTAGAGACTTATACCAAAAACCACAAAACAAAGTTCCTTCATTCTTACTTGTTGCCGCTGCTATGGGTTCCACTGAGAACACCAAGTTGTGTGACTTCACTAGTTACAACTACAATGACTCTATCTGCACTCCTATTGCTTCTCCCGCCACTAGAGCCACATCCTATGACATTAAAAATGATTTGCTAAACCTAGTTATGAAAGATCAATTCTCTGGTGCTGGAGATGATGCTGCTTTGCACTTGAACAATTTTGTTGAGCTGTGTGATATCCAAAAATATAAAGAAGTAAATGGTGATATTGTTAAACTTAAGCTTTTTTCCTTTCTCCTTGAGAGGAGGAGCTAAAGTGTGGCTTCAATCTTTGCCTAGGAATAGCATAGATTCTTGGGATAAGTGCAAAGATGCTTTTATTGGGAAGTATTATCCGCCTGCTAAGATTATCCAACTGAGGAGTAACATTATGAATTTTAGACAATTGGATAATGAACATGTTGCTCAAGCTTGGGAACGTATGAAATCTCTTGTGAAGAATTTCCCTACACATGGTTTGACTACTTTGATGGTTATCCAAACTTTCTATGCAGGATTGAACTTTACCACGCGGAATCTGTTAGACTCGGACGCAGGAGGAACCTTTATGTCAACTACACTTGTTGCTGCCACAAAGCTATTGGATGAGATAATGGTAAATTATTCTCAATGGCACATCGAGAGAGCTCCAACAGGTAGGAAGGTAAACTCTGTTGAGGAGATCTCCTCCCTTAATGATAAGGTTGACATGATCATGACTCTACTTACTAAGCAAGCTCCTATTGATCCTCATGATGTTCCTTGAAATTCTTTGGTTCCTCGAGAAAGGAGCAAGTTGATGTTAATTTTATCTCTAGGAACAACTTCAATAATAATGCCTATAGGAGTAATTTTGGTAGCAATCCTAGACCGTTTCCATCCAACAACTATGGGAACAACAATAATTATCCTAGCACTAAAAACTCCACTACTGAATTAGAGAGCATACTTAAAGATTTTATCACTTCTCAAGAAGCCTTCAACAAGAGTGTAGAAGAGAAACTAGAAAAATTAGATAGTCTCTCTTTGAAGGTGGACAACGTAGCTCATGATGTAGAGATTCTTAAAATTAGAACTTCCCCACTTGAGGAAAGGAACACCACACCCATGAATGCTATCCAAGTCCAAATTAATGAGAACATAAGAATGCTAGCCAAACTTAAGGATAGATTGGCTAGAGAAAAGGAAGAGGAAGAGAGAATTAAGAGCCTTCCTACACACACTACCATTGCTACTATACAAGTTGTTGAGGACCTCAAAACTTTTAGCACCCATCACACTCCTAGTCCTAGTGGACCTATTAATGGTGATGCTAATACCTCAACTATAGGACAAGAAGGTCCTTTGAATTTAGAGACTACCAAAAGAATGAGCTTAGATGACATTACTACCACTTTAATTAATGGTAGCAATATTGATTTTGACAATTGTAGTCTTTCCGAAGTTATTACTTTTTTGCAAAGAATGGCTAAAGACCCCCACACTAGTACACTCAATATTGCCTTCACCGAGCATATTAGCAATGCTCTTTTCAGCAGGTTACTCTATACCTCAGCATGAGCGTGTAGTTATGAGTGCACCGCCGCCGGCTGAACTCCGGTGGACGACGGTGCCACCGCACATCACTTTTGGGACAGTCCCTCGGCCGTCATTGCGCTCCGCATTATCTGGCGATCAAGATCATTCCAGCGATAATCATGGACCCCCTCCCTCTTTTGGTGCGGATGTTGTTTCACCCCTACCTTTGGCGGGATTTTAGGAATTTTGAAATCATCGCTATCCGCAGGTTTGGTCATTGGGCCTCTCTCTGCTCAAAATCCAGGTCTCGGGTCTGAGGCGAGTGGATCTCTAAATGGGCCGAACGTAATACCATCTTCACAAGAGGCACATAAGCTATTTGATGATCTCATTAATGATATGGTTGAGGAGATCTTTTCCTGCACAAGCTGTTTGAAACGTGGGCATCTAGATCCCAACTACACGACTTCACCGATTTGCTCGTCCTGCAGCACGGTGGGCCATACGAAATCTAGTTGTGCTTCTTTTATGCTTGATAATTGTCTCACTTAGAAACGAAAGAGCCCCACCACCTCCCATGTTTCCGATCTCTCTGGAACCTCTACCTGTCTCGAGGAATCCGTGTTGCCTGCCGAACAGTTCTCCCCTGCCCCATCGCGACCATCATCCCCCAGTACTCCCTCTGAGCCTCCGCCATTGACGGCACCTCCTCCAGCTACTCTCCCTGCCATGGCCAACTTTGAGCTTGACCCTGAGCGCTATGTTCCTCGTGGCCATCCCATCATCGACGGCGGTCTGCAACGGCTGCCACTGTCTTTCATTACTCCGGCGATGCCCATTGCCCGCTGGCACGAGCAGTTCATTGTTGCAGAGGTGATCTCGGCTCCTCCCGCCAACCTCATTGGCTAGGTACGAGAGGCAGTGGTTGAGCTTTTGCAAAACAGAGGTTTTCATGTTCGGTCTGCGCAGACTTGGATTGCGGGCGCGGGTCTCTTTTTGCTTAGAGACGTTGGGGAAAGATTCGTTGTTGTCCAGATTGTTCCCCAGGACCTGGGGAATGATTCTTTTGTTCGGTTTATCAGGCACAATGAAAGAGAGGGTTTTCGCGGCGCAACCGGTATTCATCCTAGATGTATGATGTTCTTAGGTGTGCTGCTGGATAGGCACAACACACAGGATCTTCACACAGCTGTTAGCACGTTTGGAGAATTCCATCATTGGGTCAGTGATGATCCCTATCTTGTGCGATCAATGTCTTTTGCTTCATTCCCGGATGATTTACTCGTCCCTCGAAGCGTCACTTTCTTTGAATATTCTGCTTGGGGTGGAGCCAGGGTCTCTTGGTGTGTGCCGTTGTATATCCTCGGGGCAAATTTTGCAGAGCAGATGCCCAATGATGAGGACCCAATGCCCCTCAATGGAAATCCGCATCCACTACCAGGTCAGCTTGAACAAGATAATCAGATGTTTGCTATGCCCCCTTACCCTGCTCTAAGGTGGAATAATCTTCCTCCACCACCAATGCATGAACCCGAGTCCAGCCTGCGGTAGAAGGTTGGGTGAGGATGCTGAGCCGCCAGTTCAGCTTGCGGCGGAAGGCTCGGGTGGGGATGCTGAAATTCCTTATGCTGAACCAGCTGTGCTAGAACAGGATCAAGAATCAATGGTGATTGACCAGCCAACTTCTTCAGATTCAGTCCAAGAGGTTGTGATGGTAGATCACCAGCCTGAACTTGATGCAGCTGCTAATGATGCTCCTGTAGAAGACGCTGCTAGTGCTGATGAGGTGCCAGATGAGGTGTTCAATCCCCTGGCGATTGTTCCCTACCAGCAACCCATTGTGCAACATGTCAACCTGATGATTGGAGCAGTCTGTGTGGTCTATGGTCCACCACTTCCACCTCTTCTCTCCTGGACAAGATCCTTTGAAGCTCTCATGGGTGGTTTTAGCTCTCTGCATGTTCCTCCACAACTTTAGATGTTTGCTCCTCCTCCCATTGTGCTCTCCAAACGCTCCTCGTCGTTTGCTTTCGATGAAGAGCTTGGGGGGCAAATATTATGTTCAATGACCCTCCTACTCCTGCTGATCGCCTATCTGAGGCGACACCAATTGTTGACAGTTGTGCCCTGCCATCTGGGGGCCAATTATCCTGCTCAACCCCTGTAGTGACAAAGAAGATGCCACACAAGAAACCAACGCCAATTGTTGACTCGTCTGTCCGTTGATGTACCAGGGGTTCCATGAAGCGAGACGGTTTCAAGCCGATCCTGCAGGAGCTGCCAATGCTCACTCTCAAGAAGCGAAAGTCGTGCGCCAAGCCCATTGAAGTGCCGACTGATGATGAGGCGCCACCACTACAAGAGGATGCCATCCCACTTGCTACACCGACCCGAGTGATACAGGTTGTCGGCCAAAGTCTCGGCATCGCTCCAGAGAAGCTCACTTCGGATCGTCTTATGGACGATCCCGCTATTTCCAAGCCCTCCCCTCATGATGATTAAACAATCTTTGATAGTTCTGAACTTTCCCTGGTATTTCTTTTGCTCTTCTTGTTGTGTGTTACAACCTTTTGGACCATGTCTCTCTCAGTTATTACGTAACTGCAATTAACCCATTAAATATAGTTGCTATGGATATTCGATCTAAACGAAGTTGGAAGGTTCTTTGTTGGAATGTGCGTGGTTTAAATTCGGATTCACGTCAAAGGGTTGTACGTAACAAAATTGATGAAAGTATGGTGTCGGTTGTTTGTCTTCAGGAAACAAAAATGCAACATATTGATTATCGAAGTGTTAAAATCGTTTGCCCTAGAAGGTTTGACCGATTTGCATATAGTACAGCATGTGGTGCTTCTGGTGGCCTGATTACTCTATGGAACTCTTCCATCTTAACTGTTACCCTGAATGACTCACGGAGTTTTGATCTTACTGTGTCTTTCACTTCCAACCATAATTCTGAAACTTGGACTTTGGTAAATGTATATGGTCCTTGCCAAGGAGAGGCCAAAGATCAATTTGTGAGCTGATTATATAACCTCAATATCCCTTTCAATGATAATTGGCTGCTCCTAGGGGATTTCAACTTTATTCGTTCACCAACCAACAGAAACCTTCCTGGTGCCGATGTGAATGACATTTTTATCTTTAATGAGATCATAGGTCATCTGGGTCTTTTGGAACTACCACTCAAAGGTAGGTCTTTTACTTGGTCCAATATGCAGGACATCCCCCTTCTGGAGCAATTAGACTGGTTTTTCACCTGTGCAAACTGGATATCTTGATATCCTATGACCCAACTACTAACTTTGGCTAAAACTGCATCTGACCATGTTCCATGTGTGGTGTCCATAAGCACATCCATTCCCAAATGCAACCTTTTTCGTTTTGAGAACTATTGGGTGGAAATGGATGGGTTTCTTGACTGTGCGGAAAAATCTTGGAATGTACCCTCTAGGAAGGGACACATTACTACCATCATAATGGATAAGTTCAAAAACCAGAGACAGGCTCTAAAAGTTTGGCAGACTAGTGTTTCTAAAATCAAAACACCCATTGGTAAGTGCAATCAAGTGGTGCTCTATCTGGATAACATAGAAGAGCTGAGACCTCTGTTCAGACCTGAATTCAACTTCGGGATCATTGTTAAGCTTCACTTAGAGCATCTTCTGCATTTCCAATTCCGTTACTAGAAAAAGAGAGCTACTATTAGATTTGTCAAGGTGGGTGAAGAGAACACAATTTTTTTTCATGCCATGGCCACTAAAAGGTACAAAAGAAACTCTACTGCATCCCTTAAACTAGAGGACGGAACTGCTATCACTGACCATGAACAAATTGTTGGCTGCTTCTGGTCATCTTTCAAGGGAGGGATGGGATCCTACCAAGGGATAAATCTGGCTTTCAATCTCCAGTCTCTTCTGCCCAGGATAGAGGGTTTGGATGTCCTTACTCTGCCTTTCACTAAAGAGGAGATGGATAAAATTGTCAAAGAAATCTCCATTGATAAGGCTCTAGGACGTGATGGTTTCAATGGTCATTTCTTTAAAAGATGTTGGCATATCATCTGTCATGATTTCTATCAACTTGCAAATGATTTTCATGCAGGAACTGCAAAGTTGGAAAATATGAATTCCTTATACATAACTCTGGTGCCAAAAAAGAGATCCCCTGAGCAAGTGGGTGACTTTAGACCAATCTCTCCGACTGGAATGGGTCTGAAATTCCTGTCAAAAATGATTGCCAACAGGTTTCAATTGCAAATCATGAAATGCATCCATAAGAATCAATATGGTTTCATTAAATCCAGGACTATCCAAGACTATGTAGGGTGGACACTGGAGTACCTTCATCAGTGCCATCAATCCAAAAAAAACCATTGTAATACTCAAACTGGAATTTGAGAAAGCTTTTGATTCTATGGAACATGAATTCATTTTCCAAGTTCTCACACACAAGGGTTTCAATGAAAAGTGGATTTTATGGGTACAGCAGCTGCTATTTTCTGGCTCTTCTTCAGTTCTGCTGAATGGAGTGCCTGGTAGAAAGTTTATGTGTAAGAAAGGAGTGAGGCAAGGAGATCCTATGTCCCCTCTCCTCTTTGCCATTGCACCAGATTTCCTCCAAACATTAGTGAATCAGTTGCTTCAACATGGGCTCATTCAGCTTCCCATCCCTTGTCATGATAAGGATTTCCCAATTGTTCAATATGCTGATGACACTCTCATCATCCTGCATGCTGTGGAGTCCGAACTTCTGGTGTTCAAAAAGATGCTCTTGCTTTTTCCCAATCCACTGGTCTTCAAGTTAATTATGATAAATCTGCTCTGCTGCCCATTAACATTGATCAGGAAGAGCTTCAAAGGTTAGCTGACTCCATTGGGTGTAAGATTGGTTCACTACCTTTCACTTATCTATGTTTACCAGTTGGGACAACAAAGCCAAGGATCATTGACCTAATGCCACTGGTGGATAATATGGAAAGGAGGCTTTCTGCTAGTTCCTTCAATACCTCAACTATGCCCTGTCTTCTGTAGCCATGTTTTTCCTATGTTGTGTGTACATACCACCTGGTATGATCAAGCAGCTGGAAAGGATACAAAGACAATGTCTTTGGAGAAAAATGGCCAAGATCCTGCACCTTCTCTTGCGGCTAGGGACTTAGTGTGCGGACCAAAGATGAAAGGAGGCTTGGGCATCATGACATGATGATAAATTCTTCAACAAAGTAGAAGTGCCATGGTTGGAGTTAATTTGGAACACCTACTATCATAACACAGTTCCACAAGGAACATCTCTATATGGTTCATTTTGGTGGAAGGATATTTGCAAGAGGATGGATAACTTCAGAGTTGTCACTTTCATACAACCAAACAGAGGAGATATTTTTCTGTTTTGGTCTGACTCTTGGGCATTAGGTGACTCAACACTTCCCCTGGCACACAGGTTCCAAAGATTATTCTCCTTTGCAATTGATACCTTCAGTACTGCTGAGGAGGTCTTCCAAGCTTTTGAAGCAAACTCCATGACTAGCCTGTTTCACTTGCCTCTTTCTGACAGAGCTTTCCAGGAACTGCAAACAATTAACAGCCTTCTTCAAAATCTGCACAGAGAATAGTCTAGCAATGATATCTGGCTTTGGAGTACTGACAGAAAGAGTTACACAGCTAAGAAGTATTACTTGCATGTCCATCAGCCTATTATCCCCAACCCACTACTCAGATGGGTTTGGAAAAGTTGCTGCACAATGAAAATAAAAATGTTCGCCTGGATGCTTATCATGGATAGACTAAATACCTAAGACATGCTAGAGAGACGCCACTGGAATGTTTCTGATTCCAACTTATGTGTTCTTTGCCATGCCAGAATGAAGGAGGACAGGGATCATCTCTTTTTTAACTTTATGTTCAGCATCAGGGTTTGGAACTATCTTCAGATTTCTTGGCAGGGTCACTCCATGTGGGATGCAGTTCTAGCAGCCAAGAGAGATTTTCAGAAACCTTTTTTCTCAGAAGTAGTTTTCACAGCTTGCTGGAATATTTGGACCTCCAGAAATGCAAGGGTTTTCAACAATGAGCGTCCTAGATTCAACAAATGGAAATATAACTTCATCCATGATATTTCCCTATTAGCTTATAGAATTAAGGCTAGTTTTAGGGATGATCTCCTCAAGTGGATTTCATTCTTACCACCATGAGGTTTGTAAACACCATCCCCATTTGTATATTCTCAACCCCCCCCCCCCCCCCCCGCGCGCGCGCGCGTGTACATAAACTCTTTATAGTTGGAATAAAAGAAAAGGTTGTGGGGTGATTGCCCTACAATAGTTGGTCAAAAAAGCTAGGGAGGAGAAGCTCAAGCTAGAGACTTCTATTCCTAGAAAACTAGAAGATGGTTGGGATCCTATCATCAAAATTAAATTGAATAATATCTCTTGCTTTGCATTGTGTGACATTGGAGCTAGTGCCTCCGTTATGCCCAAAAGAATGTATGATATGCTTGATTGGAAACCTTATGATCCATGTTCTTTTGGTGTTTGTCTTGTTGATTCTTCCATAAAGAAACCTTTAGGGAGATTTGATGATTGCTTATTATTGTCAATGATAATTATGTGCCCGTTGATTTTCTTATTATGGACATTGAATGTGATCCTTCATGTCCAATTATTTTGGGACGTCCTTTTCTCCGCACCGTTGGTGCTATCATTGACATGAAAGAGGGGACCATTAGATTCCAATTTCCTCTTAAAAAGGGAATGTAACACTTCCCTAGAAAGAAGATTAAGTTACCTTATGAGTGTGTTACTCGGGCAAGTTATTCTTTTGGAGTTGATAACACTTGATCTTCTTGCATTATGCCTAGCTCAAAGGCATAATAGAAAGCGCTTGGTGGGAGGCAACCCAATTTGTTTTTAGTTTCTGTTTTGGTGGTCTTGATGCTTATTACTACTATAGCAAGATCATTGTATCTTTATTTTTAAGCTTTGTGCCAAGTTATAGCCTCCGATTGCAAGAAAGTTCAAAAATTGTGACATGTTGTCCAGAAACAGATTATGTCTGCTTGATGGAAAAATTCGCCAAAAATTACCAGATCATCCTTTTGATTTGAATTGTTTTGGCAGCATGCTCTATATAATTGCATTTCTGTCATCTGTTCTGAGTTTTTTGATTTGAGTTGCAGAAGTGCCCCGAATAAATTATTTACTACCTGTTATTCTGTTTTTCACAAATTCTGCCATGTTTTGCGTTTTCATTGTCTTGCAAATCCTAACCTTACTTTGTATTTGAAAAAACCTTTCGGAAATCATGATAAGCAGTAGCTTTTCCTAAAAATCTTTATTTCCAGTAGGTATTGAATTATTTTATTAAGGGTACTAACCACTCTAATCAGCTTATGATGAGTTCCGTGTGAAGGGAGTTTTCAAGTATGCGATGGGAGATGATGAAAGAAGATACACGAGTGTCAAGCACTCAAGCTTGGGGATGCCCCCATGCACCCCAATAAATATTCAAGGAGACTCAAGCATCTAATCTTGGGGATGCCCCCGTGCATCCCTTTCTCTATCAACAATCAATAGTCCGTCCATCTCCATGCTATATTTTTATCACTTCATGTGTTATATGCTATGCTTGGAGCGTCCCGCTATTTACTTTTTCGTTTGTTTTAGTTTTGCTTTCTGTTCATAAGAAGTCAGAACCTAGCCTACCTTGTTTGGAAGAGAAACACACTCCATTCCACTATAGAACACAACATAGGTTTTCATGCTTATCTTTTATGTGTGTTCTCTATCTTTTCATAGCTATTGTCATGCCTATCTCTTAGTTTCATGCTTATCTTTTTAAGAGCTTTTATTTAGGTTGCTTTTGGAACTCTCTTGAGTTATCATGCTTATCTTGTTTAGAGAGTCGGCTCGTTGCACTAAGTTGTGTGTCTTGCATGAGTAGGTAATTGAAATTGCTATTTAAGAATAGTAATAACTTGCAATAGTTTTGAGGTATTGATTTGAGTAATGTTTGGAGTACTGGTGCCAAGAGCTTGAGCCTATTAGTGATAGGTGTCTTATTTTGGGAAATCTGTGTGTTTTTCAAAAACTAAAAATTAGTTGAGAACTCTAACTACTAAATTGATCGCTAACCTCTGGAGGGGTTGGAATATATAGAGTACCCTCACGTTACCATGAGTCGAGGATGCGCAAGGATAACCAAACCCCCAAACACTCCTCCTCGGGGTACTTGTCTATTTGTGAATTTCCTAACTAGATAGAGAGTTACTGATAATAAGTGTATGAGTTCTTCGGACTAATGTGAGTATTTGATTGTTGGCACTTCCACCATCCATTTTTTGCTAGCCTCTTCGGTACCGTGCATTGCCCTTTCTCACATTGAGAGTTGGTGCAAACTCCGCCGGTGCATCCAAACTCATGACATGATACGCTCTGTCATACATAAGCCTCATTATATCTTTCCTCAAAACGGCCACCATACCTACCTATTAAGGCAATTCCATAGTCTTTCCGAGATACATTTGTTGGAATTATGCCCTAGAGGCAATAATAAATATAGTTATTATTATGATTCCTGTATCAAGATAATCGTTTATTATCCATGCTATAATTGTATTGAATGAAGACTCATTTACATGTGTGGATACATAGACAAAACACCGTCCCTAGCAAGCCTCTAGTTGGCTAGCCAGTTGATCAGAGATAGTCAGTGTCTTCTGATTATGAACAAGGTGTTGTTGCTTGATAACTGGATCACGTCATTAGGAGAATCACGTGATGGACTAGACCCAAACTAATAGACGTAGCATGTTGATCGTGTCATTTTGTTGCTACTGTTTTCTGCGTGTCAAGTATTTATTCCTATGACCATGAGATCATATAACTCACTGACACCGGAGGAATGCTTTGTGTGTATCAAACGTCGCAACGTAAATGGGTGACTATAAAGATGCTCTACAGGTATCTCCGAAGGTGTTAGTTGAGTTAGTATGGATCAAGACTGGGATTTGTCACTCCGTGTGAACGGAGAGGTATCTCGGGGCCCACTCGGTAATACAACATCACACACAAGCCTTGCAAGCAATGTAACTTAGTGTAAGTTGCGGGATCTTGTATTACGAAACGAGTAAAGAGACTTGCCGGTAAACGAGATTGAAATAGGTATACGGATACTGACGATCGAATCTCGGGCAAGTAACATACCGAAGGACAAAGGGAATGACATGCGGGATTATATGAATCCTTGGCACTGAGGTTCAAACGATAAGATCTTCGTAGAATATGTAGGATCCAATATGGGCATCCAGGTCCCGCTATTGGATATTGACCGAGGAGTCTCTCAGGAATGTTGTTCGGAGTCCCGGATGAGATCACGGACATCACGAGGGTTTCCGGAATAGTCCGGAAACGAAGATTGATATATAGGATGACCTCATTTGATTACCGGAAGGTTTTCGGAGTTACCGGGAATGTACCGGGAATGACGAATGGGTTCCGGGAGTTCACCGGGGGGGCAACCCACCCCGGGGAAGCCCATAGGCCTTGAGGGTGGCACACCAGCCCTTAGTGGGCTGGTGGGACAGCCCAAAAGGGCTCTATGTGCCAAGCAAAGAAAATCAAGAGGAAAAAAAAGGGAGAAGGTGGGAAGGAAGGGGGACTCCCTCCCACCAAACCAAGTCCAACTCGGTTTGGGGGGGGAGTCCTCCCCCCTTGGACTCGGCCAACCCCCTTGGGGCTCCTTGAGCCCCAAGGCAAGGTCCCCTCCCTCCCACCTATATATACGGAGGTTTTAGGGCTGATTTGAGATGACTTTTCCACGGCAGCCCGACCACATACCTCCACGGTTTTTCCTCTAGATCGCGTTTCTGCGGAGCTCGGGCGGAGCCCTGCTGAGACAAGGTCATCACCAACCTCCGGAGCACCGTCACGCTGCCGGAGAACTCTTCTACTTCTTCGTCTCTCTTGCTGGATCAAGAAGGCCGAGATCATCGTCGAGCTGTACGTGTGCTGAACGCGGAGGTGCCGTCCGTTCGGTACTAGATCGTGGGACTGATCGAGGGATTGTTCGCGGGGCGGATCGAGGGACGTGAGGACGTTCCACTACATCAACCGCGTTCTCTAACGCTTCTGCTGTACGGTCTACAAGGGTACGTATATCACTCATCCCCTCTCGTAGATGGACATAACCATGATAGGTCTTCGTGCGCGTAGGAAAATTTTTGTTTCCCATGCGACGTTCCCCAACAGTGGCATCATGAGCTAGGTTCATGCGTAGATGTCTTCTCGAGTAGAACACAAAAATTTTTGTGGGCGGTGATGTGTGTTTTGCTGCCCTCCTTAATCTTTTCTTGATTCCGCGGTATTCTCGAGTAGAACACAAAACATTACTCGTACGCTTACGAGAGACTGGTTTCATCGTTACGAGTAACTCCGTTGCTCAAAGATGACTGGCAAGTGTCGGTTTCTCCAACTTTAGTTGAATCGGATTTGACCGAGGAGGTCCTTGGATGAGGTTAAATAGCAACTCATATATCTCCGTTGTGGTATTTGCGTAAGTAAGATGCGATCCTACTAGATACCCATGGTCACCACGTAAAACATGCAACAACAAAATTAGAGGACGTCTAACTTGTTTTTGCAGGGTATGCTTGTGATGTGATATGGCCAATGATGTGATGTGATATATTGGATGTATGAGATGATCATGTTGTAATAGAAATATCGACTTGCACGTCGATGGTACGGCCACCGGCAGGAGCCATAGGGTTGTCTTAATACTAACGTGTGTGCTTGCAGATGCGTTTACTATTTTGCTAGGATGTAGCTTTAGTAGTAATAGCATGAGTAGCACGACAACCCCGATGGCAACACGTCGATGGAGATCATGGTGTGGCGCCGGTGACAAGAAGATCGTACCGGTGCTTTAGTGATGGAGATCAAGAAGCACGTGATGATGGCCATATCATGTCACTTATGAATTGCATGTGATGTTAATCCTTTTATGCACCTTATTTTGCTTAGAAAGACGGTAGCATTATGAGGTGATCTCTCACTAAAATTTCAAGACGAAATTGTGTTCTCCCCGACTGTGCACCGTTGCTACAGTTCGTCGTTTCGAGACACCACGTGATGATCGGGTGTGATAGACTCCACGTTCACATACAACGGGTGCAAAACAGTTGCGCACGCGGAACACTCGGGTTAAGCTTGACGAGCCTAGCATGTGCAGACATGGCCTCGGAACACATGAGACCGAAAGGTCGATCATGAATCATATAGATGATATGATTAGCATAGGGATGCTTACCACTAAAACTATACTCAACTCACGTGATGATCGGACTTGAGCTAGTGTAAGTGGATCATGAACCACTCAAATGACTAGAGAGATGTACTTTTTGAGTGGGAGTTTAGCGAATAATTTGATTAAGTTAAACTCTAATTATCTTCGACATAGTCTAAGTCCACTTTGAATATATTTGTGTTGTAGATCATGGCTCACGCGACAGTCATCCTGAATTTTAATACGTTCCTAGAGAAAGCTAAGTTGAAAGATGATGGAAGCAACTTTGTAGACTGGGCTCGTAATCTTAAGATAATCTTACAAGCTGGGAAGAAGGATTATGTCCTTAATGCTGCGTTAGGAGATGAACCACCCGCTACGGCTGATCAGGATGTTAAGAACGCTTGGTTAGCACGTAAGGAGGACTACTCAATAGTTCAATGTGCAGTCTTGTATGGCTTAGAACCGGGACTTCAACGTCGCTTTGAGCGTCATGGAGCATTTGAGATGTTCCAGGAGTTGGAGTTTATCTTTCAGAAGAACGCCCGGATCGAGAGGTATGAGACCTCCGATAAATTCTATGCTTGCAAGATGGAGGAAAACTCATCTGTCAGTGAACATGTGCTCAAAATGTCTGGGTACTCGAACCGTCTAGCTGAGCTGGGGATTGAACTCCCGCAAGAAGCTATCACTGACAGAATCCTTCAATCACTGCCGCCAAGCTATAAAGGCTTTGTGTTGAACTACAACATGCAAGGTATGAACAAGTCTCCCGGCGAGTTGTTTGCGATGCTGAAAGTCGCATAGTCTGAACTCCGTAAAGAGCACCAAGTGTTGATGGTGAATAAGACCACTAGTTTCAAGAGAAACGGCAAAGGCAAGAAGGGCAATTCGAAGAAGAGCGGCAAGCCTGTTGCCAATCCGACGAAGAAACCCAAAGCTGGACCTAAGCCGGAAACGGAGTGTTACTATTGCAAGGGTATGGGTCATTGGAAGCGCAATTGCCCCAAGTATCTGGCAGATAAGAAGGCGGGCAAAGAAAAATCAGCTATATTTGATATACATGTTATTGATGTGTACTTAACCGGCTCTCGTAGTAGTGCCTGGGTATTCAATACCGGTTATGTTGCTCATATTTGCAACTCGAAACAGGAACTGCGGAATAGGCGAAGGCTGGCGAAAGATGAAGTGACGATGCGCGTAGGAAATGGTTCCAAGGTTGATGCAGTCGCCGTCGGCCCAGTGTCACTTCAGTTACCGTTAGGATTAGTGATGAACTTAAATCATTGTTATTTAGTGCCTGCGTTGAGCATGAACATTATATCTGGATCTTGTTTATTGCGAGACGGTTACTCTTTTAAGTCAGAGAATAATGGTTGTTCTATTTCTATGAGTAACATCTTTTATGGTCATGCACCGAATGTGAGAAGATTGTTCATATTGAATCTTGATAGCGATACGCATATACATAACATTGAGACCAAAAGAGTTAGAGTTAACAATGATAGCGCCATATTTTTGTGGCACTGCCGCTTAGGTCATATTGGTGTAAAGCGCATGAAGAAACTCCATGCTGATGGACTTTTGGAGTCACTTGACTTTAATTCACTTGACACGTGCGAACCATGCCTCATGGGCAAGATGACTAAGACTCCGTTCTCCGGAACAATGGAGCGTGCAAGTGACTTGTTGGAAATCATACATACCGATGTGTGTGGTCCGATGAGCGTGGAGGCACGCGGCAGATATCGTTATTTTCTCACCTTCACTGACGATTTAAGTAGATATGGTTATGTCTACTTGATGAAGCACAAGTCTGAAACATTTGAAAAGTTCAAGCAATTTCAGAGTGAAGTGGAAAATCATCGTAACAAGAAGATCAAGTTCCTACGGTCTGATCGTGGGGGTGAATATCTGAGTTTCGAGTTTGGTGCTCACTTAAGACAATGTGGAATTGTTTCACAGTTAACACCGCCTGGAACACCACAGCGTAATGGTGTGTCCGAACATCGTAATCGTACTCTATTAGAGATGGTGCGATCCATGATGTCTCTTACTGATTTTCCGTTATCATTTTGGGGCTATGCATTAGAAACAGCTGCATTCACTTTAAATAGGGCACCATCAAAATCCGTTGAGACGACACCATACGAACTGTGGTATGGCAAAAGGCCAAAGTTGTCATTTCTTAAAGTTTGGGGATGTGATGCTTATGTCAAAAAGCTTCAGCCTGAAAAGCTGGAACCCAAAGCGGAAAAGTGCGTCTTCATAGGTTACCCAAAAGAGACAGTTGGGTACACCTTCTATCTCAAATCCGAGGGCAAAGTGTTTGTTGCTAAAAACGGAGCTTTTCTCGAGAAGGAGTTTCTCTCGAGAGAATTGAGTGGGAGGAAGATAGAACTTGACGAGGTTGTCGAACCTCTCATCCCTCTGGATGGTGGCGCAGTGCAAGGGGAAACCTCTGTCATTGCAACGCTGGTTGAGGAGGAAGTTAATGATGATGATCATGAAACTCCAGTTCAAGTTTCTGTCGAACCACGCAGGTCGACGAGACCACGTGCTGCTCCAGAGTGGTACGGTAATACCGTCTTATCAATCATGTTGTTAGACAACAATGAACCTGCGAATTATGAAGAAGCAATGGTGGGCCCAGATTGCAACAAATGGCTGGAAGCCATGAAGTCCGAGATAGGATCCATGTATGAGAACAAAGTGTGGACTTTGGAGGTACTGCCTGAGGGCCGCAAGGCCATTCAGAACAAATGGATCTTCAAGAGGAAGACGGACGCTGACGGTAATGTGACCGTTTATAAAGCTCGACTTGTGGCAAAGGGTTTTTCACAAGTTCAAGGAGTTGACTACGATGAGACTTTCTCACCCGTAGCGATGCTTAAGTCCGTCAGAATCATGTTAGCAATAGCTGCATTTTTCGATTATGAAATCTGGCAGATGGATGTCAAAACGGCGTTCCTTAATGGTTTCCTTAAGGAAGAATTGTATATGATACAACCCGAAGGTTTTGTCGATCCTAAGAATGCTAACAAGGTGTGCAAGCTCCAGCGATCCATTTATGGACTGGTGCAAGCATCTCGGAGTTGGAACAAATGCTTTGATGAGGTGATCAAAGCATTTGGGTTTATACAAGTGGTTGGAGAATCTTGTATTTACAAGAAAGTGAGTGGGAGCTCTGTGGCGTTTCTAATATTATATGTGGATGACATATTACTGATTGGAAACAACGTAGAGTTTTTACAGAGCATAAAGGATTACTTGAATAAAAGTTTCTCTATGAAGGACCTAGGAGAAGCTGCTTACATTCTAGGCATTAAGATCTATAGGGATAGATCAAAACGCCTGATAGGACTTTCACAAAGCACATACCTTGATAAAGTTTTGAAGAGGTTCAAAATGGAACAGTCCAAGAAAGGGTTCTTGCCAGTTCTACAAGGTACGAGATTGAGTAAGACTCTGTGCCCAGCAACTGATGAAGATAGAGAGCATATGCACTCCGTCCCCTATGCTTCAGCCATAGGTTCTATCATGTATGCGATGTTGTGCACTAGACCGGATGTTAGCCTGGCCATAAGTATGGCAGGTAGGTTCCAGAGTAATCCAGGAGTGGATCACTGGACAGCGGTCAAGAATATCCTGAAGTACCTGAAAAGGACTAAGGAGATGTTTCTCGTGTATGGAGGTGACGAAGAGCTCGCCGTAAAAGGTTACGTCGATGCAAGCTTTGACACAGATCCGGACGACTCTAAGTCGCAAACCGGATACGTATTTATTTTTAATGGGGTGCAGTAAGCTGGTACAGTTCCAAGCAAAGTGTCGTAGCAGATTCTACATGTGAAGCGGAGTACATGGCTGCCTCGGAGGCGGCTAAGGAGGGTGTCTGGATGAAGCAGTTCATGACGGATCTTGGAGTGGTGCCAAGCGCACTGAATCCAATAACCTTGTTCTGTGACAACACTGGTGCCATTGCCTTAGCAAAGGAACCACGGTTTCACAAGAAGACCAGACACATCAAACGACGCTTCAACCTCATCCGCGACTACGTCGAGGGAGAGGACGTGAATATATGCAAAGTGCACACGGATCTGAATGTAGCGGACCCGCTGACAAAACCTCTTCCACGGCCAAAGCATGATCAACACCAGAACTGTATGGGTATTAGATTTATTACAATGTAATTCACATGGTGATGTGAGGGCTAGATTAATGACTCTAGTGCAAGTGGGAGACTGTTGGAATTATGCCCTAGAGGCAATAATAAATATAGTTATTATTATGATTCCTGTATCAAGATAATCGTTTATTATCCATGCTATAATTGTATTGAATGAAGAATCATTTACATGTGTGGATACATAGACAAAACACCGTCCCTAGCAAGCCTCTAGTTGGCTAGCCAGTTGATCAGAGATAGTCAGTGTCTTCTAATTATGAACAAGGTGTTGTTGCTTGATAACTGGATCACGTCATTAGGAGAATCACGTGATGGACTAGACCCAAACTAATAGACGTAGCATGTTGATCGTGTCATTTTGTTGCTACTGTTTTCTGCGTGTCAAGTATTTATTCCTATGACCATGAGATCGTATAACTCACTGACACCGGAGGAATGCTTTGTGTGTATCAAACGTCGCAACGTAACTGGGTGACTATAAAGATGCTCTACAGGTATCTCCGAAGGTGTTAGTTGAGTTAGTATGGATCAAGACTGGGATTTGTCACTCCGTGTGAACGGAGAGGTATCTCGGGGCCCACTCGGTAATACAACATCACACACAAGCCTTGCAAGCAATGTAACTTAGTGTAAGTTGCGGGATCTTGTATTACGAAACGAGTAAAGAGACTTGCCGGTAAACGAGATTGAAATAGGTATACGGATACTGACGATCGAATCTCGGGCAAGTAACATACCGAAGGACAAAGGGAATGACATGCGGGATTATATGAATCCTTGGCACTGAGGTTCAAACGATAAGATCTTCGTAGAATATGTAGGATCCAATATGGGCATCCAGGTCCCGCTATTGGATATTGACCGAGGAGTCTCTCGGGTCATGTCTACATAGTTCTCGGAAACGAAGATTGATATATAGGATGACCTCATTTGATTACCGGAAGGTTTTCGGAGTTACCGGGAATGTACCGCGAATGACGAATGGGTTCCGGGAGTTCACCGGGGGGGCAACCCACCCCGGGGAAGCCAATAGGCCTTGAGGGTGGCACACCAGCCCTTAGTGGGCTGGTGGGACAACCCAAAAGGGCTGTATGCACCAAGCAAATAAAATCAAGAGGAAAAGAAAAAAAAAGGGAGGAGGTGGGAAGGAAGGGGGACTCCCTCCCACCAAACCAAGTCCAACTCGGTTTGGGGGGGGAGTCCTCCCCCCTTGGACTCGGCCGACCCCCTTGGGGCTCCTTGAGCCCCAAGGCAAGGTCCCCTCCCTCCCACCTATATATACGGACGTTTTAGGGCTGATTTGAGACGACTTTTCCACGGCAGCCCGACCACATACCTCCACGGTTTTTCCTCTAGATCGCGTTTCTGCGGAGCTCGGGCGGAGCCCTGCTGAGACAAGGTCATCACCAACCTCCGGAGCACCGTCACGCTGCCGGAGAACTCTTCTACCTCTCCGTCTCTCTTGCTGGATCAAGAAGGCCGAGATCATCGTCGAGCTGTACGTGTGCTGAACGCGGAGGTGCCGTCCGTTCGGTACTAGATCGTGGGACTGATCGAGGGATTGTTTGCGGGGCGGATCGAGGGACGTGAGGACGTTCCACTACATCAACCGCGTTCTCTAACGCTTCTGCTGTACGGTCTACAAGGGTACGTAGATCACTCATCCCCTCTCGTAGATGGACATCACCATGATAGGTCTTCGTGCGCGTAGGAAAATTTTTGTTTCCCATGCGACGTTCCCCAACAACATTGACATGCAACATCCACCATCTCATGACTTGATCTTCATGTCATCCATGCTTTTGCTTGATCGTAGAGCCGCATGATAGTTGGGCCTAGCCTCAATTATTGCTACATGACGCGCTAGTGTCATTGCATATCCTGCTACAATGGCAGAGACATACATTTGCATACATCATGATAGTTTTCACTTGTCTTTATGTTGAGTACTTCTTATAAAGTGTGATGATCTTCTTTTTATTCATGTAAAACATAGAGTGTTGCCCTTAAGTGAGGAAAAGATCCCAAAGAGGACAAACAAAAGATCCCAAAGAGGACAAATGAGAGATAAAAAGAAAGAGCCAAAGAGGCCACAAAAAAATATAAATAGAAGAGCAAAAATTAAAAAATAAAAATAAAAAGAGAGAAGGGGCAAAACTACTATTCCTTTTGAAAGATCCACACTCGTACTCCATTGCTATATTGGTACTACATAGAGATTATCATTCGTGCATAACTATGTGGGGACCCTTACACTATAGAACTTGGTTTGCATATTCTAATGATGAGTCTCCTCAAATAAGTTCTAGGTCTTCATGAGCAAACAAGTTGGATGCACCCCCACTAGTTCCATTGGAGAGCTTACCTTAGCTCAGATGTGCATCCGTTACATGGCAATCCCTACTCCTCACATCACATCTATCATTTGGCTTTCTCTTACCTATGGTTGTCCTCATTGATGTGAGCCTTTCAGACCTTTTTGGCTTCCTTCCCCATCATTATTTTATTTGCCATCCTAAGTGCCAACATATCTTGCTTACGCTCATCCATTGCATGAGTGCTCAAAGTCGAAAGGGAGAGGATCATTTTGACTTGTGCCTGACTAGTTGTCTCGGGATGAATCAAAATAAGATTCCAAAGGAGACCAAGTGTGAGGTTTAGTAGATTGAGTTCTCAATTAAAAAATATATATTATGATCTCAACCCATCTCCCACTTCTTGCACGCAAACACCATTTGGAGACATTCGAGTTACGGACAGCGAGAGCTCTTGCACCTTTATGTTCTTACCTTGCTAATTTCAATACTAGATATAAACTCTTGCTTGTTTCTGTCATGACTAGAATTGCATATCTTACTTGCTTTACTTTGAAGTTCTTATATGTGTGTTAGCATGTCACCACAGAAATTATTGTGTTATCATTTATCTACTCGAGGTTGAGCAGAAATTAAGCTTAGGGATGTTGATACGTCCCAAACGTATCTATAATTTCTGCTTGTTCCATGATCTTTTGGGTGAGATTATTATATGTTTTGCTACACTTTTATATCATTCTACACATATTTGGACTAACCTATTAACTCAGTACACCCAGTGCCAGTTTCTCTTTGTTGATGTCTATTTTGCAGGGGCTTTTACCCAATTTTCCAAAGCCCGAAAAATTCCACGGAAAATATATAAAAAATCAGCGAAACAGAAGCTTCCAGATCACTGAAGTTGGGCTAGAGGGGGTCTAGGGGCTGCCCAAGCGACCTGCTTGCGCGGCCAGGCCCTAGGTCGCGCCAGGAGGCCGCCTGGGTGGGCCCTTCCTCCTCCGATGCCCTCCTTTGGCCTATATTTTTTTCCTCCGAGAGGAAACCCTTCCAGAACTGCGGGAATCGTGAATCTCTTCACCGTTCCGCCGCTGCAGCGCTTCCGAGATCGGGAGCGTCAGGAGACCTCTTCCCGTCACCCTCCTGGAGGGAGGATTGACCTCCGGGAGCTTCTCCACCGCCATGGATGCTTCCTGGACGTGCCGTGAGTAGTCCTCCTTGGACCATGAGTCCATGACCAGTAGCTATGTGATGTCTTCTCTCCAATCTTGTGCTTCAATGGTTAGTCCTTGTGAGCTGCCCTACATGATCAAGGCATCTATGTAATTCTCTTGCTATTGCTATGCTCGGTTTGTTGGGATCTGATGACATTATGTTCAGATTGTTATGAGTTATATATTTGATTATCCTTTTATATTATGTTCCTTAGTGATTCATGCATGTTCTCCATTGCTATTTATTTCTTTAGCCGAGTAGTAGATTGTAACTCTAAGAGGGAGCATTATACATGATTGTGGGTTCAGGCCCCTCGATGTCTAGCTTGAGTGATAGAAACATGACACTAGGGGATGTGTTGTTGCCACCAGGGAGAAAACAAAGGTTCTTGTGACCACGGTTGCAAGGATTGTTTACCTTACGCATAGTTCGTTAATGCAGTTGTCCGTTGCTTTGAGTTTACACTTTGGGCGGGGCTCGCAACTTAATACAGGCGAGATGTTCTGGATAGATATCTCAAGGTGGATGATTAGTAAGTAGATGCTGATGAATAAACGGTCTACTTGTCTTGGCGTACTTCCCATTACTATTGAACCTCTAACTATCAAGTAGCATAATTAGCATTGCGGTGCGTTCATAATTCTATCAATTGCCCAACTGTGATTTGTTTATCCAAGCATAGTTTTTTATCGTCTTTTGGGAGAGAGAGATCACTAGTGAACATCATGTCACTCTGGTCCATGTCACCATCATTGTTTACACCTCCATCATTTACCGCTTTCATTTACTTTTCCGTTACAATCACTATTACTTTTCCCGCTTGTGTTTTGATCCTTTGCAAACTATAAGGCCGGAGATATTGACAACCTCTTTGTATTCGTTGGGAGCAAAGTTAATTGTTGTGTGTGTAAGTCCACGTCTTCTGCTGGCCAAGATAGGAGACACCTACTTGTTGAGCCTAGGAGTCCTCCTGGTTCGATAAACCTCATAGTCTTTGTGTGAGGGAAAACTTGTTGCTGACTACATCTCAACCTTCCACTTGGGGTAACCAATGGGGTGCGAGAAGTATATACATCATCTCATCAGCAGCGGTGCAGTCAGGTGGGGCGGTGGCGGGGATCAAGAAGAGAGAGGATAGGCGGAGTTGGGTATCGAGAGGGTGAGGACGAATGGATAAGGTTCTAATGTGCTGGGAGCTAACTAGAGCTGGTGTTGGCCTAATGGGTCTGAATGCACGATGTCGGGCCGAATGTGCAACGCCATCACTAAGCTAATAGATATGGCGTACGAATTTAGCCCACTCCAGCACTACTTGAAAATATTAGTGCTCGCATTGATGAGAAACGGCGCGCCGCCAACGTAAGTCGTGGCTAGCCATTTCTCAACTCGTGACTAGTTTGCAATTTCCTTCTGTGCATTACTTTGCTTAAATAATAATGAATTGCCTCACTCCTAGAGAGAAAGGCAGTATACTATGTACTCTTGTGTCGGTGTCAAAACTGGCAGATCTCGGGTAGGGGGTCCCGAACTATGGACCTAGGATCGATGGGTTGCAGGAACAGGGGGAGACAATGGTTTACCCAGGTTCGGGCCCTCCTATGGAGGTAATACCCTTCCCGAGATCTGCCAGTTTTGACACTGACATTGGTGCTTCCATTGAGAGTTCCACTGCAGGATCACCAAAAGGTTCGATGGCTCCCTTAATCGTTAGCGACAGAATTAGCAATAGTGACGTCTTTGTCCTCGGACAGGTTCTCTCGTTCGGCAGCATTACGCTGCGCCAGACCCAACCGGTCGTCTTGGCCAGATCGGAAGTTTGTCTCCGATCAGCAAGCGAGGTCACGGAGTTTCGAACCCCCAACCCGTCCGCAGACCAATCTGGTCCTCACTGGAATCCCAGCCTCGGCCGATGAGATAGAAACCCCGAAGCTTTAACTTCGGGTTCCAGGTCCGTCCATGTCCTCGGATCCCTCTCTTTCAAGAGTCGGCCCCTAGATCGGACCTAACCCGGACGACGGGATCACAGCAAACGGCTTTGACCGAACAGGCCTCCCTCACGGCGGCCGCGGAGGCTAACTCTGAAAACCATCCGATGATACATCAGGACGAGCTCTCGGCGTTAAGCGAGATGCTGAACCGGATCCAATTGTTGCACATCTCGACCAGCCCGAACTGCTCATAGTACGGCTCAGAATACGAGGACTTTTATGTCCCACCCACCACCCACTTGGTAGAAACCGTCAAAGATTTAACCGACGCATTAGACTACGGCTCCGAGGAGCTTGAGGGCATGGACGATGTGGCCGAGGAACCCACTCCCACAAACACAGGGCAATGGACCGCAATGTCCACTTATGACGTCAATATGGTGGACACGCCCGGTAACAACTGTGACCTCCCCCTCAGCCGAACGATGACAAATCCGGGGAGGAGAATTCAAAGCGGCAAAAGCAACGTAAGCGTGCTAAGGCGAACAAGGGAAAAGTCTTTGCTCAAGGCACTATGGAAAATAATACCCCAGAAGACCGTGATAACCTTGGTATACGAGAACATCCGCTCGAGGATGCGAACAAACCCGAGGAGCAGGAAGACCCCGACGACATCAACAGGTCCGACGATGATGATTATCCCACCCCCCCCCCCCATCGATGACTACCCAGAGGACAAAGACTTTGTAATACCCAATGACCTTGGAGGTTAGGAAGAATTTTGGCAGCTACTCCTAGCTATCCCTCGAAGCTTAAAGGCAAAGGAGCATCAACTCTAGACCGAACAAGACACTATAAACAACCGGTGGACCAAGGTACTGGCCGCCGAAGAAGAGCACGACCCTGGATGGCTAGATTAGAAGAAAAGTTACCCACGTCGCCGACTGTTCCCATAATTCGATGACGAGGCCCCAAGGCCCACATCCCCCAAGTGAACAAATTATGACCAGATAGACCGCCCGCCAGGAGGCTGCGACACGGTGGCGTCGAACGTCGAATATTGTCCCGGGCCGCCCCATGGAAAGGTGTAGGAGAAAGCACACCCTCGTGGCCGAAACAACCTGCGATACAACCTGGATAACAAGACAGGCCACAAGAGATCCATTTACGGGTCAAGATAGTACTCCCCCACTAGATGGGACGGAGAGCCACCTCGGGTACCCTACTACGCCACGGATCAGGATTCATACCAGAGTCAACCCAAAGCCGATCTTTGGCACAAGATAGTCCGGACTAGAGGCACCGCACACCAACTATGCTTCAGAGACGAAGTACTGCAAGATCAATTTCCGGAGGGATTCAGACCCATCAACATAGAACAGTATGACGGAATTGCAGATCCTGCGGTGTGGATAGAAGATTTCCTTCTCCACATTCACATGGCGAGGGGAGACGATCTCCATGCCATCAAATACTTGCCCCTAAAGTTGAAATGGCCAGCACGACACTGGTTCAACAGCCTACCCGAGGACTTGATCGGAAGCTGGGAAGAGCTCGAAGAAGCCTTCTTGTCCGACTTCCACGGGACCTACATTCAACCCCCAGATTCCTCCGACCTAGGCAATGTCGGCCAGAAGGAAGGCGAGTCGGCCGGAGAGTTCTGGAACTGGTTCCTGATGAAGAAAATCCAAATCGTGAATTGCCCAGACACTAAGGCAATAGCCTCTTTCATGTAGAACATCCAAGATGAGTGGTTAGCTCGCCAGCTCGGACAGGACAGGCCAAGGACAATGTTCGTCCTCACTTCCCTCAAGACCTACTTTTGCGCGGGTGAAGACAACTAGCTAGCTCGGCGCATCCACAACTCGGACGATCCTGGAACCTATGAAGTTCTGGATGGGAACGACAAGCCGAGGAAAAATAAGAACAAGCGCCACCTCCGCACAGGTGACCCCGATGACACAACAGTCAATGCTGGGTTCCACAGTTCCAAGCCAGGACACTCAAAGAAACCATTTGAAGGGAATAAATACGGGCCAACCCAATGGGAAAAAATTATGGAACAACCTTGTCAAATCCACGGCACCAAGATAAGCCAGCCACTCACACCAACCATAATTGTTGGGTATTTAAGCAGGACGGCAAAGAAGTGGCCAAAGAACAAGGTCGGAGCCCTTGAAGCAAAGACGATGAGGAGCCCCGTGGCTTGAACAACGAGGGCCAAAAACAGTTCGCTCCCTCAGTAAAAACTGTAAACATGATTTTCATGACTCACATACCCCAGAAGGAGCGGAAGCGGGCCCTCCGAGAAGTCTACATCATAGAGCATGTAGCACCAAGTACAATCCATGGTCGACTTGTCTGATCAAATTCAACCGCATGGACCATCTGACCAGCATCCGTCACGGAGGGTCGACCACCCTCGTCCTCGACACCATTATAGATGGGTACCACCTCACCAGAGTCCTCATGGACGGTGGAAGTAGCCTTAATACGATTTCTGCAGATATGGGGAAAAAGATGGGCATTGACCCATCAAGAATAAAACCAAGCAACACTACCCTTAAAGGAGTTATTCCACGTGTCGAGGCTCACTGCTCGGGAACCATAACGCTGGAAGTCGTGTTCGGATCACCCGATAACTTCCACAGTGAAGACTTGATCTTCGACATCGTCCCCTTCCGAAGCGGGTACCACGCACTATTGGGCCACACCGCCTTCGCCCGATTCTATGTGGTGCCCAACTACGCTTATCTGAAGCTGAAGATGCCCGGACCCCGAGGAGTCATCACCATCAACGTCAACACAGAACAATCTCTCTGGACCGAAGAACACACCGCGGCCTTGGCAGCGGAAGGCGAACATGATGGTGAACTATAGTCACAAGTCGGTCAACCCGCGACAAGCAGGTAAGCGATCCCGAGCTCAATAAGGTCCCCTGGAGAACTCCTCGTCCCCGAACACCTAAGGTCACCCCTCCCACAACATCTCCCGAGCACCTTTAGGGTATGTCTCTCGTGTACACAATTTTCGTTCTCCTCATAATATGGTATGCTGTGGGAGATCCAAACAAGCACCATATGCTCGGCTAGACCAAATTATGGTGCCAAATTCCTCCTTGATACACAGGGGATACTGTAAAGACCCTCCCAAGCGTCAAGCTATATTTCATCGGCACCTTCTCACGGCTCCTTGGTTGAAAGCCCGTCTGCCATCTGCAACAAACTTTTAAGGAAAAAAACTCCCTTTAATGTTTCGAGCTAATGCAGCAGAATCCAGGTGTACGTAAAGTCACTCGTAAAAAGGCTACAAGGGAGGCGTTGCCTAGTTTTGATAGTTTCCTATACACAGCGGCCCTGGGGCCGAGAATTGTCAAACTTCTTCACCAATATCTGTCACACATGCTTTTTTTTCTTTTAATGTACTTATTCTTACTCATGTTTTTCCGCTGCATGGCGCTGATAGGACAAACTCTTTTTATGACTGATAAAACAAAAAAATAAGTTGCGCACGGCTACTAACCGGGGGCTAGGATACATTGATCGCTCCGAGCACCTCACCGTCACTCTTATACATGTGTTCGGTCTCTCAGGATCTTGCATTATATGCATCGGTTCCGAATTATGTCTTGGGTCTACAGTTGGATTGCCCTGCTCCTGTGCTTACCCCCTTACGTTCCGCTAGTTCGGTTAAAGGGGTAAAGGGAGAACCACTGCGATTGTATTCCCAGCTTCCCGTGTTATCCCGTCTTATACGGACGGGTTTGCAATTAAACAAACCCTGCGGTAGTCATTCTGATCTTCGGTTTTTCGGACTAGCGCAACAAGGGCTCGGGGCTTATCATTAGCCCTAGCATTATAACATTCCTAAGGCTAAGTGAAAGCGATAAAGCCTCATAGTATGATTGACTCATTTCCATTCTACACTACCACCTTCGGGCACCGACTAAATCGGCTAAGGGATGTGTACAGACGATGAAACACCTCAAGTAGTAAATACATGGGGGGCTGAAGCCGACGACTGGAAACTTTCAGGTTAAAACGGCAACAACAGGAATCAAAATAATATAAAACATAATTAATTTTGGACATATACTACTTCAAGGAGATCGTTCTCGGTTACATCAAACATAATTCTATTCTAATAGCACATCGTTGGAGCATTTCGATTCGATCGCCCGAGCACCATCCATGGCAGAAGTGAAATACAGCTCGAGGCGCGTGTGCTCCTTTCTGGCGAACGGTGGATCAGTGGCCATCCTCAACGGCCTCGTCCCTGAGAAGTGCACCATCGTCCGTGCAAAGGCCATCCGAGCCCCCTCTATACATGTTGAGCGCTCGAGGGCTTCAGTCCGAGGTGCGGCTTCGATCAGCTTCGGCACCAAGGCAAAGTAGCTGCTCGACAAGGTCTCAACACGCCATAGCCGAACACACAGGTCTTTCATAACCGGATCGACCATACTGTGTAATTCAAGGAGTTGCTTCATCTGGTATCTCAGACTAGGGTTGGCCTCACAGGCCTCAAATTGCGCCCAGAATAGTCGTTGCTCACCCGTCATGAGCAGCAAAGTACTTGGCTGCATCTGCAACACTCTGCGGGAGGTGAAGGCGCTTGTGGAACACCATATCTGCGTAAGAAAGGCAAATTGGTTCCCACCAAAGGCACATTGTAGTAAGTATGTCTTACCAATTTCCATAAGCTTGACCTGGCGCACTTCTTCTTCAAAGAATCGTCGCTCTACCCGCTCTGATTGGAGCTCGACGAATACCTTGGTCTGCTCGGCCGCTTCATCTTTGGCTTTTTGCTCAAAGGCCTCACACTTCAAGCTCGCCTCCTCCAGCTCTTGATGGACCTCCGTCACCCCGGCCTCATATTGCTTTCTCATGGCCTTAGGGGCGTACAGCTTGGCGGCCGCCTATTCGGACGCCGCCTTGTGGGAAACGACCTCTCGTTTGGATCTCTCCACATTCGCCCGGAGCTTTTCAAGCTCTTTGTCTTGAGCTTCTCATCACGGCAAGGGTGAGATGACAGGGCCAGGACATTCTATTAGATATAATTAAAATGGGGTACCCTTATACAAACTCACCCTGCTTCTCATCAAACCGACCGTTGAGGCGGTCAAGCTCTTCATCAGACACTTGAAGTTTCTGATTGAGTTGGGCTATTTCCAATGTGTTAGCATTGGTAGCCGATGACAAGTCGTGCAAGGTGCACAATCCGTCAGCATGATTTCAACCTATTAAACCTACCCTGCTTGGTCAAGTTTTTTAAATAAGTATTCCAAACATTGTTTCCAGACATTTTTTGTGCATTTCTCTAAGCCACTGGTTAGCTTTTCAACCCGCCCCCCTCGCTCGGGGGTTGTCATACCAGTAAAAATATATTTCAAATATAAAACAATACTTGCAAAGTGGGTGGTTTACCTTAAAGCCCGTTAATAAGCCTGTAAGGCCTCATTCAGTCCGCTGTTAACAGACTGAATGCTCCGTAAAACCACACCCATTAAGGTGCGGTGTTCATCAGCAATGGAGGAATCCGCTAGGACCTCCTCCATCACTGCCGACCCCTAACCGTGGCCCGTTCTGGCATGGGCGGAACCAAGGGTGCCTCCGATGTGACCCTCCTTTCCACCTTATGAAGGGCGGATCACACAGGCAGTATTGACCGAGGAATTGGCCCCAATCAGAGCCTCGTGGCCCACGGTTGTGGGCGCATCTTCGGTGATTGGGACCTCGCGGTCCTCAGCTTTTGAGGTATTCACCTCGATCATCACCTCTTCGCCCCCGCATTAAGCGAGGTCGGGTGGGAGGCCACCTCCATGGCCTCCTTGGAGGCTTGAGGAAGGGAGGTGCGGGACGCATTCCCACTCTCCACTAGCTCGGTTGGTAGCGAATCTCCCTTCGAGACCTGATCTGTTGGCAGATCTCGGACGGGGTTGTGATAAGCAAACAAACAAATATGTCGACCAATTGAAATAGGATTCGGTATAAGTGCACTCAATAAACTCATCGGAGCTCGTACCTTCGGGTCAGGGGTTTGACCCTGGGGGCTCAGCGGGGAACTATCTCAAACTCCCCGATCTCGTCGTCGGAATCCGAATAGGTGCAAAGGGAAGTGGCCTTGCCTTTTCGAAGCCTCTTCATGGCCCTAGGGGGCAGGGCTTCTTCTCCGCCTCTTGTAGTGCTCTCTTCTTGGACTGGGAGGAGTCCATATCCTCCTCCTCTTCCTCCTCCTCCACCTCGCGGGTAGGGGAAACATGTGTGTCCTCGTACTTAGTGTCCGGGGGACCCCTGGAACAGAGACCTTCGTGGGTCTCCTTCTTCTTTGGCTCTGGTGCCTTGTACGGCTTCGCAACCAACATTGCGGCCAACTGTTCTCACCTTGGCTCTTCAGGTAGAGGAGCTGGTTCGTCGATGTTCTTGTCCATGGCCAACCACTCATGTAAAAACCATTTGGAGGGAGGTGGGATCTCTGTAAAGGAGATCAGAACTTCATGACGGGAATAATATTCGGGCATACCACGACTGGAGGAGTCTTGTCGCCCAGGCCTCTGTCTTCGTCCTCGGCTGGCCACGCTTGTTGGGGCTTGAACAAAGCCAGACATATGTCATTGTGGGTCGTACGAAAGAACTCCTTTATGACCTTGGGTTCATCGGGCTTGTAAACCCACATCGGATTCACCCGATGCTGACACGATAGGATGCGTCGATGCAGAGCGACTTGGATCGCATCGGTCAATTGGATGTTTGCATCCACCATCTGCTTGATGCGTTTTTGCATCATATTCACGTCCCTCGCAAACCCCCAGTCCATGTTTTTCTTAACCTAGGAGGTTAGCCTCTCTGGAGGGACATATTTGAAATTGGAAGGCACCGCCCAGTTTGCCTCCCGTGGTTCGGTGATGTAGAACCACTCCTTTTGCCAGCCCTTGATAGTATCTATCAAGGTGCCATCTGGCCATATCACCTTGCAGAGCTTTCTTATCACCGCCCCGCCGCAATCAGTGTGGTGGCTGCTCACGGACTTTGGCTTGATGTTGAACATCTTAAGCCAGAGCCCGAAATGCGGGTGAACCCGCAAGAATTCTTCGTACACGTTGATGAAGGAGGTAATGTGCATAATGGATTTGGGAGGGAGATCATAGGAATCCAACCCGTAATAGGACATAAGGCCCCTAACGAAAGGGTGAAGGGGAAAACCTAGACCCCGAAGGAAATGGGGAATGAACACTACCTGCTCACCCGGCCTGGGAGTCGAGATCACTTGTCCTGCCTCTGCTTCCCGGTGGGCAATGCCAGAGAAAAGGTATCCGGAGTGCTTGAGCTCCAGGATGTCAGTGCCGGAGATGGTCGACACCTCCAACTTGCCATGAGAGCCGGCCATGGTGCGGGCTCGAAGACGGCGATGGAAAAAGAGAGCGGAAAAGGGTTAGATATGGGCGCTCGAGCTTGGAGGAGGCATGAGAGAAGCCGAGGATGCAGTTGGTAGAAACCTTTGGATCTTTGTTCCTTTGTGTAAGGGACTTTAATACCAAGGGTCCATTTGCGCCGATTGCTCCACCACGCACCTTTGAAAAATTAGCGAGACATTGTGCGTATGGGTAAGCATGTGTAGTTATTCGTATCCCAGTAAATGTGGAGGCACGATCTCCTCGAGAGGCATGCCCGTTGAAACATGGCCCCGAGCCGGGGTATGAGGCGACCTTTCGTTAGGAAAGCCTTCCAATCGAGGGGCTATTCACACATGGGCGTTTAAATGCTTTTGTGAAAAAAAGAGGATGCTAGTTTTAAATATGTGTAGGTTACTGAGGTGATCAAATCATAGTCAGCCGAGCATGGGTGGAACTCACCTTGCAAGCCGATTACTATTGATATAAGGGGCAGCCGAAGACTGAACACACATGCGTTGAAGTCTAGTTCGGGGACTACTGAGGGAGTCCGGTATTCTAGGGTCCTCAAGTGGCCGGTTAGTCAACACTTGATGAGCCTATTGGGACGCGTTGAAGAAGACCTGGCCTGATGACGACATCTCGGAATATCCTGAAGATTGGCGTGTACTTCAAACTTAGGAAGAATAGGTTGGCTCATCTATTCCCGATTGTAGTCGGTAACTTGTAAACCCTAGGGACCCTGGTGTCTATATAAACCAGGGACCCCTATCCATGTAGAGGAGGCTGAATCATCTAGGGTTTAGCATATACAATCTCGAGGTAGATCTACTCTGTAATCATCTTCATCAATACAATCAAGCAGGACATAGGGTATTACCTCCATAGGAGGGCCCAAACCTGGGTAAACCGTTGTCTCTCCCCTCTTCCTGCAACCCATCGATCCAAGGTTCACAGTTCGTGACCCCCTACCCGATATATGCCGGTTTTGACATCGACACCCTCACCTTGCCATTCCACGCCGAGCACTTCATAATGACACTACTTATAACCTCGGGGCCACTATCGCACGCGGCCAACACACTAATAGGACCAAGGATAAAATTCATGGTGGTATTTTTGCTACTCGCTTGGCGAGACATTTCAATGTTGCTATACGTACTCATGATTACTTATTTCCTAGAGTCTATTTAGATCACCAGTCTATGATAGCTCACCACTTTATAGATGAGCATAAGCCTCCACATCACATCCGTTATAATATAGTCTTTAGTTAGAACACTCGTGATATTATTCCGTTTCCTGCACCTGCTTTGTTTGATTCTTATGCCAGGGACGGGTATACCATCCTACCAAAGGATATGTACGTATTAATATCTCATCTAAACACTCATGCATTGATAGAGGTCTTAAACTATATGAGGGGCAGAGGATGCAAGTGACATCTTAAACCTTTATAACTCACGAGGTCTGGGCAGCAACGTGAAATAGTTTAGATCGGACACACAAACACATCGGCATGAAGTAGTCCAAGTTGTGTTTTTCAAGCCTCATTTTAACTAAAAATACAATGAACATATGAAGCCCATAATATACTATAACACTAATCCCCTAGAATTGGAGAAACCACATTCAATTGCGGACTTCCATTGATTTCGGGTTACGTGATTTTGACCCGATCAACAGTTTCTCAAAGCTCTCTTATTCAATTTTATTTACTATATTTATTAATACACTATGCTCCTTAATTTTAAGGCCTCACAATCAATTGAAGCCTTCAATTTATAATTGGATCATCCGATTTTGATCGGGTCAACAATTTCTCAAGGAGCTCTCTCATATATTCTAATTCATCTATATAATTATATTCATTTATTCCTTGTGCTTTTTAATTTTTGAAGCTTTCTTATTCCATCGAGGCATTTAATTTTAGATTTGATATACGATTTTGACCCGTTCAACGATTTTTCAAAGTAATTGGCAACAATCGATCTATAAAAACATATCAATCAACCGATATTCCTCTCATCCCGTAAAAAGAAGTGTCAATATATGCTATTGTAGCACCAATATGGAACATGCAGCCACGGATGACATTTTCACACAAAAGTATGGATTGATTAGCAAATAACATCGAATCAAACCGTTGAAGGTCTATCGAACACGCTGCATTATAAATAAATAAAAACATCCCCCCCCCTCCGGCGGGAAACACAATACTCTTTTTTTGCGGGGAGGGAAACCAAATACTCACTCAGTGTATTAAGTTTAAAAAATATATAATATCTTTAACTTTGATCAAGTCCAGAGGCAAAAATATTGACATCCACAATATTAAATCAATAAAAAATGAAATTTTATTTCATGATAAATCTAATGCGATTTGATATTACGTATATGGATATATATTTTTACAAATTTAATCAAACAAAGTATTGCAAGTATTTTTGATATACTAAACCAATAAGATTTGACTTCTAACAAAGTTACACCTTATATTTTACTACAGAAAAAGTATTTTTTTATGACAACCAAACAACGTCGACGATGCAGCAAAGCGTGCCTAACCCTTTTACTTGATGATGAAACGGCAAATGTTTAGCCCGCTTCCAAAATGCCATTTAATTGCAAGTTTCGAACATCCCAGAAGAACAAACGGATCAACACAAAGCAATACACAAGCAAGTGCATGTTTAGACGAAAAATCAGTCCTGTAGTTTTATGTTCACTGTTTATATATGCCTCATACTTCGTTCTCAGAGCACCTGCTCAACTAATGCGATCAAAATTTTGTTTCTACGAATTATACACATGCTAAATCTCTGAACCGACGTCCCGCAAACAAAAACAAGAAAAACTCTGCACCGACGATGTGACGTCTCCATCTTCCGCGCCAAGCCAGCAGCCTCCGTCCGATACGGATCTGACGGCTTTCCGCTTTGTCGTCCGCTGATGTTCTGTTCCCGCTGGTTCCAGAACTGCCGGAGCTTCTCCAGAATCGAGCTCGCCCGCAATTTTTGTTGTAGCCACGACCGAACGGCCAATCCCTTGGTTCACTCGTTCATCTCGCATTCAGGAATGGCGGTCAGGTCCGGGGCGAACCTCGGCTGCATCCTCCCGGCGCTCTTTACGCGCGCCACCGGCCGCCTCTTGGCTATCAGCGCCGGCACGGTCTTGTAGTTGTGGGCAAGAGTCTCGTCCACCTCCGGCGGCGGGGCGAACACGAGCGGCGAAACAGAGCCGGCGCGTTTCCTCCGTCCGCCGCTGCCGGAGGCGTTGGTGTTGGCCTTGTTGACGAGCGCCGCGGACGCCCTGACGGCGAGAGCGGCCACGTCCTCGCGCCGGAGGCCGTTCCTCTTGACCTCGGCGGGGAGCACGAAGTAGATCTGGCCCGGGCGGAGTTCCTCGCCCCCGGGCACGGCGGCCACTGGGCCCTCGAACCCCATCGCGTCGGCGTCGCACAGGAACCACCCGGCGGAGCCGTCTCCTGCCTCCACGGAGTCCTCGAGGGCGCGCGCCGCCGTCGCCGGGCGCGGGTACTCGCGCAGCTCCCCCGTTGGCAGCAGCACCATCGCCGTCGAGGCGGCCAGCCCCTCGGAGCGTACCGCGGCCGCCGCCCCGCCGCTAGACATGCAGAGCCCCATTTTCGCCACGTGTTGGTGTAGGTTTGAGGGTCGAGCTGGTGTTGTTGTGAACTGTATGTAGTATGATACTATGATATTGTTGTCGTTGCTGCAGGAGTATGTGAGAGGAGGAATGCTCAGCCTTGGACTCAGATTGTGATGGAGTTGGAGGAGTGGGAGGCCTGATTTTATATAGGGTAGGGAGAGGCGAGGAGGAGGGAGAAGGGGTTCAGCAGCTTGGGGAAGGAGGAGCATGACAGGCTGCCGTTTGGCTGGGGCCAGCGTGCGTGCTATTGCTAGTCTGCTACTGCTTGGACTCGGGATATTCTTGTTTTTTCTCGGCTATTTTTTGAGTCAATTTGTTTTTACTGCTGCTATCTGGTGTGGTCTGGTGTGGTGTGGGAGGAGTGACGTGTACGTATGTGCGTGGTGAATACTCCTGCATATGTGGTGAAACCGTCGTAGTTATGATAGCTCTATGCTCAAAGTGCAGTAAGAGTATTACGGACGCGCTTTATTGGAATGGAAACTTTTGAAATCTGGATGTATATACATTCTATATGCAAAATAAATTTAGCAATTTGATAAAATGTTTAAACATTTTGAAAATAATTTGACCTTCCATTATATTTACAGATAATTCACAAAAACGAAATTAGACTTTGACTTCTTTTCAGAAAAGATAAATCTTCGATCAAAATAGTGTGAATAGTGACCTGTAATAGCAAAATAATTTTTGGTTTTTGTCTAGAAGTCAATGTTGAATTTTTTTCTTGAAAATTTAGTTATTAGTGCAAAACAAAGTCAAGTTTAATCTAAAAATGCTTTGGAACTATTTTGACATTTTCATTTATTATTATAAAAAATCCTCATGTGGGTGCATATACAACCAAAAATCAAAGTGTATTTTCCGTTTCATGTGCTGCTAGACAAGCGTGCTACTTCCAAGTTTCCTTCTCAAGTGGGCAAACTTACCATGCAAGTTTCCTTCCTCATCAAGAAATCTTACACACCAAGTCTCACCAACTGAAGTACTATATAAACTTATTTGGTTTTGCTTGGTACTATAAGAGTTGATGATTCATGGCCTTTAATTGTTGATGTTTTTATTTAGCCATAAAGACTACATAGAATCCTCTAATTAATGATGCTAATCCCCAACAAAAGCCCGCTTACACTCATGACATTTGTGAACGCACGGGATGCATTTTTAGTGTTAGGGGTGGTGTTAGTTTTTAGAAGAAAAAGACATGGCGCTTGTTTATTTTTAATGCAATTTTTGTCAATAATTGCCATTCTTTGGATATAGATCGTGTGGCTTTGGGGGCGTCGTTGGGCTGAGGCTCTTGGGGAGTTTCCTGGGATCTCAATCGCAGCGAATGTGTGCAAAAAAATTACCTCTGAATAATTCATCATGCCATAAAAAGGGTAAATAGCAATGCACATTATTATCTCGTTCCTAATGAGAACATTGAACATTTTATCCATGAATTCAAGAGGATCACATACATATTTGGGGATGGAACCATACAAACTTATAAGGAGCTTTGACGTCCATATTATTTCACCTCAGAAATGCAAGGATATGACATATTAAAAAAGCCCTGACATTAGCAAAACAAATAAAATATGTTTGGACCAATGGATCAAACAAATTATATGTGTCCTCAAAGATATTTTGGTAGGTGGAACAAACTATTGTCAATAGATTCTCGAGCTTTGTTTTTAAATCAATTCAATCTGATTGGAAACCAAATGCAATAATTCAAAATGGTATGTGGAATTTCCAATTATTATTATTATCATTAATTTACAAGCCTTGCATACTTATGGTGTGTATATTACTCCCTCCGTTCCTAAATATAAGTCTTTAAAAATGTTTCATTAATGAACTACATACGGATGTATATAGACATACTTTAGAGTGTAGATTCCATTATTTTGCTTCGTATGTAGACTTCTAATGAAATATCTTAAAAGACTTATATTTAGGAACGGAGGGAGTACAAGTTTAAGTACCTACGAGTGGCAGATTTTACTCATATGTGTTATAATTCTAATTTATCGAAGCGACATCAACCGCATACGGTTCTCGTCATCTTCTGAATGGCTCGAAACAATGGACACGGCATCAAACACCCGTAGTACATGCTAGGTACACACTACTCACTGTAGTTGACCAAATGAATGTTTCTTGTTAAACTGGCCAAAATATCACACTAGCTTCCTGGAAGATCGCTATATATATTTTGGACAGTTGTATTGTATGAACCCACGGATATAAAGGGAGAAAAGTGGAAAAGCAGTAGGGCGTATTCCGTGTGCCAAAAGTCAAAAGCGGGCAAAATCAAACGGTTTTTGCAAAAACTCGTGTGCGTTTTAGCTAGCGGCAGCCAGTGGCCGTGGCTACTCCGCCTCGTAGTAATTTCGCTCGGTTTGTTTCCTCGGGACGGAAACTCGCCAACGCATTCAATCGCATGCGTTGCGTCATATGTATCCCTGGTCGCGCATCACCTGGTCAAAGGCAAAGTAGTGTACTAGGGGGAGCAGTACGGTGCAGGTCGTGTGTTCTTGGACGGTGCGATATGTAATCGGCTCAACTGAAATTTACGATTTCTTTAGATTACTCTATATTATTATTTTTTACTTTAGGAAGAGCAGTATACTGTATGTCCTTTTTCTATCCGTGCATACAAATGGACACCCGCACGAAAAACAAAAATGACCTACCAGATCGACCGTGGCATCAATCAATCCAAACCTGCACAGTAGAGGGAGACGTGTCTCTGCCGGGATCACAAGATGGTGCGCAGCCACGACACTACTTATAAACCTTGTCCAGAACTATCGGGCCAAGATCCAGAATGAAAAACATGTGCTGATACAATAATGTGGCCAGCAGTGAAATCAGGAGGACCAAACAACTGTTGTGCTGGGGCAAGCCAGCGACGCAGCAACGGTGCATCATGAGTCCAGGTGAAGGAATAATCAGGTTCAGGCGAGGAAGGAACAGACAACAAGCACTGTGCTGAATTGTTGACTTGTTTTATGGTAGTATAGATTAAGAAAAAACGAGTGCACCTCAGTCTGTGAGAGCCCTAGCTAGACACTACTGGTAGTGTTGGTAGTACCTAGTACGTGGCAGCCTGCATGCGCTCCAAGCTTGCAGACCTGCTCGGGCCCGCACGCACGACGGAGAGCAACTTCTCGCCTGTGTTTAGCCACGTAGCCTTTGGCGCGTGACCCTCAAGGCGTCGTCACATTGCTGCTTCTTTGCTACGCAGGGTGCGCGTTGAGTGCTGTGGGGACTGAATCGATTGGCGTCAGGTGAGGCTGGGTCCGACCCACGCCGCGCGTACCAGACCAATAATGTTGCTGCTAGCACGATCCATAGGCCGTGGATCCAAAAGGTTTTCCCCACAGGTTGGACTTGGACATATGCAAGTTTTGTGTTTTGCTGGGATATGCAATCGTTTTTAGCGTTTTCTTTTATTGAAAATATACATCCGATATGGAGGGACGAAGCCAGCATGCATACATAGGGATAGATTTGTTCATGAAAAGGATAAAGTTCATACGAAATGAAATCTTTTGACTACAACAACCATTATCATAGTAGAAAAAATAATTCATTAAGGAAGCCTAGCCCCCCCTCGCCTCCCCCCTAGATTCTTCCCTGTTCATAGGGATACATTACTTGCATTCATAAAAGTAACAATGCAAACATAAAACACATTCAAGCAACACAAAACAATGAAGGAAGAAACGGTTATACTGCTGCATATAACATTCCGTACAACTATCTTGTACCCAAAAACATCGTCGTTGTTGGAGAAGAAAAGCATCACAAACTGATCCACATATTTACGTTGAAGAAACTACTAGCCATAAAGCGTTAACGAGCCGCGATATTCACCAAACTCAAAAGGCTGGATCTAGCCCGGTATGGAACATTGGCAGGAAGAGCCTCTTCAACGTTGGATCCGGGGCCAACACCAACCCGCCCTTCAACACGCGACCAGATCCGCAAATCCGCAATAGTCATCACCATTTGACTCCAAGAACGGCACATTCTTGTTACCGTGTGTTTCATAAATCATCACAAATAATGCGGATACAACGAAAGTATTTTTCTGCTCCCAAACTCAAATAAGCTTGGTGAACAGTAATATTAAAAAACATTTTTTTTAAGTCTGATATTTCTTTTGACAAACATTGATCAAAAAAATCATTTCTTGCAAAAAATCGTCATGAAATCATATTCCTATAAGGCATGGCAAAAAAGTACTTCAAAATGATTTTGAAAGTAGCATCTTGCGAGTATTGATTTTGTTTTTTTACACCTTCTAGGAATGTGATTCCATGATGAATTTTTGCAAACAACTAAAACTTGTAACAATGTTTTTTTTTAAATCAGATTTTTAATTTCTTTTTAAACTTTTTTAAATTTTACTATTCACCCGAGCTCATTTGATCTCGGGCTGAGAAACTTTGTGTCAGGGATACAACGCACTCACGCGGAACAAACGATAAAGGTAGAGGGACAACACGTCGTCATAGAACTATTCGACAAAATCACTTCAAAAATATATAATTACATTGCGGTCCTTATAAATTCTCGCAGCTATCATTACCATTACTAACCATCGCCGGATTAGGAGGAGAACCATGGTCCAAAAGGGCAAAGTGAGGCGAGGAAGAAGTCTAAGATTGGCGACACCTTTATCGTTGTGGCGTGTCGAACCGAGATCATCCCCATCCTCCTCAACTCCGTGAGCCAACGTCAACCATTCACACCGTCGAATCCTAGCACAAGGTCCACCACCATCAAGCTGCAAGCCGAGATTCGAAAACACCATCCTACCACGCCCATCAGTGCCACTATAAGGGACGAGAACCGTCGGCCAGACTTAAAATCGCCTTCCTGATGGATCAACGGGAGACCGAGCCCACAAGCTCCTTGACGCCGTCATGGCGGGGCTGGAGCTATGACATTATTCTTGGATGCACCACCATCATCATCGTCAGTAACAACGTCCCTATAATGTATGCTTGGACTAAGATGTGGAGGGTTTGGCATCCGCCACATGACAGTTTGTTAACTGCTAACGGCTGAGATAGTTGGTGAATGTGCTCATACAATGTACCAATGACACACGTGGTAGAGTAATTATGTTACTTTGGCGCATTTTGTAGCTCCAAACAGATATGATTCATGGTAAGGAGGTGCCCCCCGTTGATGTTATAGCGAACTATATCGGGAATTATACGAAGTCACATGCATTCGCTGAGAGATATAGTGTCGACGAAGTAATGAAAGGGAAGATGCATGTACTTGAAGTTCGAGTATTGACGAACAAAGCTACGGCCTCGTCGGCCGCTCCATGGCCTCCCTTGCTAACATATCATGTCGTCCTTTCCATTGGTGGCTATTTCATTCAGTCGGATGTCTCATCGGTGCCTGGGATGGTGTTACAAAAAACTAACATATTGTTCATATTCACAGCTTATTGCGTGCTATTCAACCACAACGAGGCATTGTAAGGTGAGTTACATGCGATCATGCAATGTTTGGTTCTTTCCGTCCAACATACAAAGCTTCGAGTCATTGTTCAGCCTGATTCTTCACATGCTATCAATTCCCTTTCTTCACGTGGCTTAGTGATGAGG
Source organism: Hordeum vulgare subsp. vulgare (assembly GCF_904849725.1). Lineage (NCBI taxonomy): Eukaryota > Viridiplantae > Streptophyta > Magnoliopsida > Poales > Poaceae > Hordeum > Hordeum vulgare. Next base: position 369,370,278 of record NC_058519.1, read on the forward strand.
ACATGGCTACTTTGGATACGACAAAAAATATTGAATACATGCATCATGTGAGGTGATTTCTTGTAAGAATTATGAAACAATTTGTTTCCGTTATCCAGAACAAAAATATTTCACCTATTTTTATTTTTATGCCCAAATGTAGAATTGCAGAACACTTGTACGAGCCACGTGTGAACACAAACAAAAAGAAAATGATTAAGTGTTGTTCAAGAAGTGTCAAAGGAAATTATTACGTGACGTTGAGGAAGTCTTCTTGCATCACTTTTGGCCCAAAAGAAGATAGAGACCAAGTCTCCCACGTTCTGAACTCGGATTCGTACTGCACATACATACCTGGCTCAAAACGCAAACAAATTTTGCATACGAACTCCAAATTGGGCGATTCTTTTTTTGTTGAAAAGTGTAGGATTGAGAAGAGGTGTATTCAAAGTGGGGGTGGTGGATAGACTACTTGAGCAAATAAAAAATTAACCTTCTCCCAATTTTATCGGTTGGCAAGTTTTAGCAATCCTACCGAGTCTAGCACATTCTACATATGCAAGTCTAAGAGTATAGTAGTGAAAAGTAATCACATGCTAGTGTAAGTTGTTGGGGAACGTCGCATGGGAAACAAAAATTTTCCTACGCGCACGAAGACCTATCATGGTGATGTCCATCTACGAGAGGGGATGAGTGATCTACGTACCCTTGTAGATCGTACAGCAGAAGCGTTAGTGAACGCGGTTGATGTAGTGGAACGTCCTCACGTCCCTCGATCCGCCCCGCGAACAATCCCGCGATCAGTCCCACGATCTAGTACCGAACGGACGGCACCTCCGCGTTCAGCACACGTACAGCTCGACGATGATCTCGGCCTTCTTGATCCAACAAGAGAGACGGAGAGGTAGAAGAGTTCTCCAGCAGCGTGACGGCGCTCCGGAGGTTGGTGATGACCTTGTCTCAGCAGGGCTCCGCCCGAGCTCCGCAGAAACGCGATCTAGAGGAAAAACCGTGGAGGTATGTGGTCGGGCTGCCGTGGAAAAGTCGTCTCAAATCAGCCCTAAAACCTCCGTATATATAGGTGGGAGAGAGGGGACCTTGCCTTGGGGCTCAAGGAGCCCCAAGGGGGTCGGCCGAGTCCAAGGGGGAAGGCTCCCCCCCAAACCGAGTTGGACTTGGTTTGGTGGGTGGGAGTCCTTCCTTCCCTTCCCACCTCCTCTTTTTTTTTCTCTTTGATTTTCTTTCCTAGGCGCATAGGGCCCTTTTGGGCTGTCCCACCAGCCCACTAAGGGCTGGTGTGCCACCCTCAAGGCCTATGGGCTTCCCCAGGGTGGGTTGCCCCCCCGGTGAACTCCCGGAACCCATTCGTCATTCCCGGTACATTCCCGGTAACTCCGAAAACCTTCCGGTAATCAAATGAGGTCATCCTATATATTAATCTTCGTTTCCAGACCATTCCGGAAACCCTCGTGACGTCCGTGATCTCATCCAGGACTCCGAACAACATTCGGTAACCAACCATATAACTCAAATATGCATAAAACAACGTCGAACCTTAAGTGTGCAGACCCTGCGGTTTCGAGAACTATGTAGACATGACCCGAGAGACTCCTCGGTCAATATCCAATAGCGGGACCTGGATGCCCATATTGGATCCTACATATTCTACGAAGATCTTATCGTTTGAACCTCAGTGCCAAGGATTCATATAATCCCGTATGTCATTCCCTTTGTCCTTCGGTATGTTACTTGCCCGAGATTCGATCGTCAGTATCCGCATACCTATTTCAATCTCGTTTACCGGCAAGTCTCTTTACTCGTACCGTAATACAAGATCCCGCAACTTACACTAAGTTACATTGCTTGCAAGGCTTGTGTGTGATGTTGTATTACCGAGTGGGCCCCGAGATACCTCTCCGTCACACGGAGTGACAAATCCCAGTCTTGATCCATACTAACTCAACTAACACCTTCGGAGATACCTGTAGAGCATCTTTATAGTCACCCAGTTACGTTGCGACGTTTGATACACACAAAGCATTCCTCCGGTGTCAGTGAGTTATATGATCTCATGGTCATAGGAATAAATACTTGACACGCAGAAAACAGTAGCAACAAAATGACACGATCAACATGCTATGTCTATTAGTTTGGGTCTAGTCCATCACGTGATTCTCCTAATGACGTGATCCAGTTTATCAAGCAACAACACCTTGTTCATAATCAGAAGACACTGACTATCTTTGATCAACTGGCTAGCCAACTAGAGGCTTGCTAGGGACGGTGTTTTGTCTATGTATCCACACATGTAAATGAGTCTTCATTCAATACAATTATAGCATGGATAATAAACGATTATCTTGATAGAGGAATTATAATAATAACTATATTTATTATTGCCTCTAGGGCATAATTCCAACAGTCTCCCACTTGCACTAGAGTCAATAATCTAGCCCTCACATCATCATGTGAATTACATTGTAATAAATCTAACACCCATACGGTTCTGGTGTTGATCATGCTTTGGCCGTGGAAGAGGTTTAGTCAGCGGGTCTGCTACATTCAGATCCGTGTGCACTTTGCATATATTTACGTCCTCTCCCTCGACGTAGTCGCGGATGAGGTTGAAGCATCGTTTGATGTGTGTGGTCTTCTTGTGAAACCGTGGTTCCTTTGCTAAGGCAATGGCACCCGTGTTGTCACAGAACAAGGTTATTGGATTCAGTGCGCTTGGCACCACTCCAAGATCTGTCATGAACTGCTTCATCCAGACACCCTCCTTAGCCGCCTCCGAGGCAGCCATGTACTCCGCTTCACATGTAGAATCTGCTACGACGCTTTGCTTGGAACTGCACCAGCTTACCGCACCCCCATTAAGAATAAATACGTATCCGGTTTGCGACTTAGAGTCGTCCGGATCTGTGTCAAAGCTTGCATCGACGTAACCTTTTACGGCGAGCTCTTCGTCACCTCCATACATGAGAAACATCTCCTTAGTCCTTTTCAGGTACTTCAGGATATTCTTGACCGCTGTCCAGTGATCCACTCCTGGATTACTCTGGAACCTACCCGCCACACTTATGGCCAGGCTAACATACGGTCTAGTGCACAGCGTTGTATACATGATAGAACCTATGGCTGAAGCATAGGGGACGTAGCGCATATGCTCTCTATCTTCATCAGTTGCTGGGCACTGAGTCTTACTCAATCTCATACCTTGTAAAACTGGCAAGAACCCTTTCTTGGACTGTTCCATTTTGAACCTCTTCAAAACTTTATCAAGGTATGTGCTTTGTGAAAGTCCTATCAGGCGTTTTGATCTATCCCTATAGATCTTAATGCCTAGAATGTAAGCAGCTTCTCCTAGGTCCTTCATAGAGAAACTTTTATTCAAGTAATCCTTTATGCTCTCCAAAAACACCACGTTGCCAATCAGCAATATGTCATCCACATATAATATTAGAAACGCCACAGAGCTCCCACTCACTTTCTTGTAAATACAAGATACTCCAACCACTTGTATAAACCCAAATGCTTTGATCACCTCATCAAAGTGTTTGTTCCAACTCCGAGATGCTTGCACCAGTCCATAAATGGATCGCTGGAGCTTGCACACCTTGTTAGCATTCTTAGGATCGACAAAACCTTCGGGTTGTATCATATACAACTCTTCCTTAAGGAAACCGTTAAGGAACGCCGTTTTGACATCCATCTGCCAGATTTCATAATCAAAAAATGCAGCTATTGCTAACATGATTCTGACGGACTTAAGCATCGCTACGGGTGAGAATGTCTCATCGTAGTCAACTCCTTGAACTTGTGAAAAACCCTTTGCCACAAGTCGAGCTTTATAAACGGTCACATTGCCGTCAGCGTCCGTCTTCTTCTTAAAGATCCATTTGTTCTGAATAGCCTTGCGGCCCTCAGGTAGTACCTCCAAAGTCCACACTTTGTTCTCATACATGGATCCTATCTCGGACTTCATGGCTTCTAGCCATTTGTTGGAATCTGGGCCCACCATTGCTTCTTCATAATTTGCAGGTTCATTGTTGTGTAACAACATGATTGATAAGACGGTATTACCGTACCACTCTGGAGCAGCACGTGGTCTCGTCGACCTGCGTGGTTCGACAGAAACTTGAACCGGAGTTTCATGATCGTCATCATTAACTTCCTCCTCAACCGGCGTTGCAACAATACAGGTTTCCCCTTGCCCTGCGCCACCATCCAGAGGGATGAGAGGTTCGACAACCTCGTCAAGTTCTATCTTCCTCCCACTCAATTCTCTCGAGAGAAACTCCTTCTCGAGAAAAGCTCCGTTTTTAGCAACAAACACTTTGCCCTCGGATTTGAGATAGAAGGTGTACCCAACTGTCTCTTTTGGGTAACCTATGAAGACGCACCTTTCCGCTTTGGGTTCCAGCTTTTCAGGCTGAAGCTTTTTGACATAAGCATCACATCCCCAAACTTTAAGAAACGACAATTTTGGCCTTTTGCCATACCACAGTTCGTATGGTGTCGTCTCAACGGATTTTGATGGTGCCCTATTTAAAGTGAATGCAGCTGTTTCTAATGCATAACCCCAAAACGATAACGGCAAATCGGTAAGAGACATCATAGATCGCACCATCTCTAATAAAGTACGATTACGACGTTCGGACACACCATTACGTTGTGGTGTTCCAGGCGGTGTTAACTGTGAAACAATTCCACATTGTCTTAAGTGAGCACCAAACTCGAAACTCAGATATTCACCCCCACGATCAGACCGTAGGAACTTGATCTTCTTGTTACGATGATTTTCAACTTCACTCTGAAATTGCTTGAACTTTTCAAATGATTCAGACTTGTGCTTCATCAAGTAGACATAACCATATCTACTCAAATCGTCAGTGAAGGTGAGAAAATAACGATATCCGCCGCGTGCCTCCACGCTCATCGGACCATACACATCGGTATGTATGATTTCCAACAAGTCACTTGCACGCTCCATTGTTCCGGAGAACGGAGTCTTAGTCATCTTGCCCATGAGGCATGGTTCGCACGTGTCAAGCGAATCAAAGTCAAGTGACTCCAAAAGTCCATCAGCATGGAGTTTCTTCATGCGCTTTACACCAATATGACCTAAGCGGCAGTGCCACAAAAATATGGCGCTATCATTGTTAACTCTAACTCTTTTGGTCTCAATGTTATGTATATGCGTATCGCTATCAAGATTCAATATGAACAATCCTCTCACATTAGGTGCATGACCATAAAAGATGTTACTCATAGAAATAGAACAACCATTATTCTCTGACTTAAAAGAGTAACCGTCTCACAACAAACAAGATCCAGATATAATGTTCATGCTCAACGCAGGCACTAAATAACAATGATTTAAGTTCATCACTAATCCTGATGGTAACTGAAGTGAAACTGTGCCGACGGCGATTGCATCAACTTTGGAACTATTTCCTACGCGCATCGTCACTTCATCCTTCGCCAGCCTTCGTCTATTCCGCAGTTCCTGTTTCGAGTTGCAAATATGAGCAACAGAACCGGTATCGAATACCCAGGCACTACTACGAGAGCCGGTTAAGTACACATCAATAACATGTATATCAAATATACCTGATTTTTCTTTGGCCGCCTTCTTATCTGCCAGATACTTGGGGCAATTGCGCTTCCAGTGACCCATACCCTTGCAATAGTAACACTCCGTTTCAGGCTTAGGTCCAGCTTTGGGTTTCTTCATCGGATTGGCAACAGGCTTGCCGCTCTTCTTTGAATTACCCTTCTTGCCTTTGTCGTTTCTCTTGAAACTAGTGGTCTTATTCACCATCAACACTTGATGCTCTTTACGGAGTTCAGACTCTGCGACTTTCAGCATCGCAAACAACTCGCCGGGAGACTTGTTCATCCCTTGCATGTTGTAGTTCAACACAAAGCCTTTATAGCTTGGCGACAGTGATTGAAGGATTCTGTCAGTGATAGCCTCTTGCGGGAGTTCAATACCCAGCTCAGCTAGACGGTTTGAGTACCCAGACATTTTGAGCACATGTTCACTGACAGACGAGTTCTCCTCCATCTTGCAAGCATAGAATTTATCGGAGGTCTCATACCTCTCGATCCGGGCGTTCTTCTGAAAGATAAACTTCAACTCCTGGAACATCTCAAATGCTCCATGATGCTCAAAGCGACGTTGAAGTCCCGGTTCTAAGCCATACAAAACTGCACATTGAACTACCGAGTAGTCCTCCTTACGTGCTAACCAAGCGTTCTTAACATCCTGATCAGCCGTAGCGGGTGGTTCATCTCCTAGCGCAGCATTAAGGACATAATCCTTCTTCCCAGCTTGTAAGATTAGCATAAGATTACGAGCCCAGTCTACAAAGTTGCTTCCATCATCTTTCAACTTAGCTTTCTCTAGGAACGTATTAAAATTCAGGGTGACTGTCGCGTGAGCCATGATCTACAACACAAATATATTCAAAGTGGACTTAGACTATGTTCAAGATAATTAGAGTTTAACTTAATCAAATTATTTGCTAAACTCCCACTCAAAAAGTACATCTCTCTAGTCATTTGAGTGATTCATGATCCACTTACACTAGCTCAAGTCCGATCATCACGTGAGTTGAGTATAGTTTCAGTGGTAAGCATCCCTATGCTAATCATATCATCTATATGATTCATGATCGACCTTTCGGTCTCATGTGTTCCGAGGCCATGTCTGCACATGCTAGGCTCGTCAAGCTTAACCCGAGTGTTCCGCGTGCGCAACTGTTTTGCACCCGTTGTATGTGAACGTTGAGTCTATCACAGCCGATCATCACGTGGTGTCTCGAAACGACGAACTATAGCAACGGTGCACAGTCGGGGAGAACACAATTTCGTCTTGAAATTTTAGTGAGAGATCACCTCATAATGCTACCGTCGTTCTAAGCAAAATAAGGTGCATAAAAGGATTAACATCACATGCAATTCATAAGTGACATGATATGGCCATCATCACGTGCTTCTTGATCTCCATCACCAAAGCACCGGCACGATCTTCTTGTCACCGGCGCCACACCATGATCTCCATCAACGTGTTGCCATCGGGGTTGTCGTGCTACTCATGCTATTACTACTAAAGCTACATCCTAGCAAAATAGTAAACGTATCTGCAAGCACAAACGTTAGTATAAAGACAACCCTATGGCTCCTGCCGGTTGCCGTACCATCGACGTGCAAGTCGATATTTTCTATTACAACATGATCATCTCATACATCCAATATATCACATCACATCGTTGGCCATATCACATCACAAGCATACCGTGCAATAACAAGTTAGACGTCCTCTAATTTTGTTGTTGCATGTTTTACGTGGTGACCATGGGTATCTAGTAGGATCGCATCTTACTTACGCAAACACCACAACAAAGATATATGAGTTGCTATTTAACCTCATCCAAGGACCTCCTCGGTCAAATCCGATTCAACTAAAGTTGGAGAAACCGACACTTGCCAGTCATCTTTGAGCAACGGGGTTACTCGTAGCGATGAAACCAGTCTCTCGTAAGCGTACGAGTAATGTCGGTCCAAGCCGCTTCAATCCAACAATACCGCGGAATCAAGAAAAGACTAAGGAGGACAGCAAAACGCACATCACTGCCCACAAAAACTTTTGTGTTCTACTCGAGAAGACATCTACGCATGAACCTAGCTCATGATGCCACTGTTGGGGAACGTCGCATGGGAAACAAAAATTTTCCTACACGCACGAAGACCTATCATGGTGATGTCCATCTACGAGAGGGGATGAGTGATCTACGTACCCTTGTAGATCGTACAGCAGAAGCGTTAGTGAACTCGGTTGATGTAGTGGAACGTCCTCACGTCCCTCGATCCGCCCCGCGAACAATCCCGCGATCAGTCCCACGATCTAGTACCGAACGGACGGCACCTCCACGTTCAGCACACGTACAACTCGACGATGATCTCGGCCTTCTTGATCTAGCAAGAGAGACGGAGAGGTAGAAGAGTTCTCCGGCAGCGTGACGGTGCTCCGGAGGTTGGTGATGACCTTGTCTCAGTAGGGCTCCGCCCGAGCTCCGCAGAAACGCGATCTAGAGGAAAAACCGTGGAGGTATGTGGTCGGGCTGCCATGGAAAAGTCGTCTCAAATCAGCCCTAAAACCTCCGTATATATAGGTGGGAGGGAGGGGACCTTGCCTTGGGGCTCAAGGAGCCCCAAGGGGGTCGGCCGAGTCCAAGGGGGAAGACTGCCCCCCCCAAACCGAGTTGGACTTGGTTTAGTGGGTGGGAGTCCTTCCTTCCCTTCCCACCTCCTCTTTTTTTTTCTCTTTGATTTTCTTTCCTAGGCGCATAGGGCCCTTTTGGGCTGTCCCACCAGCCCACTAAGGGCTGGTGTGCCACCCTCAAGGCCTATGGGCTTCCCTAGGGTGGGTTGCCCCCTCCCCCCGGTGAACTCCCGGAACCCATTCGTCATTCCCGGTAACTCCGAAAACCTTCCGGTAAACAAATGAGGTCATCCTATATATCAATCTTCGTTTCAGGACCATTCCGGAAACCCTCGTGACGTCCGTGATCTCATCCGGGACTCCGAACAACATTCGGTAACCAACCATATAACTCAAATACGCATAAAACAACGTCGAACCTTAAGTGTGCAGACCCTGCGGTTTCGAGAACTACGTAGACATGACCCGAGAGACTCCTCGGTCAATATCCAATAGCGGGACCTGGATGCCCATATTGGATCCTACATATTCTACGAAGATCTTATCGTTTGAACCTCAGTGCCAAGGATTCATATAATCCCGTATGTCATTCCCTTTGTCCTTCGGTATGTTACTTGCCCGAGATTCGATCGTCAGTATCCGCATACCTATTTCAATCTCGTTTACCGGCAAGTCTCTTTACTCGTACCGTAATACAAGATCCCGCAACTTACACTAAGTTACATTGCTTGCAAGGCTTGTGTGTGATGTTCTATTACCGAGTGGGCCCCGAGATACCTCTCCGTCACACGGAGTGACAAATCCCAGTCTTGATCCATACTAACTCAACTAACACCTTCGGAGATACCTGTAGAGCATCTTTATAGTCACCCAGTTACGTTGCGACGTTTGATACACACAAAGCATTCCTCCGGTGTCAGTGAGTTATATGATCTCATGGTCATAGGAATAAATACTTGACACGCAGAAAACAGTAGCAACAAAATGACACGATCAACATGCTATGTCTATTAGTTTGGGTCTAGTCCATCACGTGATTCTCCTAATGACGTGATCCAGTTTATCAAGCAACAACACCTTGTTCATAATCAGAAGACACTGACTATCTTTGATCAACTGGCTAGCCAACTAGAGGCTTGCTAGGGACGGTGTTTTGTCTATGTATCCACACATGTAAATGAGTCTTCATTCAATACAATTATAGCATGGATAATAAACGATTATCTTGATAGAGGAATTATAATAATAACTATATTTATTATTGCCTCTAGGGCATAATTCTAACAGTCTCCCACTTGCACTAGAGTCAATAATCTAGCCCTCACATCATCATGTGAATTACATTGTAATAAATCTAACACCCATACGGTTCTGGTGTTGATCATGCTTTGGCCGTGGAAGAGGTTTAGTCAGCGGGTCTACTACATTCAGATCCGTGTGCACTTTGCATATATTTACGTCCTCTCCCTCGACGTAGTCGCGGATGAGGTTGAAGCGTCGTTTGATGTGTGTGGTCTTCTTGTGAAACCGTGGTTCCTTTTCTAAGGCAATGGCACCCGTGTTGTCACAGAACAAGGTTATTGGATTCAGTGCGCTTGGCACCACTCCAAGATCTGTCATGAACTGCTTCATCCAGACACCCTCCTTAGCCGCCTCCGAGGCAGCCATGTACTCCGCTTCACATGTAGAATCTGCTACGACGCTTTGCTTGGAACTGCACCAGCTTACCGCACCCCCATTAAGAATAAATACGTATCCGGTTTGCGACTTAGAGTCGTCCGGATCTGTGTCAAAGCTTGCATCGACGTAACCTTTTACGGCGAGCTCTTCGTCACCTCCATACACGAGAAACATCTCCTTAGTCCTTTTCAGGTACTTCAGGATATTCTTGACCGCTGTCCAGTGATCCACTCCTGGATTACTCTGGAACCTACCCGCCACACTTATGGCCAGGCTAACATCCGGTCTAGTGCACAGCGTTGCATACATGATAGAACCTATGGCTGAAGCATAGGGGACGTAGCGCATATGCTCTCTATCTTCATCAGTTGCTGGGCACTGAGTCTTACTCAATCTCATACCTTGTAAAACTGGCAAGAACCCTTTCTTGGACTGTTCCATTTTGAACCTCTTCAAAACTTTATCAAGGTATGTGCTTTGTGAAAGTCCTATCAGGCGTTTTGATCTATCCCTATAGATCTTAATGCCTAGAATGTAAGCAGCTTCTCCTAGGTCCTTCATAGAGAAACTTTTATTCAAGTAATCCTTTATGCTCTCCAAAAACTCCACGTTGTTTCCAATCAGCAATATGTCATCCACATATAATATTAGAAACGCCACAGAGCTCCCACTCACTTTCTTGTAAATACAAGATACTCCAACCACTTGTATAAACCCAAATGCTTTGATCACCTCATCAAAGCGTTTGTTCCAACTCCGAGATGCTTGCACCAGTCCATAAATGGATCGCTGGAGCTTGCACACCTTGTTAGCATTCTTAGGATCGACAAAACCTTCGGGTTGTATCATATACAACTCTTCCTTAAGGAAACCGTTAAGGAACGCCGTTTTGACATCCATCTGCCAGATTTCATAATCAAAAAATGCAGCTATTGCTAACATGATTCTGACGGACTTAAGCATCGCTACGGGTGAGAATGTCTCATCGTAGTCAACTCCTTGAACTTGTGAAAAACCCTTTGCCACAAGTCGAGCTTTATAAACGGTCACATTGCCGTCAGCGTCTGTCTCCTTCTTAAAGATCCATTTGTTCTGAATAGCCTTGCGGCCCTCAGGTAGTACCTCCAAAGTCCACACTTTGTTCTCATACATGGATCCTATCTCGGACTTCATGGCTTCTAGCCATTTGTTGGAATCTGGGCCCACCATTGCTTCTTCATAATTTGCAGGTTCATTGTTGTGTAACAACATGATTGATAAGACGGTATTACCGTACCACTCTGGAGCAGCACGTGGTCTCGTCGACCTGCGTGGTTCGACAGAAACTTGAACCGGAGTTTCATGATCGTCATCATTAACTTCCTCCTCAACCGGCGTCGCAACGACACAGGTTTCCCCTTGCCCTGCGCCACCATCCAGAGGGATGAGAGGTTCGACAACCTCGTCAAGTTCTATCTTCCTCCCACTCAATTCTCTCGAGAGAAACTCCTTCTCGAGAAAAGCTCCGTTTTTAGCAACAAACACTTTGCCCTCGGATTTGAGATAGAAGGTGTACCCAACTGTCTCTTTTGGGTAACCTATGAAGACGCACCTTTCCGCTTTGGGTTCCAGCTTTTCAGGCTGAAGCTTTTTGACATAAGCATCACATCCCCAAACTTTAAGAAACGACAATTTTGGCCTTTTGCCATACCACAGTTCGTATGGTGTCGTCTCAACGGATTTTGATGGTGCCCTATTTAAAGTGAATGCAGCTGTTTCTAATGCATAACCCCAAAACGATAACGGCAAATCGGTAAGAGACATCATAGATCGCACCATCTCTAATAAAGTACGATTACGACGTTCGGACACACCATTACGTTGTGGTGTTCCAGGCGGTGTTAACTGTGAAACAATTCCACATTGTCTTAAGTGAGCACCAAACTCGAAACTCAGATATTCACCCCCACGATCAGACCGTAGGAACTTGATCTTCTTGTTACGATGATTTTCAACTTCACTCTGAAATTGCTTGAACTTTTCAAATGATTCAGACTTGTGCTTCATCAAGTAGACATAACCATATCTACTCAAATCGTCAGTGAAGGTGAGAAAATAACGATATCCGCCGCGTGCCTCCACGCTCATCGGACCATACACATCGGTATGTATGATTTCCAACAAGTCACTTGCACGCTCCATTGTTCCGGAGAACGGAGTCTTAGTCATCTTGCCCATGAGGCATGGTTCGCACGTGTCAAGCGAATCAAAGTCAAGTGACTCCAAAAGTCCATCAGCATGGAGTTTCTTCATGCGCTTTACACCAATATGACCTAAGCGGCAGTGCCACAAAAATATGGCGCTATCATTGTTAACTCTAACTCTTTTGGTCTCAATGTTATGTATATGCGTATCGCTATCAAGATTCAATATGAACAATCCTCTCACATTAGGTGCATGACCATAAAAGATGTTACTCATAGAAATAGAACAACCATTATTCTCTGACTTAAAAGAGTAACCGTCTCACAACAAACAAGATCCAGATATAATGTTCATGCTCAACGCAGGCACTAAATAACAATGATTTAAGTTCATCACTAATCCTGATGGTAACTGAAGTGAAACTGTGCCGACGGCGATTGCATCAACTTTGGAACTATTTCCTACGCGCATCGTCACTTCATCCTTCGCCAGCCTTCGTCTATTCCGCAGTTCCTGTTTCGAGTTGCAAATATGAGCAACAGAACCGGTATCGAATACCCAGGCACTACTACGAGAGCCGGTTAAGTACACATCAATAACATGTATATCAAATATACCTGATTTTTCTTTGGCCGCCTTCTTATCTGCCAGATACTTGGGGCAATTGCGCTTCCAGTGACCCATACCCTTGCAATAGTAACACTCCGTTTCAGGCTTAGGTCCAGCTTTGGGTTTCTTCGTCGGATTGGCAACAGGCTTGCCGCTCTTCTTTGAATTACCCTTCTTGCCTTTGTCGTTTCTCTTGAAACTAGTGGTCTTATTCACCATCAACACTTGATGCTCTTTACGGAGTTCAGACTCTGCGACTTTCAGCATCGCAAACAACTCGCCGGGAGACTTGTTCATCCCTTGCATGTTGTAGTTCAACACAAAGCCTTTATAGCTTGGCGACAATGATTGAAGGATTCTGTCAGTGATAGCCTCTTGCGGGAGTTCAATACCCAGCTCAGCTAGACGGTTTGAGTACCCAGACATTTTGAGCACATGTTCACTGACAGACGAGTTCTCCTCCATCTTGCAAGCATAGAATTTATCGGAGGTCTCATACCTCTCGATCCGGGCGTTCTTCTGAAAGATAAACTTCAACTCCTGGAACATCTCAAATGCTCCATGATGCTCAAAGCGACGTTGAAGTCCCGGTTCTAAGCCATACAAAACTGCACATTGAACTACCGAGTAGTCCTCCTTACGTGCTAACCAAGCGTTCTTAACATCCTGATCAGCCGTAGCGGGTGGTTCATCTCCTAGCGCAGCATTAAGGACATAATCCTTCTTCCCAGCTTGTAAGATTAGCATAAGATTACGAGCCCAGTCTACAAAGTTGCTTCCATCATCTTTCAACTTAGCTTTCTCTAGGAACGTATTAAAATTCAGGGTGACTGTCGCGTGAGCCATGATCTACAACACAAATATATTCAAAGTGGACTTAGACTATGTTCAAGATAATTAGAGTTTAACTTAATCAAATTATTTGCTAAACTCCCACTCAAAAAGTACATCTCTCTAGTCATTTGAGTGATTCATGATCCACTTACACTAGCTCAAGTCCGATCATCACGTGAGTTGAGTATAGTTTCAGTGGTAAGCATCCCTATGCTAATCATATCATCTATATGATTCATGATCGACCTTTCGGTCTCATGTGTTCCGAGGCCATGTCTGCACATGCTAGGCTCGTCAAGCTTAACCCGAGTGTTCCGCGTGCGCAACTGTTTTGCACCCGTTGTATGTGAACGTTGAGTCTATCACAGCCGATCATCACGTGGTGTCTCGAAACGACGAACTATAGCAACGGTGCACAGTCGGGGAGAACACAATTTCGTCTTGAAATTTTAGTGAGAGATCACCTCATAATGCTACCGTCGTTCTAAGCAAAATAAGGTGCATAAAAGGATTAACATCACATGCAATTCATAAGTGACATGATATGGCCATCATCACGTGCTTCTTGATCTCCATCACCAAAGCACCGGCACGATCTTCTTGTCACCGGCGCCACACCATGATCTCCATCAACGTGTTGCCATCGGGGTTGTCGTGCTACTCATGCTATTACTACTAAAGCTACATCCTAGCAAAATAGTAAACGTATCTGCAAGCACAAACGTTAGTATAAAGACAACCCTATGGCTCCTGCCGGTTGCCGTACCATCGACGTGCAAGTCGATATTTTCTATTACAACATGATCATCTCATACATCCAATATATCACATCACATCGTTGGCCATATCACATCACAAGCATACCGTGCAATAACAAGTTAGACGTCCTCTAATTTTGTTGTTGCATGTTTTACGTGGTGACCATGGGTATCTAGTAGGATCGCATCTTACTTACGCAAACACCACAACAAAGATATATGAGTTGCTATTTAACCTCATCCAAGGACCTCCTCGGTCAAATCCGATTCAACTAAAGTTGGAGAAACCGACACTTGCCAGTCATCTTTGAGCAACGGGGTTACTCGTAGCGATGAAACCAGTCTCTCGTAAGCGTACGAGTAATGTCGGTCCAAGCCGCTTCAATCCAACAATACCGCGGAATCAAGAAAAGACTAAGGAGGACAGCAAAACGCACATCACCGCCCACAAAAACTTTTGTGTTCTACTCGAGAAGACATCTACGCATGAACCTAGCTCATGATGCCACTGTTGGGGAACGTCGCATGGGAAACAAAAATTTTCCTACACGCACGAAGACCTATCATGGTGATGTCCATCTACGAGAGGGGATGAGTGATCTACGTACCCTTGTAGATCGTACAGCAGAAGCGTTAGTGAACTCGGTTGATGTAGTGGAACGTCCTCACGTCCCTCGATCCGCCCCGCGAACAATCCCGCGATCAGTCCCACGATCTAGTACCGAACGGACGGCACCTCCGCGTTCAGCACACGTACAACTCGACGATGATCTCGGCCTTCTTGATCTAGCAAGAGAGACGGAGAGGTAGAAGAGTTCTCCGGCAGCGTGACGGTGCTCCGGAGGTTGGTGATGACCTTGTCTCAGTAGGGCTCCGCCCGAGCTCCGCAGAAACGCGATCTAGAGGAAAAACCGTGGAGGTATGTGGTCGGGCTGCCATGGAAAAGTCGTCTCAAATCAGCCCTAAAACCTCCGTATATATAGGTGGGAGGGAGGGGACCTTGCCTTGGGGCTCAAGGAGCCCCAAGGGGGTCGGCCGAGTCCAAGGGGGAAGACTGCCCCCCCCCCCCAAACCGAGTTGGACTTGGTTTAGTGGGTGGGAGTCCTTCCTTCCCTTCCCACCTCCTCTTTTTTTTTCTCTTTGATTTTCTTTCCTAGGCGCATAGGGCCCTTTTGGGCTGTCCCACCAGCCCACTAAGGGCTGGTGTGCCACCCTCAAGGCCTATGGGCTTCCCTAGGGTGGGTTGCCCCCTCCCCCCGGTGAACTCCCGGAACCCATTCGTCATTCCCGGTAACTCCGAAAACCTTCCGGTAAACAAATGAGGTCATCCTATATATCAATCTTCGTTTCAGGACCATTCCGGAAACCCTTGTGACGTCCGTGATCTCATCCGGGACTCCGAACAACATTCGGTAACCAACCATATAACTCAAATACGCATAAAACAACGTCGAACCTTAAGTGTGCAGACCCTGCGGTTTCGAGAACTACGTAGACATGACCCGAGAGACTCCTCGGTCAATATCCAATAGCGGGACCTGGATGCCCATATTGGATCCTACATATTCTACGAAGATCTTATCGTTTGAACCTCAGTGCCAAGGATTCATATAATCCCGTATGTCATTCCCTTTGTCCTTCGGTATGTTACTTGCCCGAGATTCGATCGTCAGTATCCGCATACCTATTTCAATCTCGTTTACCGGCAAGTCTCTTTACTCGTACCGTAATACAAGATCACGCAACTTACACTAAGTTACATTGCTTGCAAGGCTTGTGTGTGATGTTGTATTACCGAGTGGGCCCCGAGATACCTCTCCGTCACACGGAGTGACAAATCCCAGTCTTGATCCATACTAACTCAACTAACACCTTCGGAGATACCTGTAGAGCATCTTTATAGTCACCCAGTTACGTTGCGACGTTTGATACACACAAAGCATTCCTCCGGTGTCAGTGAGTTATATGATCTCATGGTCATAGGAATAAATACTTGACACGCAGAAAACAGTAGCAACAAAATGACACGATCAACATGCTATGTCTATTAGTTTGGGTCTAGTCCATCACGTGATTCTCCTAATGACGTGATCCAGTTTATCAAGCAACAACACCTTGTTCATAATCAGAAGACACTGACTATCTTTGATCAACTGGCTAGCCAACTAGAGGCTTGCTAGGGACGGTGTTTTGTCTATGTATCCACACATGTAAATGAGTCTTCATTCAATACAATTATAGCATGGATAATAAACGATTATCTTGATAGAGGAATTATAATAATAACTATATTTATTATTGCCTCTAGGGCATAATTCTAACAGTCTCCCACTTGCACTAGTGTCAATAATCTAGCCCTCACATCATCATGTGAATTACATTGTAATAAATCTAACACCCATACGGTTCTGGTGTTGATCATGCTTTGGCCGTGGAAGAGGTTTAGTCAGCGGGTCTGCTACATTCAGATCCGTGTGCACTTTGCATATATTTACGTCCTCTCCCTCGACGTAGTCGCGGATGAGGTTGAAGCGTCGTTTGATGTGTGTGGTCTTCTTGTGAAACCGTGGTTCCTTTGCTAAGGCAATGGCACCCGTGTTGTCACAGAACAAGGTTATTGGATTCAGTGCGCTTGGCACCACTCCAAGATCTGTCATGAACTGCTTCATCCAGACACCCTCCTTAGCCGCCTCCGAGGCAGCCATGTACTCCGCTTCACATGTAGAATCTGCTACGACGCTTTGCTTGGAACTGCACCAGCTTACCGCACCCCCATTAAGAATAAATACGTATCCGGTTTGCGACTTAGAGTCGTCCGGATCTGTGTCAAAGCTTGCATCGACGTAACCTTTTACGGCGAGCTCTTCGTCACCTCCATACACGAGAAACATCTCCTTAGTCCTTTTCAGGTACTTCAGGATATTCTTGACCGCTGTCCAGTGATCCACTCCTGGATTACTCTGGAACCTACCCGCCACACTTATGGCCAGGCTAACATCCGGTCTAGTGCACAGCGTTGCATACATGATAGAACCTATGGCTGAAGCATAGGGGACGTAGCGCATATGCTCTCTATCTTCATCAGTTGCTGGGCACTGAGTCTTACTCAATCTCATACCTTGTAAAACTGGCAAGAACCCTTTCTTGGACTGTTCCATTTTGAACCTCTTCAAAACTTTATCAAGGTATGTGCTTTGTGAAAGTCCTATCAGGCGTTTTGATCTATCCCTATAGATCTTAATGCCTAGAATGTAAGCAGCTTCTCCTAGGTCCTTCATAGAGAAACTTTTATTCAAGTAATCCTTTATGCTCTCCAAAAACTCCACGTTGTTTCCAATCAGCAATATGTCATCCACATATAATATTAGAAACGCCACAGAGCTCCCACTCACTTTCTTGTAAATACAAGATACTCCAACCACTTGTATAAACCCAAATGCTTTGATCACCTCATCAAAGCGTTTGTTCCAACTCCGAGATGCTTGCACCAGTCCATAAATGGATCGCTGGAGCTTGCACACCTTGTTAGCATTCTTAGGATCGACAAAACCTTCGGGTTGTATCATATACAACTCTTCCTTAAGGAAACCGTTAAGGAACGCCGTTTTGACATCCATCTGCCAGATTTCATAATCAAAAAATGCAGCTATTGCTAACATGATTCTGACGGACTTAAGCATTGCTACGGGTGAGAATGTCTCATCGTAGTCAACTCCTTGAACTTGTGAAAAACCCTTTGCCACAAGTCGAGCTTTATAAACGGTCACATTGCCGTCAGCGTCCGTCTCCTTCTTAAAGATCCATTTGTTCTGAATAGCCTTGCGGCCCTCAGGTAGTACCTCCAAAGTCCACACTTTGTTCTCATACATGGATCCTATCTCAGACTTCATGGCTTCTAGCCATTTGTTGGAATCTGGGCCCACCATTGCTTCTTCATAATTTGCAGGTTCATTGTTGTGTAACAACATGATTGATAAGACGGTATTACCGTACCACTCTGGAGCAGCACGTGGTCTCGTCGACCTGCGTGGTTCGACAGAAACTTGAACCGGAGTTTCATGATCGTCATCATTAACTTCCTCCTCAACCGGCGTCGCAACGACACAGGTTTCCCCTTGCCCTGCGCCACCATCCAGAGGGATGAGAGGTTCGACAACCTCGTCAAGTTCTATCTTCCTCCCACTCAATTCTCTCGAGAGAAACTCCTTCTCGAGAAAAGCTCCGTTTTTAGCAACAAACACTTTGCCCTCGGATTTGAGATAGAAGGTGTACCCAACTGTCTCTTTTGGGTAACCTATGAAGACGCACCTTTCCGCTTTGGGTTCCAGCTTTTCAGGCTGAAGCTTTTTGACATAAGCATCACATCCCCAAACTTTAAGAAACGACAATTTTGGCCTTTTGCCATACCACAGTTCGTATGGTGTCGTCTCAACGGATTTTGATGGTGCCCTATTTAAAGTGAATGCAGCTGTTTCTAATGCATAACCCCAAAACGATAACGGCAAAGGTAAGAGACATCATAGATCGCACCATCTCTAATAAAGTACGATTACGACGTTCGGACACACCATTACGTTGTGGTGTTCCAGGCGGTGTTAACTGTGAAACAATTCCACATTGTCTTAAGTGAGCACCAAACTCGAAACTCAGATATTCACCCCCACGATCAGACCGTAGGAACTTGATCTTCTTGTTACGATGATTTTCAACTTCACTCTGAAATTGCTTGAACTTTTCAAATGATTCAGACTTGTGCTTCATCAAGTAGACATAACCATATCTACTCAAATCGTCAGTGAAGGTGAGAAAATAACGATATCCGCCGCGTGCCTCCACGCTCATCGGACCATACACATCGGTATGTATGATTTCCAACAAGTCACTTGCACGCTCCATTGTTCCGGAGAACGGAGTCTTAGTCATCTTGCCCATGAGGCATGGTTCGCACGTGTCAAGCGAATCAAAGTCAAGTGACTCCAAAAGTCCATCAGCATGGAGTTTCTTCATGCGCTTTACACCAATATGACCTAAGCGGCAGTGCCACAAAAATATGGCGCTATCATTGTTAACTCTAACTCTTTTGGTCTCAATGTTATGTATATGCGTATCGCTATCAAGATTCAATATGAACAATCCTCTCACATTAGGTGCATGACCATAAAAGATGTTACTCATAGAAATAGAACAACCATTATTCTCTGACTTAAAAGAGTAACCGTCTCACAACAAACAAGATCCAGATATAATGTTCATGCTCAACGCAGGCACTAAATAACAATGATTTAAGTTCATCACTAATCCTGATGGTAACTGAAGTGAAACTGTGCCGACGGCGATTGCATCAACTTTGGAACTATTTCCTACGCGCATCGTCACTTCATCCTTCGCCAGCCTTCGTCTATTCCGCAGTTCCTGTTTCGAGTTGCAAATATGAGCAACAGAACCGGTATCGAATACCCAGGCACTACTACGAGAGCCGGTTAAGTACACATCAATAACATGTATATCAAATATACCTGATTTTTCTTTGGCCGCCTTCTTATCTGCCAGATACTTGGGGCAATTGCGCTTCCAGTGACCCATACCCTTGCAATAGTAACACTCCGTTTCAGGCTTAGGTCCAGCTTTGGGTTTCTTCGTCGGATTGGCAATAGGCTTGCCGCTCTTCTTTGAATTACCCTTCTTGCCTTTGTCGTTTCTCTTGAAACTAGTGGTCTTATTCACCATCAACACTTGATGCTCTTTACGGAGTTCAGACTCTGCGACTTTCAGCATCGCAAACAACTCGTCGGGAGACTTGTTCATCCCTTGCATGTTGTAGTTCAACACAAAGCCTTTATAGCTTGGCGACAGTGATTGAAGGATTCTGTCAGTGATAGCCTCTTGCGGGAGTTCAATACCCAGCTCAGCTAGACGGTTTGAGTACCCAGACATTTTGAGCACATGTTCACTGACAGACGAGTTCTCCTCCATCTTGCAAGCATAGAATTTATCGGAGGTCTCATACCTCTCGATCCGGGCGTTCTTCTGAAAGATAAACTTCAACTCCTGGAACATCTCAAATGCTCCATGATGCTCAAAGCGACGTTGAAGTCCCGGTTCTAAGCCATACAAAACTGCACATTGAACTACCGAGTAGTCCTCCTTACGTGCTAACCAAGCGTTCTTAACATCCTGATCAGCCGTAGCGGGTGGTTCATCTCCTAGCGCAGCATTAAGGACATAATCCTTCTTCCCAGCTTGTAAGATTAGCATAAGATTACGAGCCCAGTCTACAAAGTTGCTTCCATCATCTTTCAACTTAGCTTTCTCTAGGAACGTATTAAAATTCAGGGTGACTGTCGCGTGAGCCATGATCTACAACACAAATATATTCAAAGTGGACTTAGACTATGTTCAAGATAATTAGAGTTTAACTTAATCAAATTATTTGCTAAACTCCCACTCAAAAAGTACATCTCTCTAGTCATTTGAGTGATTCATGATCCACTTACACTAGCTCAAGTCCGATCATCACGTGAGTTGAGTATAGTTTCAGTGGTAAGCATCCCTATGCTAATCATATCATCTATATGATTCATGATCGACCTTTCGGTCTCATGTGTTCCGAGGCCATGTCTGCACATGCTAGGCTCGTCAAGCTTAACCCGAGTGTTCCGCGTGCGCAACTGTTTTGCACCCGTTGTATGTGAACGTTGAGTCTATCACAGCCGATCATCACGTGGTGTCTCGAAACGACGAACTATAGCAACGGTGCACAGTCGGGGAGAACACAATTTCGTCTTGAAATTTTAGTGAGAGATCACCTCATAATGCTACCGTCGTTCTAAGCAAAATAAGGTGCATAAAAGGATTAACATCACATGCAATTCATAAGTGACATGATATGGCCATCATCACGTGCTTCTTGATCTCCATCACCAAAGCACCGGCACGATCTTCTTGTCACCGGCGCCACACCATGATCTCCATCAACGTGTTGCCATCGGGGTTGTCGTGCTACTCATGCTATTACTACTAAAGCTACATCCTAGCAAAATAGTAAACGTATCTGCAAGCACAAACGTTAGTATAAAGACAACCCTATGGCTCCTGCCGGTTGCCGTACCATCGACGTGCAAGTCGATATTTTCTATTACAACATGATCATCTCATACATCCAATATATCACATCACATCGTTGGCCATATCACATCACAAGCATACCGTGCAATAACAAGTTAGACGTCCTCTAATTTTGTTGTTGCATGTTTTACGTGGTGACCATGGGTATCTAGTAGGATCGCATCTTACTTACGCAAACACCACAACAAAGATATATGAGTTGCTATTTAACCTCATCCAAGGACCTCCTCGGTCAAATCCGATTCAACTAAAGTTGGAGAAACCGACACTTGCCAGTCATCTTTGAGCAACGGGGTTACTCGTAGCGATGAAACCAGTCTCTCGTAAGCGTACGAGTAATGTCGGTCCAAGCCGCTTCAATCCAACAATACCGCGGAATCAAGAAAAGACTAAGGAGGACAGCAAAACGCACATCACCGCCCACAAAAACTTTTGTGTTCTACTCGAGAAGACATCTACGCATGAACCTAGCTCATGATGCCACTGTTGGGGAACGTCGCATGGGAAACAAAAATTTTCCTACACGCACGAAGACCTATCATGGTGATGTCCATCTACGAGAGGGGATGAGTGATCTACGTACCCTTGTAGATCGTACAGCAGAAGCGTTAGTGAACTCGGTTGATGTAGTGGAACGTCCTCACGTCCCTCGATCCGCCCCGCGAACAATCCCGCGATCAGTCCCACGATCTAGTACCGAACGGACGGCACCTCCGCGTTCAGCACACGTACAACTCGACGATGATCTCGGCCTTCTTGATCTAGCAAGAGAGACGGAGAGGTAGAAGAGTTCTCCGGCAGCGTGACGGTGCTCCGGAGGTTGGTGATGACCTTGTCTCAGTAGGGCTCCGCCCGAGCTCCGCAGAAACGCGATCTAGAGGAAAAACCGTGGAGGTATGTGGTCGGGCTGCGATGGAAAAGTCGTCTCAAATCAGCCCTAAAACCTCCGTATATATAGGTGGGAGGGAGGGGACCTTGCCTTGGGGCTCAAGGAGCCCCAAGGGGGTCGGCCGAGTCCAAGGGGGAAGACTGCCCCCCCCCCCAAACCGAGTTGGACTTGGTTTAGTGGGTGGGAGTCCTTCCTTCCCTTCCCACCTCCTCTTTTTTTTTCTCTTTGATTTTCTTTCCTAGGCGCATAGGGCCCTTTTGGGCTGTCCCACCAGCCCACTAAGGGCTGGTGTGCCACCCTCAAGGCCTATGGGCTTCCCTAGGGTGGGTTGCCCCCTCCCCCCGGTGAACTCCCGGAACCCATTCGTCATTCCCGGTAACTCCGAAAACCTTCCGGTAAACAAATGAGGTCATCCTATATATCAATCTTCGTTTCAGGACCATTCCGGAAACCCTCGTGACGTCCGTGATCTCATCTGGGACTCCGAACAACATTCGGTAACCAACCATATAACTCAAATACGCATAAAACAACGTCGAACCTTAAGTGTGCAGACCCTGCGGTTTCGAGAACTACGTAGACATGACCCGAGAGACTCCTCGGTCAATATCCAATAGCGGGACCTGGATGCCCATATTGGATCCTACATATTCTACGAAGATCTTATCGTTTGAACCTCAGTGCCAAGGATTCATATAATCCCGTATGTCATTCCCTTTGTCCTTCGGTATGTTACTTGCCCGAGATTCGATCGTCAGTATCCGCATACCTATTTCAATCTCGTTTACCGGCAAGTCTCTTTACTTGTACCGTAATACAAGATCCCGCAACTTACACTAAGTTACATTGCTTGCAAGGCTTGTGTGTGATGTTGTATTACCGAGTGGGCCCCGAGATACCTCTCCGTCACACGGAGTGACAAATCCCAGTCTTGATCCATACTAACTCAACTAACACCTTCGGAGATACCTGTAGAGCATCTTTATAGTCACCCAGTTACGTTGCGACGTTTGATACACACAAAGCATTCCTCCGGTGTCAGTGAGTTATATGATCTCATGGTCATAGGAATAAATACTTGACACGCAGAAAACAGTAGCAACAAAATGACACGATCAACATGCCACGTCTATTAGTTTGGGTCTAGTCCATCACGTGATTCTCCTAATGACGTGATCCAGTTTATCAAGCAACAACACCTTGTTCATAATCAGAAGACACTAACTATCTTTGATCAACTGGCTAGCCAACTAGAGGCTTGCTAGGGACGGTGTTTTGTCTTTGTATCCACACATGTAAGTGAGTCTTCATTCAATACAATTATAGCATGGATAATAAACGATTATCTTGATACAGGAATTATAATAATAACTATATTTATTATTCCCTCTAGGGCATAATTCCAACATAAGTAAGGAGTAGAGATAGGATGATCAAACACAATGAATGTTCGGGAACGTTGCATGAGAAACAAAAATTTACCTATGCACACGAAAGACCTATCATGGTGATGATCATCTACGAGAGGGAGATCGGATCCACATACCCTTGTAGATCGCTAAGCGGAAAGCGTTAAGAAATGCAGTTGATGTAGTCGAACATCTTCGCGATCGAATTACGATCCGTCCCACGAACTCCGTCCCGATCTAGTAACGAACGGACGACACCTCCGCGTTCAGCACACGTACAGCTCGGTGAAGAACTCCGCCTTCTTGATCCAGCAAGAGGGGCAAAGAGGTAGCTGAATTCTCCTACAGCGCGACGATGTGGCGGTGATGGTGGTGGAGCTACTCCAGCACGACTTTGTTGTGCCGGACTAATCTAGTTATGGGGTTGTCGAAGTTGTGGAGGGAGAGAGGGCTGCACTTTGGCTTGAGTTTCAAAAGCCTTTCTCACCTCCACTATATATAGGTGGGAGGGAGGGCTCGGCGCCCTAGGGAAACCCTGGGGTTTCGTCCGGCGCAAGGGGAGAGGGAGAAGTCCTCTTCTAATTCCACACGGAAGGAGGAGTTCTTCCTTCCCCAAATTGGATTGGCCCCTCTCCTTGCCTTTTCTTCCACTTCAGCCAACCTAGGGATTCTTGGGCTGGTGCGCCACCCTTGGGCCCCTCTTGGTCTTTTACCAGGTGAGTGGTCACTGCCGGTAGAACTCCGGAACCCATTCGTCACTCCCGGTACTTTACCGGTAATGCCCAAAAAACTTCCGGAAGCCAAATGGATACTTCCTATAATCAATCTTCGTGTGCGGACCAATCCGGAAACCCCCGTGACGTCCGGGATCTCATCCGGGACTCCGAACAACCTTCGGTTACCAACATCAATAATTCAGCTATACGGAAACATCACGAAGCCTTAAGTGTGCAGACCCTGAAGGTTCGAGAACTATGTAGACATGACTGAGACACTCTCATGTTAATATTCAATAGCGGGACCTGGATACCCATATTGGATCCAACATATTCTATGAAGATCTTATCGGTTGAACCTCTATGTCAAGGATTCATTTATTCCCGTATATCATTCCCTTTGTCCTTCGGTATGTTACTTGCCCGAGATTCGATCGTCGGTATCCTCATACTTATTTCAATCTCGTTACTCGAAAGTCTCTTTACTCGCTCCATAATACAAGATCCCGTGGCTAACTCTTTAGTCACATTGCTTGCAAGGCTTGTTTGTGATGCTGTATTACCGAGTGGGCCCCGAGATTCCTCTCTGTCATACGGAGTGACAAATCCCAGTCTTGATCCATGCTAACTCAAAGGACACCTTCGGAGATACCTGTAGATCACCTTTATAGTCACCCAGTAACGTTGCGATGTTTGATACACACAAAGCATTCCTCTGGTGTGAGTGATTTACATGATCTCATGGTCAGTGAGTGATTTACATGATCTCATGGTCATAGGAATGTATACTTGACATGCAGAAAACAATAGAAACAAAATAACACGATCATATGCTACATTTATAGTTTGGATCTTGTCCATCACATCATTCTCCTAATGATGTGATCCCGTTATCAAGTGACAACACTTGTCTATGGCTAGGAAACCTTAACCATCTTTGATCAATGAGCTACTCAACTAGAGGCTTACTAGGGACAGTATTTTGTCTATGTATCCACACATGTATTTATGTTTCTGTTCAGTACAATTATAGCACGGATAATGATGGGGTTATAGTCCTAGGGTAGGGTCATAGGCCTGTCATGTGGGTACTACCCAAGGACTACCCCTCACAAAGGACAAGACCCTTAGTCAGTTCCGACTGAATTAAGGAGTCCCCATCATCCAGTCGGTAACAGGTCCTTGACCATCCAGTCGGAGATTAACATTCGGAGGATATCAAGCTAACCGACTGGATACCACTCGGTACATCGCAACCCCCCTGGAGGGAAACGGTCGTACGTTTCCAGGTGCATTTATTGGCATTTAGGGCGTACGTTACCTGTAACGTACGCATTCAATCCCCACTACTCCACCCCTGTACCGGAACCGTTGTGGAGGGCAACGCACTCTATATAAGCCACCCTCCCCCACTGGTAGAGGGGTTAGCAATTCATTGTATTCCATATTTCCACTCGACAACAAGCTCCCTGAGCACTGAGACATAGGGATATTACCTCCACCGCAGAGGGGCCTGAACTCATACAACCTCGCCGTAGCTAAGGCTCTACCCATCCTTTTCGTACCCTACACATCTACTGTCAGGCTTATACCCACGACGGTTGGCGCCCACCGTGGGGCAGGCGTCTAAGCGACTTCCGGCGAGTTTGCGACTACTGCCTCCGTCATGTCGTCCGGTGGAGATTCGAGCATGGGTCACCAGATCTTCTTCGGCGCTCTCTCCTTCATCGTCGACGATTCGGCATGGCTTCAGGATGCGCCCCTCGACGTCGAGGCGCTTCCCCGTCGCGGGGCTACGCACTTCCGTGCCGGCGCCCGCGGCATTCTTATTCTCCAGCAGTCGGCTCTGGTGTCGACCTACACCGCCGTCACGCGCCGCATCAAGCGGTCCCGCCGTCCGCGGCTCCAGCGTTGGGTGCAACACGCCCAGGCGCGCCGGAACGCGTCTTCACAAGTGGCGGTTCTAGAGTCGGTTGTGGTTGCCCCGCCGTCCCAGCGCTCGGGCTCGGTTCCGACTGAGTTTCCTTCCGAGTACGCGGGTCGCGGGCCTGCAGCAGAAGTACACATGGCCAATTCCAATGAAGACCCCCGTCAAGCTGGCCGGAACGAGCATGAGATCGGCGAAGCGTCGGGCGCGCGTCGTTCGCCTCGCCGTTCTGCAAGTCGGCACACTCGGCGGAGCAACGTGGAGCTATTCCGCACACCCCTCCTCAACTTGGCTGCGGCTGCCAAGATAGCCGATTCCCTCCAGCCGACTGATTCAGAGGCTGGTAGAGGGATCGAGCAGATCCGAGCCCTATTGCACACGGCACAGCAGCAGAATTCGGCGGTCTCCCAGTCGCACAACAGGATCTATAATAGTTCTGTTCATGCGAATACGCATCGGTCAGTTCACAGCCCAGGTTCCCATCAGCGGCACAGAGGAGGCAGCCGTTCCATAAATCACGAAGATCGCCGCCGTTCACGCACCCCTCCGCGGGGTGGGTCCTACGGGCCCCGACATCATGATGATCGGCGTTCAGTCGGTGACACTTACGACCCAAGGCCCGACGCAAGAGGGCATATCGCCCAGCGGAGGGTCGACAGGGGCCGAGCCCACCGTGATGGTCACAATATTGACCGTCCGAGTGGAAGCAGGACCATTGTTTCTGGTCCCGAGTGTTTGAGTCGAGCCATCCGTTCGGCTGACATCCCTCCCAACTTCCGATTGGCGACGGGAATTAGCAAGTTTACAGGAGAGTCCAAGCCTGAAACATGGCTGGATGACTATCGAGTGGCAGTCCAGATCGGAGGAGGAGACGACCATGTCGCCATGAAGCACCTCTCTCTGATGCTCGACGGCTCGGCGCGAGCGTGGCTGAACCAGTTGGCCCCCTCAAGCATTTACAGCTGGGCAGATCTGGCCCGGGTGTTCATCAGGACCTTCGAAGGGATGTGCAAGCGCCCTGCTGGCCTCGTGGAGCTCCAGCACTGCGTCTAGAAGCAGAATGAGCCCCTGCGCGACTTCATCCAGCGTTGGACAACTCTCTACCACACGGTGGAGAATGTCACCGAGCATCAAGCAGTCCGCGCCTTCAAGGCAGGCGTGAGGTACAGGGATCTGTACCTGAAGTTCGGCCGAACTGGCGACATCTCCATGAGCAAGATGATGGAGATAGCTACACGCTATGCGAATGGCGAAGAAGAGGACCGCATCCGAAGCAGCAAGCACAAAACAGTCGCTGATGGAGATGGGGGCAACACTCAGAAGCAGAAGCAGAAAGCTCCAACCGCTCCGCAAGCAGAAGCTGCAGCCGTAACCAATGCCAAGTTCAAGGGCAAAGGGAAGGCTCAGTTCACCCCCAAGAAGAAGCAGTTCAATAACCCCATCCTGGACCAGCCATGTCCGGTTCATACGAAGATGGATGAAGAGGGCAACCCCATATATGCGAAGCATACCACTCGACAGTGTCGCCTCCTGATCCAGGGGTTCAGCAAAGGCCAACCGAGTGAGAAGGACCATGAACAGGATGAGGAGGATAAGGAGGATCTGTTTCCCCAAGTCTATGCAACCCTCATGATTTTCGCTGACGTCGAGAGCAAGAGCCGATTGAAGCTGGTGAACAGAGAGGTGAACATGGCCACCCCTACCAACCCCAAGTTCCTCAAATGGTCTCACACTGCGATCACCTTCGACCAGTCGGACCATCCGGCACATGTACCCACCCCGGGGAGACAGGCTATGGTCGTCGACCCAGTGGTAGAAGGAGTCCGACTGCGCAAAGTCCTCATGGATGGCGGCAGCGGCTTGAACATCATGTACGCCGACACACTCAAGGGGATGGGCATCCCGATGTCCAAACTCAGCGAGAGCAGGATGCAGTTACATGGAGTCGTCCCTGGACGGAAGGCCAAGTCACTCGGCCAGATCACGTTGGACGTCGTTTTCGGCTCCGACAAGAACTTCCGCGAGGAAAAGCTGACGTTCGAAGTAGTCGACTTCCAGAGCGCTTATCACGCAATTCTGGGTCGCCCAGCGTATGCGCGTTTCATGGCCCGACCAAGTTACGTATACCTGAAGCTGAAGATGCCAGGCCCGAAGGGTGTGATCACCATCACAGGCAATCGGCAGCGGGCTGAAGAGTGTCTGCAGCAGGGATCAAGAATCTCCGACCAGCAGATGGCCGTCCTCGAGCTGGACGAGTACAAGAAAACAGTCGACCCCACCGACCCGATGCGCTCGAAGAAGCCAGTTTCAGGGTCTACATTCCAGTCGGCGGGAGAGACGAAGAAGGTCAGCATCCACCCGACGGACGCCACTGCTGCCCCGACGAACATCTCCACCACCCTCGATCCTAAATAGGAAGCCGAGCTCACCCAATTCCTCCGTGAGAACTGGGACATCTTCGCATGGAAACCCTCTGACATGCCAGGTGCACCCAGGGAGTTGGCTGAGCACCGACTGCACGTGGATTCCACCGCTCGGCCCGTCCGAGAGCGCATGCGCTGGTCCGCCGCGCACAAGAGGAAGGCAATCGGGGAAGAGGTGGCCAAGCTGCTGGCGGCCAACTTCATTCGCGAGGTTCACCACTCCGAGTGGCTCGCCAATGTTGTCATGGTGCCCAAGAAGGACAAGTCGCTCCGAATGTGCATCGACTTCAAACATCTCAATAAGGTCTGCCCGAAGGACCATTTTCCGCTCCCCCGCATAGATCAAATTGTTGATTCGACTGCGGGTTGCGAGCGTCTGTCATTTCTGGATGCCTATTCGGGCTATCATCAGATCCGTCTGTATGGTCCCGACGAGTTAAAAACAACCTTCATCACCCCATTCGGGTGCTTCTGCTGCATCACTATGCCATTCGGTTTGAAGAATGCAGGAGCTACCTTTATGCGCATGATCCAAAAATGTCTCCTCGACCAGATTGGTCGGAATGTGGAGGCGTATATGGATGATATCGTAGTCAAGTCACGCAAAGGTTTCGACCTGCTGACTGACTTGGCAGAAACATTCGCCAACCTTCGTAGGTACGATATCAAGCTCAACCCCGCCAATTGTTCATTCGGCGTTCCCAGCGGAAAGTTACTCGGTTTCTTCGTTTCCGAACGAGGGATCGATGTCAACCCCGAAAAGATCGGGACCATCGTCCGAACGGAGAGGCCGGTCAGAATACACGACGTTCAACGGCTCACAGGTTGCCTAGCGGCTTTGAGTAGGTTCATCAGTCGACTCGGCGAGAAAGCGCTTCCTCTGTACCGACTCATGAAGAAATCAGATACCTACGAGTGGACAGACGAATCCCAAGTCGCATTCGACGACCTCAAAGTCCTACTTTCCACCCAGCCGGTTCTTACTGCTCCGCTTAGTAAAGAGCCCCTTCTTCTGTATATCGCGGCTACAAATCAAGTCGTCAGTACTGTTCTTACAGTCGAACGAGAAGAAGAAGGCAAAGCATACAAAGTTCAGCGGCCAGTGTACTATGTCTCCGAGGTCCTGACTCCTTCCAAGCAGAGGTATCCCCACTATCAAAAACTTATCTACGGGATTTACATGACTACGAAGAAGGTGGCCCATTATTTCCAAGACCACTCGGTGTCTGTCGTTTCTGATGCTCCATTGTCGGAAATTCTCCACAATCGAGACGCATCAGGCCGAGTGGCGAAATGGGCGATGGAGATGCTGTACTGTGATATCCAGTTCGAGGCCAAGAAAACTATTAAGTCTCAAGCTCTGGCTGACTTCATAGCAGAATGGGTAGAACAACAACAACCGACCCACATCTACTCGGCCCATTGGACAATGTTCTTCGATGGGTCCAAGATGTTGAATGGCTCCGGCGCTGGCGTTGTGATCATATCGCCAAAGGGTGACAAGCTCAAGTACGTGCTACAGATACACTTCGATTCCTCCAACAACGAAGCAGAGTATGAAGCTCTCCTCTACGGGTTGCGTATGGCCATCTCACTCGGCGTCCGTCGCCTGATGGTCTACGGCGATTCGGATTTGGTGGTCAATCAAGTGATGAAAGAGCGGGACGTCAGGAACCCCACCATGACTACATACTCCAATGCAGTGAGGAAGCTTGAGAAGAAGTTTGAAGGTCTAGAACTTCACCATGTTCCAAGACTGAAGAACCAAGCAGCTGATGAGTTGGCAAAACTCGGATCCACTCGGAGACCAGTCCCGAGTGACGTCTGCCTCGAGCACCTCCAAATTCCCTTAGTCAAAGAAGATCCTTTCACAGAGGAGCTGGTACAACCAAAGAGTTCAACGGATCCGACTGAAGTCGATGTACCTGCTGTGGTTGATCTGGTCATGGAGATCCTTGCCGTCATCCCCGATTGGACTGTGCCAATCATTGCATATATCCTGAGGCAGGAACTACCAGAAGACGAAGTCCAGGCCAGGCAGATAGTCCGCAGGTCGAAGTCGTTCACCGTCATTGATGGCCAATTGTACAAGGAGAGCGTTTCAGGCGTTCTCCAATGATGTATCTCCCCAGAGGAGGGACAACTGATCCTGGAAGATATTCACTCGGGAACCTGCGGTCATCACGCTTCTTCGAGAGCAATCGTCGCCAAGGCATTCAGGGCTGGGTTTTTCTGGCTGCATGCATACGAGATGGCTAAAGATATGGTCAACCGATGTGAGGGTTGTCAGTTCTACTCCAACAAGTCCCACAAGCCGACATCTGCGTTGAAGACAATCCCTCTTGTGTGGCCATTTGCTGTTTGGGGATTAGATACAGTCGGACCATTCAAGACAGGCCAAGGGGGATACACACATCTGTTGGTGGCAGTCGACAAGTTCACGAAATGGATCGAGGCCAAGCCCATCAAGAAGCTCGACGCCTCAACAGCAGACAAATTTGTCAGAGACATCATCTCCAGATTCGGTGTACCTCACAGCATAATCACGGATAACGGGACAAACTTTGACTCGGACAGATTCAAAGGTTTCTGTACAAGCCAAGGCATCCGAGTGGATTTTGCTTCCGTGGCGCATCCTCAATCCAACGGACAAGCAGAGCGGGCAAACGGACTTATTTTGCAAGGATTGAAGCCCCGACTCCTGCGGGAGGTGGGACATGCCGCTGGCGCATGGGTCACCAAGCTACCTTCAGTGCTTTGGGGTCTTCGAACAACCCCGAACAGATCTACAGGGCGATCACCGTTCTTCCTCGTCTACGGAGCAAAAGTAGTCCTTCCGAGTGACTTACTTCACAATGCTCCACGAGTCGAACTCTTCTCCGAAGCTGAAGCAGAACAAGCAAGGCAAGACGGAGTGGACCTTCTAGAGGAGGAGCGCGAGATGGCACTGACTCGCTCAACCATTTATCAACAAGATCTGCGGCGTTTTCACGCGCGACACGTCAGGAGTCGTACGTTCCAAGCAGGCGACCTGGTGCTCCGAGTGGATCAGCAAAGACCTCACAAATTGGCTCCTGCCTGGGAAGGACCCTTCATCATCTCAAAGGTGCTGAACAATGGAGCATACAGACTCTACAACGTCGACAGGGAGATAGACGAACCGCGAGCATGGAACGGAGACCTCCTGAAGCGCTTCTACACGTGATCGTCGACTGAAGCAATGTAAAGAACAAGTATTGGTGAAATAATATAAAGCAGATTGAGTTTTTTGCAGGTTCAAAGTTCTTCGGGGTCGCAGACTCCGGTCTCAAAAAAAAACTTTCTCCGAGTGTGTACTTCACGTCACACTCGGGGGCTTAGCTGCGATCCAGAATCACCTAAGTATAAACTTTCTCCGAGTGTGCACTTCACGTCACACTCGGGGGCTTAGCTGCGATCCAGAATCGCCTAAGTACTAACTTTCTCCGAGTGTGCACTTAACGTCACACTCGGGAGCTTAGCTACGATCCAGAATCGCCTAAGTATAAACTTTCTCCGAGTGTGCACTTAACGTCACACTCGGGGGCTTAGCTACGATCCAGAATCGCCTAAGTATAAACTTTGTCCGAGTGTGCACTTCACGTCACACTCGGGGGCTTAGCTGCGATCCAGAATCGCCTAAGTATAAACTTTCTCCGAGTGTGCACTTCACGTCACACTCGGGGGCTTAGCTGCGATCCAGAATCGCCTAAGTACTAACTTTCTCCGAGTGTGCACTTAACGTCACACTCGGGAGCTTAGCTGCGATCCATAATCGCCTAAGTATAAACTTTCTCCGAGTGTGCACTTAACGTCACACTCGGGGACTTAGCTGCGACCCAGAATCGCCTATGTATAAACTTTCTCCGAGTGTGCACTTAACGTCACACTCGGGGACTTAGCTGCGATCTAGAATCGCCTAAGTATTAACCTTCTCCGAGTGTGCACTTCACGTCACACTCGGAGGCTTAGCTACGATCCAGAATCGCCTACGTATTAACGTTCTCCGAGTGTGCACTTCACGTCACACTCGGGGGGCTTAGCTGCGATCCAGAATCGCCTAAGTATTAACGTTCTCCGAGTGTGCACTTAACGTCACACTCGAGGACTTAGTTGCGATCCAGAATCGCCTAAGTATTAACTTTCTCCGAGTGTGCACTTAACGTCACACTCGGGGACTTAGCTGCGATCCATAATTGCCTAAGTATTAACCTTCTCGGAGTGTGCACTTAACATCACACTCGGGGACTTGGCTGCGACCCAGAATCGCCTAAGTATTAACTTTCTCCGAGTGTGCACTCAACGTCACACTCGGGGGCTTAGCTGCGATGCAGAATCGCCTAAGCACCCACATGCCTTCGACTGTATCCTACAGGTACACTCGGGTAATCGGAAATTCCACGGACCCTCAATGAGGCTCATGGAGATGTCAAGACAATTGACATGTTCCGAATGTTTGACTTTGGCTTCACCAAGAAACGCCAAACAAAAACTCGAGTCAAAATTGCAACAGAAGAGCAAAAGATTCGATTCAAAGTTCAATCAAAGATAGTGGTTCGGTGTGGATCAAGCTTACCCACACCGAAACAGGAATGTGACGGCCAACAGCAGTGGCCAAAGTTTCTTACAGATCAACACTCGGCATACCGAGGATGAAAGTGTTCTTACGCATCATCTGGATTAACACCAGGACTTGAGGGCTCTACGAACGTCTCTAGATCAATACCGTCGGCGATGCAGGTGGCACTTTCAAGGAAGGTTTCCATGAAGTCTTCGAATCGAAGTTTCTTCGTGTTGGCCACCTTCAACGTCTTCAACTTCTCCTCGCGCACCTCCTTGCAATGGACTCGGACCAGGGATAGAGCAACATCTGCACCACAACGAGCTGCAGATTTCTTCCACGACTGCACCCGGTTAGGAATCTCCTCCAGTCGAGTCATCAGGTTCTCCATCTCCTGCCGCGACTCATCTTCTGGCCAAAGCTCCTTGTCGATTCGGCCGACGACTTCTCTCAGTCGACCGATGAAAGGACCAACTTTGCCCACACGGATGTGCGCACGGAGCAGATCCCGATTGGCGTCCTCGCCGAGTGGAACGTTCTCGAGAATCGACCGCTCCACATCAGCTGCTTCAGCTTGAGCGTCAAAGCAAAAATCTGCGACAACAGGACAAGCAAACAATAAGCGCCGAGTGTGACGTGCATAACACAAGCACTCGGAAAAAGCAGGACTTACCAGCCAGACGCGTCATCATCTGCCGAGCCCAGTCGCTGACGTATTTCTCCTGTGCTCTGCACCGTTTGTTCAGCACGTCCATTTGTCCCATCAGAACAGTCCTTTGTTTCCCCATCTTTTCAACTTCTTCAGTCAACACCTTGTTCGCTTCACGCGCTTGCTCCAATGACTTCTCTCGTCCCGCCAGAGCATCCTTCATGCCAGCTATTGCAAGCAGCACTGCATCAAGCTCACCAGCTATCTGATTCTTCTCCGCCCTGAGAGTCTCATAGGCTGTTCCCATTTGACAAGTTTTCTGCTAGCAAACACCAAGGGACAATCAGAAAATACAACAACAAAAGTCTAAGTTCTTCAGACCCCTGCCAACGCAAGCAGTTGACAGCGGCCTCGGGGACTACACCCAGTGGGTTCACTAAGAGTGACCCCACTGGCATGCAACTCAAGCAGGCCCGCCCTATTGAGATGCATGTTACCACCTACGCCTACGAGGCCAATACTACCCGACCTGAGTACAAATTACTCTCAGGGACTCTTACAGTAAGTGCACTCCGAGTGCCACAACTACTCGCACTCGGTCATGTTATTTACAGACCTGACCAAAGCAAAGACAATATGTATAAAGACAACTGTCGGTGCAAGCACTCGACAGAAGTCTCGGGGACTACACCCACTGGGTTCACTCAGAGTGAACCCATTGCAAACAACAGACGCTATCCAAAAACACCCAGTGGGTTACAAGAGAAAAGTAAATACTTACTATCCCACTTACTTGGATATCATCCCGCAGCTCCAAGCTCCGCTGGTACAAGGACGCGACGGAGTCGTAGGCCTTCTTGGCTTCTCCAGCCATCAGCTCCGCCTGCACCATGGCCCCCTTGGCCGCTCCCACCTGCTCCTCCGGGAGACGCTGGATGTTGAACTCGACATTCGACGAGCCTGGCATCGTCGGAAGTTCCTGAGGCATCCCAAGGTCCGCTCCAGTCGGCACCTCAACCACCAGCGCCGGTTCAGTCGGCGGCACGTCGGCGGCGAGAGCAGCAACAGGTGGAGCAGCCTCAAGAACGGGCTCCGCAGCCTGTTCAGCTCTCCCCTGATCGCCGTCGTCCACGCAAATCGCCCCTGATAGACCGAACGACGCAAGATCTCAGAAAAAGAAAGAGACAGAACCTATGATAGAATAAAACACTCGAAGTCACTACAACGCACCTGGCTGGGACGAGACGACGTTGTCCGTGTCCATGCGGTCATCCTCCTGGTGCGCCGGAGAGGTGGCATAAGTAGCGACTCTATCGAGTGAAATCCATTCGACCAATGAACAGGAATTCACTCGGATATCAGAAGAAATTAGAAGATCGATACACTTACGTGGAGGTGACGGGGACAGCAACCCTCATCCGCGGCAGAGCCTTCCGAGGTTTGGACCCACTCGGTTTGGCCGCCTTGGAAGGCTGACCCGCAGGCTCGGCGACAGCATCCCTGACCCTCTTGGTGCTCCGAGCACTCGGGACCATCGGGGCAGTGGGCGGAGCACTCGAAGATGCTGGAGGGGCCGAGGGAACGGCAGGCTCGTGTCGGCGCTTGGTCCGATGCTCTATTTGCGGAGGCGGCGAGTCCTGCTCTTCGTCTTCCTCCTCTTCCTCGCTAGTCTCTTCCTCCGACTCCCCGCTGTCGGAGACATATTCAGCGCTCTCCACGCTGCCTTCCTGGCTGCCTTCCTCCTCCTCAGCCGGGTTCCCGTTCGAGACGGGAGAAAACCAGTTGGTCCACTCCTGCATAAAATTCAGTCAGCGACATCAGACGTCACACAGAGATTCAAGCAAACGATAAGATTAAGACAGTTAGGAGCACTCGACAAGTGCCACTCACCTGATTCGGAGGAGGATTATCCGCGCAGAAAGGCTTCACTCGCTGAGATCCTTTGGGATTCTTGCAGGGGCGTGTGATCTGGAGCACCCACGAGGTCACCTTCTCCTCAGTCACGCCCACAACGTTGGTCCGAGTGGAATCCTCGTGCCCCGTACAATGCCACATGGTGTGGTCGCGAGCCTGCAGGGGTTGGATACGCCGACCGAGGAAGACCTCCAGCAAGTCTATGCCAGTGACCCCCCTCCTGACGACATCTACAAGCGCCCCGACCAGAGGCTGGATGTCGTTCTTTTCCGCCCTCGTGAGCGCGAGTTGCTTAGGTGGGGCGGGCCGATCTAAGCTAAAGGGAGGCAGCCCTATCGAAGCATTCGGACAGGTGATATCCTGGCAGTAGAACCACGTCGACTGCCAGTTCCTGACCGACTCACTTAGCTGGAGGGCAGGATAACTGCTCCGACTCTTTTTCTGGAATCTAGGCCCCCGCAGAGCTGGAGAAGATGTGTTTTATCATCCGACTGGCTGAGTCGTTTGATGGTTTGGGATCTAGCAGAAAATATGTGCTTGAACAGCCCCCAATGGGGAGGACAGCCAATGAAACACTCACACAGAACTATAAAAGCAGAGAGATGGGCAATGGCATTCGGGGGAAAGTGGTGAAGTTGTGCCCCGAAGTGATTCATGATGCCCTTGAAGAAAGGATGCGGGGGCAAGGAGAAACCTCGATAGACGTGGCTGGGCAGCAAGACGCGCTCCCCCTCCCGGGGCGCCGGCTCGACCTCGTTCTCCGCCGACAGCCTCCAAGACTTGTGCACGATCATCCCGTGCTCAACCAGCTGCAGAAGACCCCCCTCCGTCACCGTGGAGGGGAGGAAGTCGCCTTGAATCCACCCCGCCGGCAGCGGCCGCTGCCGCCGCTGAGCAGGAGCCGCTGCCTTCCCCTTCTTCTTCCTCGCCTCCATCTTGCTGGTCTGACCCTTGGTCATGGCGGAAACTGCGAACCCGCGGGAGGAAGGAGGAGGGAGTAGTGTGGAGGCGCTGGAGGTGGCGAGAGAGACGGCGCAGGCAAAGGCAAGAGATTCGGCGAGCGTAACGAAGAACCCTCGCCGCCGGGATTTAAGTAGGGTTCCGACTGGGTCGCTGACAGGTGGGCCCGAAACCTTATCCCCCGACCCATCGCGACGATATTAGTGGAGAGGTTGAAGGCGTGAGAATCGAGGCGTCAAGCGCTACTCGAGCACGATGGCGTCATCCCCGCTGAGCGCGCGAAACCCGAAATTTGAGATCCCAGAAAATCCGCCGCTGTCAGTTGACCGGTCGCGTCAAAAGATGCCACAGAAGCACTCGGCTTCCGATAGTCTGTTTCGCGAGTACTCCCACTCGGATCGTTGGTCAGAAAAGATAAAATGGATTGAGGCAAGCAACGCCCAAGCCAAGCCCGCTCTAGTCGGATCCAAACTTCAAGCATCGCTTCGTCGTTTCAACCCCAATCCATTCGGGGACTAATGATGGGGTTATAGTCCTAGGGTAGGGTCATAGGCCTGTCATGTGGGTCCTACCCAAGGACTACCCCTCACAAAGGACAAGACCCTTAGTCAGTTCCGACTGAATTAAGGAGTCCCCATCATCCAGTCGGTAACAGGTCCTTGACCATCCAGTTGGAGATTAACATTCGGAGGAGATCAAGCTAACCGACTGGATACCACTCGGTACATCGCAACCCCCCTCGAGGGAAACGGTCGTACGTTTCCAGGTGCATTTATTGGCATTTAGGGCGTACGTTACCTGTAACGTACGCATTCAATCCCCACTACTCCATCCCTGTACCGGAACCGTTGTGGAGGGCAGCGCACTCTATATAAGCCACCCTCCCCCACTGGTAGAGGGGTTAGCAATTCATTGTATTCCATATTTCCACTCGACAACAAGCTCCCTGAGCACTGAGACGTAGGGCTATTACCTCCACCGCAGAGGGGCCTGAACTCATACAACCTCGCCGTAGCTAAGGCTCTGCCCATCCTTTTCGTACCCTACACATCTACTGTCAGGCTTATACCCACGACAGATAATAAATGATTATCTTGAAATAGGAAATATAATAATAATTATTTTATTATTACCTCTAGGGCATATTTCCAACAGTTTCCCATTTGCACTAGAGTAAATAATCTAGCATCACATCTCTATGTGATTTATAATGTAACAAATTTAACACCCATACACTTCTGGTGTTGGTCATGTTTAGCTCGTGGAAGAGGCTTAGTCAACGGGTCTGCCACATTCAGATCCATGTGCACTTTGAAAATATTTATGCCCTCCTCCTTGATGTAATCGCGGATGGCATTGAAGCATCGTTTTATGTGTCTGGTCCTCTTGTGAAACCTTGGTTCCTTTGCTAGAGCAATGGCATCGGTGTTGTCATAGAACAGATTTATTGGATCCAGTGCACTTGGAACAACTCCAAGATCTGTTATGAACTTCTTCATCCACACACCCTCCTTAGCCGCCTCTGAGGCAGCTATGTACTCCGCTTGGCATGTAGAAGTACACCAGCTTATCGACCACCATTAAGACTAAATATGTATCCGGTTTGTGACTTAGAGTCATCCGGGTCAGTTTCGAAGCTTGCATCAACGTAACCCTTTACGACGAGCTCTTCTTCACCTCCATAAACGAGAAACATTTCCCTCCTTTTCACGTACTTTAGAATATTCTTGACCGCTGTCGAGTGCTCAACTCGTGGATCACTTTGAAACCTACCTGCCATGCTTATGGCAAGGCTGGCATCCGGTCTTGTGCAAAACATTGCCTACATGATAGACCCTATGGCTGAAGCATAGGGGACGACACTCATCGTTTCTCTATCTTCTGTAGTTACTGGGCATTGAGCCTTACTCAACTTTATACCTTGTAACACTGGCAAGAACCCCTTCTTGGATTGTTCCATTTTGAACTTCTTCAGAACTTTATCAAGGTATGTGCTTTGTGAAAGTCCTATTAAGCGCCATGATCTATATCTATAGATCTTGATGCCTAATATGTAAGCAGCTTCTCCCAGGTCCTTCATTGAAAAACTCTTATTCAAGTAATCCTTCGTGCTCCCCAAAAATTCTATATTGTTTCCAATCAGCAATATGTCATCCACATATAATATTAGAAACACTATAGAGCTCCCACTCACTTTATTGTAAATACAAGCTTCTCCAAGAAACTTGTATAAACCCAAACGCCTTGATCACCTCATCAAAACGTTGATTGCAACTCCGTGATGCTTGCACCATTCCATAAATGGATCGCTGGAGCTTGTATACTTTGTTAGCATTCTTTGGATCGACAAAACCTTCGGGTTGCGTCATATACAACTCTTCCTTAAGAAACCTGTTAAGGAACGTCGTTTTGACATCCATCTTCCAGATTTCATAATCGAAAAATGCAGCTATTGCTAGCATGATTTGGACGGACTTAAGCATCGCTACGGGTGAGAATGTATCATCGTAGTGAACTCCTTGAACTTGTGCAAACCCCTTTGCCACAAGTCGAGCTTTATAGACGGTCACATTACCGTTCGTGTCCGTCTTCTTCTTAAAGATCCATTTGTTCTGAATAGCCTTTTGACCTTTAGGTAATACTTCCAAAGTCCATACTTTGTTTTCATACATACATCCTATCTCGGATTTCATGGCCTCTAACCATCTGTTGGAATCAGGGCCCACCATTGCTTCTCCATAATTCACAGGCTCATTGTTGTCCAACAACATGATTGACAAGACATGATTTTTGTACCACTCAGGAGCAGTACATGGTCTTGTCAACCAGCGAGGTTCGTTAGCAACTTGATCTGAGGCTTCATGATCACCATCATTAGCTTCCTCTTCAACTGGTGTTGCCACGACATAAATTTCTTTCTGCCCTGCGCCACCATCTTGTTGAAGCAGAGGTTCTACAACCTCATCAAGTTCTATCTTCCTCTCACTCAATTCTTTCGATAGAAAATCTTTCTCAAGAAAAGCTGTGTTCTTAGTGACAAACACTTTGCCCTCGAATTTGAGATGGAAGGTATACCCAAATGTCACTTGTGGGTAACCTATGAAGACGCACTTTCCGCTTTGGGTTCCAGCTTTTCAGGCTGAAGCTTTTTGAAGCATCACATCCCCAAACTTTAAGAAAGGACAAGTTTGGCTTCTTGCCATACCACAGGTCATATAGTGTCGTCTCAACAGATTTTGATGGTGCCCTATTTAAAGTGAATGCAACTGTATCCAATGCATAGCCCCAAAATGATAACGGCAAATCGGTAAGAGACATCATAGAACACACCATATCTGATAAAGTACGTTACGACGTTCGAACACACCATTGCGCTGCGGTGTTCCTCGCAGTGTCAACTGTGAAACAATTCCACATTGTCTTAAGTGAGCACCAAACTTGTAACTCAGATACTCTCCTCCTCAATCAGATCGTAGGAACTTGATCTTCTTGTTACGATGATTTCCAACTTAACTCTGAAATTGCTTGAACTTTTCAAGCGTTTCAGACTTGTGCTTCATCAAGTAGATATAACCATACCTACTCAAATCATCAGTGAAGGTGAGAAAATAACGATATCCACCGTGCGCCTGTATGCTCATCGGTCCACACACATCAGTATGTATGATCTCCAACAAGTCACTTGCACCCTCCATTGTTTCGGAGAACGGAGTCTTAGTCATCTTGCCCATGAGACATGGTTCGCATGTGTCAAGTGATTCAAAACCAAGTGATTCCAAAAGTCCATCAGCATGGAGTTTCTTCATGTTTTTTACACCAATATGACCTAAGCGGTAGTCCCACAAGAAAGTGGCGCTATCATTATTAACTCTACATATTTTGGTCTCAATGTTATGGACATGAGTGTCATCACTATTGAGATGCAATATGAACAAACCCCTCACATTGGGTGCATGACCATAAAAGATATTACTCATATAAATAGAACAACCATTATTGTCTGACTTAAATGAGTAACTGTCTCACAATAAACAAGATCCAGATATAATGTTCATGCTCAATGCAGACACTAAATAACAATTATTTAAGTTCATCGCTAATCCCGATGGTAATTGAAGTGAGATTGTGCCGACGGCGATCGCATCAACCTTGGAACCATTTCCCACGCGCATCGTCACTTCATCCTTCGCCAGCCTTCGTTCATTCCGCAGTACCTGTTTCAAGTTGCAAATGTGAGCAACAGAACCGGTATCAAATACCTAGGCACTACTGCTACCTCTTGAGCTTGCGTTGGTTTTTTTCCCTTGAAGAGGAAAGGGTGATGCAGCACAGTAGCAGTAAGTATTTCCCTCAGTTTTGAGAACCAAGGTATCAATCCAGTAGGAGTATCAAGATGAAGCACCGATGTACGTGCGCAAAAACAGCAAACTTGCACCCAACGATACAAAGGGGTTGTCAATCCCTTCACGATTGATTGCAAGGTGAGATCTGAAGGTGGAAAGTGCAACAAAGTAAAAGTGTAGGGCTGAAAATATGATGTGAAGTAGACCCGGGGTCCATAATGTTCACTAGAGGCTTCTCTCAAAATAGCAAATATTACGGTGGGTGAACGAATTACTGTCGAGCAATTCATAGAACCACACAAAGTCATGACGATATCTAAGGCAATGATCATACATATAGGCATCACGTCCGAGACAAGTAGACCGATACTTTCATCTACTACTATTACTCCACACATCGACCGCTATCCAACACGCATCTAGTGTATTGAGTTCATGACAAACAGAGTAACGCCTTAAGCAAGATGACATGATGTAGAGGGATAAATTCATGCAATAGATATAAACCCCATCGATGGCAACAACACGATGCGTGCCTTGCTACCCCTTCTATCACTGGGTGAGGTCACCGCATGGTATGAACCCAAAACCAAGCACTTCTCCCATTGCAAGAATCATAGATCAAGTTGGCCAAACAAAACCCACAACTCGAAGAGAATTACAATGATATGAAATCATGCATATAAGAGATCAGAAGAAACTCAAATAAGATTCATAGATAATCTGATCATAAATCCACAATTCATCGGATCTCGACAAACACACCGCAAAAGAAGATTACAACGGATAGATCTCCATGAAGATCATGGAGAACTTTGTATTGAAGATCCAAGAGAGATAAGAAGCCATCTAGCTACTAGCTATGGACCCGAAGGTCTATGGTGAACTACTCATGCATCATCGGAGAGGCAATGGTGTTGATGAAGAAGCCCTCCGTATCCGAATCCCCCCTCCGACAGGGCAGCAGAACGTGCCACAGATGGGATCTTGCGAAGACAGAAGCTTGCGGCGGCGGAAAAGTATTTTCGTCGATCTCTCTCGTGGTTTTAGATATTTCGGGGATTTATAGGCGGAAGAAGTAGGGCAGATGAGCCACAGGGGCCCCACAAGCCTGCTAGGCGCGGGCCCCCCTGGCCGCGCCTAGGGGGCTTGTGGCCTCCCCTGGTGGCCTCTGCCCTGGTTCTCACGCTCCCTGCGTATCTTCTGTTCGAAAATAAATCTTTTTGGAGGTTTTATTCCGTTGGGACTCCGTTTAATATTCTCCTCTGCAAAGGGTCAAAAACACGGAAAAACAGGAACTGGCACTTGACACTGAGTTAATAAGTTAGTCCCAAAAAAGATATAAAAGGCATACAAAACATCCAAAGTTTGACAAGATAATATCATGAAACCATAAAAAATTATAGATATGTTAGAGACGTATCAGGCATCCCCAAGCTTAACTCTTGCTCGTCCTCGAGTAGGGAAGTGATAAAGACTGAATTTTTGATGTGGAATGCTACCTAGCATAGTTGTCCTTTGTAACTTCTTTCATGTGACATGAATGTTCAGATCCGTAAGATTCAAAACAATAGTTTGCTATTGACATGAAAATAATAATACTTCAAGAAAACTAGCAAGGTAATCATGAACTTTCG
This sequence comes from Hordeum vulgare subsp. vulgare, assembly GCF_904849725.1. Classification (NCBI taxonomy): domain Eukaryota; kingdom Viridiplantae; phylum Streptophyta; class Magnoliopsida; order Poales; family Poaceae; genus Hordeum; species Hordeum vulgare. The sequence continues at coordinate 369,413,123 of NC_058519.1, forward strand.
AAATAACAAGGCCAAAGAAAGTTATCCCTACAAAATCATATAGTCTGGCTATGCTCCATCATCCCCACACAACTAGTTTAAATCATGCACAACCCTGGTATTGGCCAAGTAATTGTTTTTGCAGTCTTACTTTCTCAAACCTTTTTCAACTATCATGCAATACATGAGCGTGAGCCATGGATATAGCACTATAGGTGGAATGGAGTGTGGTGGTGGTTGTGAGACAAAAAAGGGAGGAGATGGTCACATTGACTCGACGTATCAAAGGGTTATGGAGATGCCCATTAATAGATATCAATGTGAACGAGTAGGGATTGCCATACAAAGGATGCACGAGAGCTATAAGTATGTGAAAGCTCAAAAGGAGAACTAGTGGGTGTGCATCCAACTTGCTTGCTCACGAAGACCTAGGGCAATTTGGGGAAGCCTATCCTTGGAATATACATGCCAAGTTATATAATAAAGATTCCCACTAGTATATGGTGGTGACAGAGCAAGAAGCTCTCAATTATGAAGAACATGGTGCTATTATGAAGCACAAGTGTGGAAAAAGATAGTAGCATTGTCCCTTCTCTCTTTTTCTGTCTTTTTTTTAATTTGGGCTCTTTGGGCTCTTTTTTTATGTGGGCAACTTTGGCCTCTTTTTTTATTTCCTCACATGGGACAATGATCTAATAATGATGATCATCACACTTTTATTTAATCACAGCTCAAAGCTTAGAACGATGATGACTCTATCGGAAATGCCTCCGGCAGTGTACCGGAATGTGCAACGATCTAGCTTGGTGTATGACATTGAAACATCTTGCTAGCTATCTTACGATCATGCAATGGCAATATGAGAGTGACGACACAAGTCATGAGACGGAACGGTGGGAGTTGTATGGCAATATATCTCGGAATGGCTATGAAAATTCCATAGTAGGTAGGTATGGTGGCTATTTTGAGGAAGGCATATGGTGGGTTTGTGCACCGGCGAAAGTTGCGCGACACTAGAGAGGATAGCAATGGTGGAAGGTGAAAGTGCATCTATACCATGGACTCACATTAGTCATGAAGAACTCACATACTTGTCGCGAAAGTTTTTATTAGTAATCAAAACAAAGTGCTAAACGCATACTCCTAGGGGAAGGGTTGGTAGGTGTAAACCATCGTGCGATCCCGATCGCAACACAAAGGATGACAATCAATAGATCAATTATGCTCCGACTTCCTAACATAGCGGGTCACCATACGTGCATGTTACGGGAATCACTAACTTCAACACAAGTATTTATAGATTCACAACACCCTACTAACATAACTCTTAATATTACCAAATCCACGTCTCAAAACTAATTGAGAGGAATCAAAACTTCTCTTTCTACTCAATGCACATGAAGATGGAGGTTTTTGTATCCTCTTTGGGCACCTATCACCTTTGGGACTACTTTCATAGCACAAACCAAATACCAAGTCACGCACCGCCGTGCTCTAAAAGATCTAAGTGAAGCACATAGAGCAAAATTATCTAGCTCAAAAGATATAAGTGAAGCACGATGAGCATTCTAGCAAAATCACGATGAGTGCATGTCTCTCTCAAAAGGTGTGCATAAAGGATGATTGCGACAAAACAAAAAGAAAATACTCCTACGATACAAGACGCTCCAAGAAAAATACATATCATGTGGTGAATAAAAATATAGCTCCAATAATGTTACCGATGGATTGAAGACAAAAGAGGGGATGCCTTCCCGGGGCATCCCGAAGCTTAGGATTTTTGGTGTCCTTGAATTTGTCTTGGGGTTCCTTGGGCATCCCCAAGCTTGAGCTCTTTCCACTCTTTATCTCATCGTCCATGAGAACATCACCCAAAACTTGAAAACTTCACAACACAAAACTTAAACAGAAACTCGTGATATCATGAACACAAGAAAACAAACTACCACCTCTTGTGGTACTGTAGAAATCTTGATTTCTATTTATATTGGTGTTAGGTTACTATATTCTCACTTTTCCATGGCTAGTACCCCCCCCCCCGATACTATCCATAGTTTCATCAAAACAAGCAACCAACACAACAAAAACAGAATCTGTCAAAAATAGACAAGTCTGTAGCAATCTGTATACTTCGTATACTTCTGGTACCTCACAAATTCTGAACAATTGCGACATCCTGGGAAAAAGGCATATCAACCAGAAGCAAAAAGAATCAACTCAAAAGCTCTTTCTGAAAAAAAAATGAAAAATAATTTCGTGAGCGAAAAGTTTCTGTCTTCTTCCAGCAGGATCAAACAACCAACACCAAACTAGTCATAAAGGTTTTGCTTGGCTCAAACACAAAAAGAAACACAAAAAACACAATCATAACATAATTATGATGGTGTTGGCGCAACAAAACAGAAATAAAAAGATAAATTCATTGGGTTGCCTCCCAACAAGCGCTATTTTTAACGCCCTTAGCTAGGCGTTGATAATTCAATGATGCTCACATAAAAGATAGCAATCGGACACGAAGAGAGCATCATGAAACATGTGATAAACATATATAAGTCTAACATACTCCCTATGCATAGGCATTTTATAAGAAAACAGATTGTCAAGACAACCAATAGTTACCAAATGCAAGGAAGAAGAAAGAGACAATAGCAATCTCAACATAACGAGAGGTGATTTAGTGACATGAAAGTTTCTACCACAATATTTTCCTCTCTCATAACAATTACATGTGGGATCATATTCAAATTCAACAATATAGCTATCACATAGGATATTCTTTTCATGATCCACATGCATGCAAAGTTGACGCTCTTCAAAAATAGTGGGATTATCATCAAGTAAAGTCATGACTTCTCCAATCCCACTTTCAATATTATTGCAAATATCATAATCATCATGAGGCTTAATTTTTTTTTCAAGATCATAAGAAAAATCATTACCCCAATCATGATCATTGCAACAAGTAGTGGACATAGCAAAACTAGCATCCCCAAGCTTAGGGTTTTGCATATTTTTAGCATGATTGTCATTAATAGAATTTATAATGAAATCATTGCAATCATGCTTTTCGTTGAAGGAGACCTCATGAATCATTTCATAAATTTCTTCATCACGATTTTCAGATTCACGCATCTCAAGCAAAACTCCATAGAGAAAGTTAAGTGCACTCAACTCACTAGCAATTGGATCAACATAATTGGATCTCTTAAAGAGATTAGCAAGTGGATGAGGATCCATATCAATAGATATTCAGCAAGCGAAGATGCAAGCAGATTGAAGGCACATAGCACACAAGCAAAGGAAAGGCAACCGAAAAAGGCAAATATTTTTGTAAATTTTTGTTTTTCAGAAGCGGGGGAGAGGAAAACGAGAGGCAAAAAAAGTAAATGCAAGAGATGAGTTTGCGGTACTTACTTGGATAAGCTTCACCTAGAATAATCCCCGGTGCCAGAGATTGACACGTAGACCGGAGACTATTCTTGACTTGATCCTCCCCGGCAACGGCGCCAGAAATCCCCGCCAACGGCGCCAGAAATCCTTCTGCTGCCTCTTGAGCTTGCGTTGGTTTTTCCCTTGAAGAGGAAAGGGTGATGGAGCACATGAGCAGTAAGTATTTCCCTCAGTTTGAAAACCAAGGTATCAATCCAGTAGGAGAATCAAGCCAAGTGTCCAGAGTACCTGCGCAAACACAAACGAGCTTGCAACCCACGCTATAAATGGGTTGTCAATCCCTTCAAGATTGATTGCATAGTGAGATTTGAAGGCGAAAAGTGCAACGAAGTAAAAGTGAAACGCTGGAAATATGGTGTGAAGTAGACCCGGGGGCCATAGTGTTCACTAGAGGCTTCTCTCAAAATAGAAAATATTACGGTGGGTGAACAAATTACTGTCGAGCAATTGATAGAACCGCACAAAGTCATGACGATATCTAAGGCAATGATCATACATATAGGCATCACGTTCGAGACAACTAGACCGATACTTTCTGCATCTACTACTATTACTCCACACATGGACCGCTATCCAGCATGCATCTAGTGTATTGAGTTCATGACAAACAGAGTAATGCCTTAAGCAAGATGACATGATGTAGAGGGATAAACTCAAACCAATGACGAAAACCCCATCTTTTTACCCTTGATGGCAACAACATGATGCGTGCCTCGCTACCCCTTCTGTCACTGGGTGAGGTCGCCGCACGGTATGAAACCAAAACCAAGTATTTTTCCCATTGCAAGAATCATATATCAAGTTGGCCAAACAAAACCCACAACTCGAAGAGAATTACAAGGATATGAAATCATGCATATAAGAGATCAGAAGAAACTCAAATAAGATTCATAGATAATCTGATCATAAATCCACAATTCATCGGATCTCGACAAACACACCGCAAAAGAAGATTACATCGGATAGATCTCCATGAAGATCATGGAGAACTTTGTATTGAAGGTCCAAGAGAGAGAAGAAGCCATCTAGCTACTAGCTATGGACCCGTAGGTCTATGGTGAACTACTCACGCATCATCGGAGAGGTCATGGGGTTGATGAAGAAGCCCTCCGTATCCGAATCCCCCCTCCACCAGGGCACCAGAACATGCCCCACATGGGATCTTGTGGAGACAGAAGCTTGCGGCGACGGAAAAGTTTTTCGTGGATCTCTCTATTTTTTTAGGTATTTTAGCGAATTCATAGGCGAAGGAGGTAGAGCAGGGGAGGCCCAGGGAGCCCACAAGCCTGGGAGGCGCGGGCCCCCTGGCCGCGCCATGGGGGCTTGTGGCCTCCCCCGGGACTCCATGCCTTGGTTCCCAAGCTTTCTGCGTATCTTCTATTCCGAAAAAAATCTTTTCGGAAGTTTAATTCTGTTTGGACTCCGTGTAAAATCCTCCTCTGAAAAGGGTCAAAAACACGGAAAAAACAGGAATTGGCACTTGGCACTGAGTTAATAAATTAGTCCCAAAAAAGAAATAAAAGGCATACAAAACATCCAAAGTTTGACAAGATAATAACATGAAACCATCAAAAATTATAGATACGTTGGAGACGTATCAACCATGGACTCACATTAGTCATGAAAACTCTCATACTTATTGCGAAAGTTTTTATTAGTAATCAAAACAAAGTGCTAAACACATACTCCTAGGGGAAGGGTTGGTAGGTGTTAACCATCGCGCGATCCCGACCGCAACAGAAAGGATGACAATCAATAAATCAATTATGCTCCGACTTCCTAACATAGCGGTTCACCATACGTGCATGTTATGGGAATCACTAACTTCAACACAAGTATTTCTAGATTCACAACACCCTACTAACATAAATCTTAATATTACCAACTCCATGTCTCAAAACTATTTGAGAGGAGTCAAACTTCTCTTTCTAATCAATGCACATGAAGATGGAAGTTTTATTGTATCCTCTTTGGGTACCTATCACCTTTGGGACTACTTTCATAGCACAAGCCAACTACCAAGTTACTTAGAGAGATCACTATAAAAAAGGTATAAGTGAAGATCGAGAGTTATTATTTCTCCAAAATATGACACGCCGTGCTCTAAAATATCTAAGTGAAGCACTTAGAGCAAAGTTATCTAGCTCAAAAGATATAAGTGAAGCACATGTGAGCTAAATTGCCTAACTCAAAAGATATAAGCGAAGCTCAAAGAGTATTCTAGCAAATTCACGACGAGTGCATGTCTCTGTAAAAAGGTGTGCAGCATGGATGATTGTGACACAACAAAAAGAAAATACTCCTACGATAGATGAAGCTCCAAGCAAAACACATATCATGTGGTGAATAAAAATATAGCTCCAAGTAATGTTACCGATGGATTGAAGACGAAAGAGGGGATGCCTTCACAGGACATCCCCAAGCTTAGGATTTTTGGTGTCCTTGAATTTGGCTTGGTGTGCCTTGGGCATCCCCAAGCTTGAGCTCTTTCCACTCTTTATCCCTTTGTCCATGGGAACATCACCGAAAACTTGAAAACTTCACAACACGAAACTTAAACAGAAACTCGGGATAACATTAGCACAAGAAAACAAACTACCACCTCCTAAGGTAGTGTAGCAAACTTGATTTCTATTTATATTGGTGTTATATTACTGTATTCTCACTTATCCATGGCTAATACCCCCGATACTATCCATAGTTTCATCAAAATAAGCAATCAACACAACAAAAAACAGTATTTGTCAAAAACAGACCAGTCTGTAGCAATCTGCATACTTCGTATACTTCTGGTATCTCAATAATTCTGAAACATTACGACAGTTTGGACAATTGGCAAATAAACCAGCAGCAAAAAGAATCAACTCAAAAGCTCTTTCTGGATAAAAATGAAAAATAATTTCGTCAGCGAAAAGTTTTTGTCTTTTTCCAGCATGATCAAACAACCATTACAAAACTAGTCGTAAGGGTTTTACCTGGCTCAAACACAAAAAGAAACACAAAATAAACAATCATAACAGAATTATGATGGTGTGTACGCAACAAAACAGAAAGCAAAAACAAAGATAAATTCATTGGGTTGCCTCCCAACAAGCGCTATTGTTTAACACCCTGAACTAGGCATTGATAATTCAATGATGCTCACAAAAAAGACAGCAATCGGAAACGAAGAGAGCATCATGAAACATCTGACAAACATATCTAAGTCTAACATACTTCCTATGCATAGGCATTTTATAGGAAAACAGATTGTCAAGACAACCAATAGTTACCATATGCAAGGAAGAAGAAAGAGACAATAGCAATCTCAATAAAACGAGAGGTAATTTGGCAACATGAAAGTTTCTACCACAATATTTTCCTCTCTCATAGAAATTACATGTGGGATCATAATCAAATTCAACAATATAGCTATCACAAAGGATATTCTTTTCATGATCCACATGCATGCAAAATTGACGCTTTTCAAAAATAGTGGGATTATCATCAACTAAAGTCATGACTTATCCAAACCCACTTTCAATATTATTGCAAACATCATAATCATCATGAGGGTTAAAAAAATTTGCAAGATCATAAGAAAAATTATCACCCCAATCACGATCATTGCAACAGGTAGTGGACAAAGCAAAACTAGCATCCCCAAGCTTAGGGTTTTGCATATTTTTAGCATGATTGTCATTAATATAATTTAGAATGAAATCGTTGCAATCATGCTTTTCATTCAAGGAGCCCTCATGAATCACTTCATAAATTTCTTCATCACAATTTCAGATTCACGCATCTCAAGCAAAACTCCATAGAGAAAGTCAAGTGCACTCAACTCACTAGCAAATGGTTCAACATAATTGAATCTCTGAAAGAGATTAGCAAGTGGGTGAGGATCCGTATCACTAGATTTTTAGCAAGCGAAGATGCAAGCATATTGAAGGCACATAGCACACAAGCAAAGGAAAGCAAGCGAAAAAGGCAAATATTTTTGTAAACTTTTGTTTTTCAAAAGTGGGGGAGAGGAAAACATCGAGGCAAAAAAAGTAAATGCAAGAGATGAGTTTGCGACACTTACTTGGATGAGCTTCACTTGATGCTGCCTCGCCACGACGCTAGAAATTGGCATATTGACGGGAGACTATTCTTGACTTGATCCTCCTCCCCGGCAACGACGCCAGAAAATCTTCTTGCTACCTCTTGAGCTTGCGTTGGTTTTTTTCCCTTGAAGAGGAAGGGTGATGCAGCAGAGTAGCAATAAATATTTCCCTCAGTTTTGAGAACGAAGGTATCAATCGAGTAGGAGTATCAAGATGAAGCACCGATGTACCTGCGCAAAAACAGAAAACTTGCACCCAACGCTACAAAGGGGTTGTCAATCCCTTCACGATTGATTGCAAGGTGAGATCTGAAGGCGGAAAGTGCAACAAAGTAAAAGTGTAGGGCTGAAAATATGATGTGAAGTAGACCCGGGGGCCATAGTGTTCACTAGAGGCTTCTCTCAAAATAGCAAATATTACGGTGGGTGAACGAATTACTGTCGAGCAATTGATAGAACCGCGCAAAGTCATGACGATATCTAAGGCAATGATCATACATATAGGCATCATGTCCGAGACAAGTAGACCGATACTTTCTACATCTACTACTATTACTCCACACATCGACCGCTATCCAGCATGCATCTAGTGTATTGAGTTCATGACAAACAGAGTAACGCCTTAAGCAAGATGACATGATGTAGATGGATAAATTCATTCAATAGATATAAACCCCATATTTTTACCCTTGATGGCAACAACACGATGCATGCCTCGCTAACCCTTCTGTCACTGGGTGAGGTCACCACACGGTATGAACCCAAAACCAAGCACTTCTCCCATTGCAAGAATGATAGATCAAGTTGGCCAAACAAAACCCACAACTCGAAGAGAATTACAAGGATATGAAATCATGCATATAAGAGATCAGAAGAAACTCAAATAAGATTCATAGATAATCTGATCATAAATCCACAATTCATCGGATCTCGACAAACACACCGCAAAAGAAGATTACATCGGATAGATCTCCATGAAGATCATGGAGAACTTTGTATTGAAGATCCAAGAGAGAGAAGAATCCATCTAGCTACTAGCTATGGACCCGAAGGTCTATGGTGAACTACTCTCGCATCATCGGAGAGGCAATGGTGTTGATGAAGGGGATTTATAGGCGGAAGAAGTAGGGTAGATGAGCCACATGGGGCCCACAAGCCTGCTAGGCGCGCCCTGGCCGCGCCTAGGGGGCTTGCGGCCTCCCCTAGTGGCCTCTGCCTTGGTTCTCACGCTCCCTGCGTATCTTCTATTCCGGAAAAAATCTTTTCGGAGGTTTTATTCTGTTTGGACTCCATTTAATATTCTCCTCTGGAAAGGGTCAAAAACACGGAAAAAACACGAACTGGCACTTGGCACTGAGTTAAGAAGTTAGTCCCAAAAAAGATATAAAAGGCATACAAAACATCCAAAGTTTTCACAAGATAATAGCATGGAACCATCAAAGATTATAGATACGTTGGAGACGTATCAACTACTACGAGAGCTGGTGAGGTACACATCAATAACATGTATATCAAATGTACCTTGTTTGGCATTGGCCGCCTTCTTATCAGCCAAATACTTGGGGCAGTTCCACTTCGAGTGACTAGTCCCCTTGCAATGGTAGCACTTAGTTTCCAGCTTGGGTCCAGACTTGTGTTTCTTCGTCGGAGGGGCAACAGCTTTGCTACTCTTCTTGGAGTTACCCTTCTTCCCCTTGCCATTATTCTTAAAACTAGTGGTCTTATTGACCATCAACAGTTGATGCTCCTTCTGGGTTTCTGACTCGGCGACTTTCAGCATCTCAAACATCTCGGCGAGTGACTTATTCATACCTTGCATGTTATAGTTCAACACAAAGCCTTTGTAGCTTGGCGGCAGTGACTGAAGAACTCTGTCAGTGATACCCTCCGGCGGGAGAGCAATTCCCAGCTCAACCAGATGGTTAGAGTACCCAGGCATTCTGAGCACATGTTCACTGACACACCCGTTCTCCTCCATTTTGCAAGCATAGAACTTATCAGAGCTCTCATACCTCTCGATCCGGACATTCTTCTCAAAGATAAAATTCAACTCCTGGAACATCTCATATGCTCCATGACGTTCAAAATGTCTTTGAAGTCCCGATTCTAAGCCATACAAAACTACACATTGAACTAACGAGTTGTCATCCTTGCGGGTCTGCCAGACGTTCATAAATTTAGGCAACACAGGTTGGGGTGGTTCATCACCTAGCGGTTCATCAAGGACATATGACTTTTTGGCAACTTGAAGGATAAGCCTCAGATTACGGGCCGAGTCAACAAAGTTGCTTCCATCATATTTCAACTTAGCTTTCTCTAGGAACACATTAAAATTCAGGGTTACTACTGCGCGAGCCATTGATCTACAACATAAAATTTTGCAAAGATTACTTAGACTATGTTCAAGATAATTGAGTTTAGCTAATCATATTACGAATAAACTCCCACTCAAATAGACACCCCTCTAGTCATTCGAGTGACGCATGATCCAAATCCACTAACTCAAGTCCGATCATCACGTGAGTTGAAATTAGTTTAAATGGTGAACATCTCCATGTTGATGATATCAACTATATGATGCATGCTCGACCTTTCGGTCTCTTGTGTTCCAAGTCCATGTTTGTACATGCTAGGCTCATCAAGTTTAACCCGACTGTTCCGCATGTGCAACTATTTTGCACCCGTTGTATGTGAACGTTAGGTCTATCACGCCCGATCATCACGTGGTGTCTCGAAACGACGAACTGTCGCAACAATGCACAGTCGGGGAGAACCCAATTTTATCTTGAAATTTTAGTGAGGGATCACCTAATAATGCTACCTTCGTCCTAAGCAAAATAAGGTGCAAAAAAGGATTAACATCACATGCAAATCATAAGTGACATGATATGGCTATGAACTTGTGCTTCTTGATCTCCATCACCAAAGCACCGGCATGATCTCCATCGTCACCAGCGCCACACCATGATATCCGTCATCATGATCTCCATCATTGTGCTGCCATCGAGGTTGTCGTGCTAACTGTGATGTTACTACTAAAGCTACTACTAGCGATAAAGAAAAGCATCACCAAGCGCAAAAATAATTAAAGACAACCCTATGGCTCCTCTCGGTTGCCGTCACATCGATGTGCAAGTCGATATTTAACTACTACAACATGATCATCTCATACATCCAATATATCATATCATGTCTTTGGCCCTATCACATCACATGCATACCTTGCAAAAACAAGTTAGACGTCCTCTAATTTGTTGTTGCATGTTTTACGCGGATGCTATGGGTATCTAGTATAATCGCATCTTACTTATGCATAACCACAACGGTGATATGCAAATTGCTATTTAACCTTCTCCAAGGGCTGCCTGAGTCAAATCCGATTCAACTAAAGTTGAAGAAACAAACACCAACCAATCATCTTTGTGCAACAAGTTGCGTGTTAGTCGATGAAACCGGTCTCTCGTAAGCGTACGAGTAATGTTGGTCCGGGCCTCTTCAATCCAACAATACCGCCGAATCAAAAAAGACTAAGGAGTGCAACAAATTGAACATCAACACCCACAAACTCTTTTGTATTCTACTTGATATATCATCTACGCATGAACCTAGCTCTAATACCATTGTTGGGGAACGTTGCATGGGAAACAAAAAAAATTCCTACGCAATGAAAGACCTATCATGGTGATGATCATCTACGAGAGGGGAGATCGGATCCACATACCCTTGTAGATCGCTAAGCGGGAAGCGAAACGCGGTTGATGTAGTCAAACGTCTTCGCGATCCAATCACGATCCGTCCCACGAACTCCATCCCGATGTAGTACCGAACGGACGACACCTCCGCGTTCAGCACACGTACAACTTGTTGAAGATCTCTGCCTTCTTGATCCAGCAAGAGGGGCGAAGAGGTAGCTCAATTCTCAGGCAACGCGATGGCGTGCGGTGATGGTGGTGGAGCTACTCCGATAGGGCTTCGCCCTGCCGGACTAATCTAGCTATGGGGTTGTCGGAGTTGTGGAGGGAGAGAGGGCTGCACTTTGGCTTGAGTTCCAAAAGCCTCTCTCACCTCCACTATATATAGGTGGGTGTGAGGGGGCGGCGCCCTAGGGAAAACCCTAGGGGTTTAGCCGGCGCAAGGGGAGAGGGAGGAGTCCTCCTCCAATTCCACTTGGAAGGAGGGGTCCTTCCTTCCCCAAATAGGATTGGCCCCTCTCCTTGCCTTTTCTTCCACTTCGGCCGACCTAGGGCTTCTTGGGCTGGCCACCACCCCACTAGGGGCTGGTGCGCCACCCTTGGGCCCCTCTTGGTCTTCTCTCGGGTGAGTGGCCCCTCCTGGTAGTGGGCCCCGTGGTAACTCCCCGTACTTTATCGGTAATGACCGAAAATCTTCCGGAAGCCAAATGGATACTTGCTATATATCAATCTTCGTCTCCGCCGCATCCTAGAAACCCTCATGACGTCCATGATCTCATCCGGAACTCCGAACAACCTTCGGTTACCAACAACAATAATTCAGCTATACCAAAACATCACCGAACCTTAAGTGTGCACACCCTGCGGGGTCGAGAACTATGTAGACATGACCAAGACACTCTATGTTTAATATCCAATAACGGGATCTGGATGCCCATATTGGATCCTACATATTCTACGAGGAGCTTATCAGCTAAACCTCTATATAAAGGATTCATTTAATCCCGTATATCATTCCCTTTGTCCTTCGGTATGTTACTTGCACAAGATTCGATCGTCGGTATCCCCATACCTATTTCAATATCGGTACTGGCAAGTCTCTTTACTTGTTCCGCAATACAAGATCACGTGGCTAAATATTTATCCACATTGCTTGCAAGGCTTGTTTGTGATGTTGTATTACCGGGTGGGCCCCGAGGTACCTCTCCGTCATACGGAGTGACAAATCTCAGTCTTGATCCATGCTAACTCTACGGACACCTACGGAGATACCTGTAGAGCACCTTTACAGTCACCCAGTAACGTTGAGACATTTGATACACACAAAGCATTCCTATGGTGTAAGTGAGTTACATGATCTCAAGGTCATAGGAATGTATACTTGACATGCAGAAAACAATAGCAACAAAATAACACGATCACATGCTACGTTTATAGTTTGAGTCTTGTCCATCACATCATTCTCCTAATGATGTGATCCTGTTATCAAGTGACAACACTTGTTTATGGCTAGGAAACCTTAACCATCTTTGATCAACGAGCTAGTCAGCTAGAGGCTTACTAGGAACATTATTTTGTGTATGTATCCACATATGTTTTTATGTTTCCATTCAATACAATTATAATACGGATAATAAACGATTATCTTGAAACATGAAATATAATAATAACTATTTTATTATTGCCTCTAGGGCATATTTCCAACAATGAAGACATGAAGATTTTTGGTGTGGTTCCGATAGGTGGTGCTATCATAGGTCCACGTTGATGGATACTTCAATCCACGGAGGGTAACGGTTGTGCGATTCCATGGAGGGCCCCACTCACAGGGGGTCCACGAAGAAGCAACCTTGTGTGTTCCACCATGCCTTACATCCATGAAGGATTAGGCTCACTCGGGGTAGATCTTCACAAGTAGGCGATCACCTTACCCTTACAAACTTCTTGGTTTAACTTCACATGATTTGGAGGCTCCCAAGCGAAAACTAACCAATCTAGGAGACATCACTCGCCATAAGGTAATAGATTTGGTATGGATGATGAACTCCTTGCTCTATTGCTTCAAAATATAGTCTCCTCAACACTCTGTCACTCTCTCGCGGAATTTGGCTTGGTAGAAGAGATTGATTTGGTTGGACTAGGCAATTTGAGTGATCCATTGGCACCGTTATTCAAAAGTCAGAAATTCTTATATTTGACAAATGGATACCAACAAGGTGGTCACTGATTTTTGGTTGTACCGAAGCGAATCTCGGTTGTATCGAGTTGTTAGGGTTTTGCTTGGGTTCTGTCTAAGAAAACTGAGTGGGCCCGAAATGGAAATATTGGTGGTACCAAATTTGATCGTTTGGGTTTTGGACAGAATGTTTTTTGGGAGAATTGTTGAGATTTTTGGTGGCTAATATCTAAGCACTTTGAGCAACCATATCACCATATTTACCTCATCCCCTTTTAATAGTATTGACTTTCCTATGGATTCAAATGTGATTTCTCACATAAAGCAAAATGTAGAGTCTTGAAGGTTGAAGGTAATGTCAATCATGTTCCTTTCCTTCTTGGGGATCCTCCACACAATTAGCAACCACGACAACCTTTGGACTTAAAGTGAAACAACTAGGTAGAAATATTAGACCAAGAGATAATGTATGTTGTCATTAACTATCAATACCTCGAAGGGAGCATATGTGCTTTCAATATCCCCCTTTGTGGTAATTGATGACAACATACATTCAAAGCTTCAAATTAAAATATGTTGTAATATATGATAGCTTTGAGTAATATATGACTAAAGCAAGACCCCCCTACATGTGTGAAATCCTCTTAAGGTATGGTTGCTTTTGGAATGCACGAGGACACACATAGAAGAGAAGACATGACAAGTCGTATGTACCTAGTCTATATGCACCAAATATGTGTAAGTGAAGTGTCTCCATGTTAAAACCTACTCTTGTAAACAATATGTGCAAGAAGCAAGAGATTATTCTGAACATGGGTAAGATGCATATACTTACCTTGAAATTATGGAGCATCTTAACTAGAGGAACACAGTTGAGAAAATAGAGTTAGATAACATAAGAATGTTTCTTTCATACCAATGAAAAATATTTCAAATGTACCAAGATTTGGATGACATGTAGAAAATAGTATTCTCTTAAGATTGACATGTCTCCGAGAATATGTGTAGAACTTTCCCCCGCAAGTATCGTTTTTGATACCCCTCAATCTTTAGCATGTAGATATTGGGAGTATGTGGGGGTGAGACAAGTCTATATAGAAAACACAAGATCAACACATGGTCAGGCGTAATAAGTCCAATCCAAGATACTTATTCTCTCTCTCCTTTAGGTAATGTTCATATAATCTCTCTCCCTTAATGGTTACCTCAGCTATAAGCTTGATATTTCTCCCTTATGAAGCCTTGAGTTTTAAGCTTTGAAATTTTCTCCCCCTTTGGCATCAATTTGCAAAAAGGGTTAGAGGGTAAGGTCCTAGAGAATAAGGGTAATGGAGAATTTTGTTTGAAAATGTCAGGATTTGGCAAAGAACACAAGCATCAGTAAATGTTGGAGACTCCGAGGAAAATGTGATCGGTGCAAGAAAAAGGGATATTAGGATTCTAGGTAAAATCGGCGATGGCGAAGAGTTTCATGTCGGTTGTACCGAAGATACTCTAAGCAGATTATCTGCTACATCGGTGACTTTGATTCCTCTGAGTCGGAGTGCGAGAGTTTCAAATAAAAACTTGGCAAAAGTTATTCTAGGCCAATTTTGTGAAAGAATTTTTTTCCAAAAAACTTAATCGTTTACAACTATTTTCAATGATATTTGCAAGGAACTTTCAATAAGATTTGAAAGGAATTTTCATTAAGGTTTGCAAGGAATTTTCATCTAGATGAGAATTGAATGGAGGCAACAAAACATGGAACAAAAGATAATTGATACGTCCATTTTGCATCATGTTTTCCTACGGTTATTTATAATGTTTTTATTCGTAATAATGCTTTTTGGAGAATTTCTAATGCATTTATCTCATAATATGCAAGGTTTGTACAAAAGGGAGAAATACCGGCAGCTAGAAATCTGGACCTAAAAAAGCTACGTCAAGTTATCTATTCTGCAAAACTCCAAATGATCTGAAACATCACGGACATTTTTGTGGAATATATAAAAAATACTGGAGGAAAGAGCTACGCTCAAAATTCAATCACTCTCTCGCGGAATTTGTCTTGGTAGAAGAGATTGATTTGGTTGGCCTAGGCAATTCCAGTTTCCCGGTAGAAGAGATTATTCTGAACATGGGTAAGATTCGTAAACTTACCTTGAAATTATGGAGAATCTTAACTAGAGGAACACACTTGAGATAATAGAGTTAGATAACACAAGAATGTTACTTTCATACCAATGCAAAAGATTTCAAATGTACCAACTTTTGGATGACATGTAGAAAATAGTATTCTCTTAAGATTGACATGTCTCCAAGTATATGTGTAGAACTTTTCCCCACAAGTGTGAGTTTTAACCCCCCCTTGAATCTTTAGCATGTAGATATTGGGAGTAGGTAGGGTGAGACAAGTCTAGATAGAAAACACAAGATCAACACATGGTCAAGAGTAATATAAGTCCAATCCAAGATACTTAGTCTCTCTCTCCTTTAGGTAGTATTCATATAATATCTCTCCCTTAATGGGTAACTTAGCTATAAGCTTGATATTTCTCCCCCTGAAGCCTTGAGTTTTAAGCTTTGAAATTTGCTCCGTGTGTGCCCCGGTAGTTAAGCTACAGTAAGCACACACTAATGGTGCCACGTCATCGAGTTTAACTAAGTTGAATTTCCACTTGGTAAAAAGGTAAACTAAATTCAAATTTGAAATAAAGTAAAATAAATTATTTCTTCAAACTAAATTCAAAAATCATGATTGGTTTGAAGATATTCCCTAAGTAATTGTCAATGTGAAACCAACATTTTATCATATCTTTATAGGCCTTAAAACAATTAAATATGAGGCCAAACAATAATTCTTGTGCCCTTTTTAAAATCATATAGATCTCCAAACCCCCTTAAATAAATGTCAACCTTTTGTGGTAGTGTCAAAAAATGTAATATAAGTTATGGACCCAATGCCATAATTTTATGAAAGTGTTTTGTAGAAAAAAAACATAAACTAATAAAATAAAATTTAGAGGATAAGAAAAAAAAGGAAAACCTCCCTCCGCGGCCTCGGCCCAGGTGGCCAGGCCGGCCCATCCAGCCCCACCCCGCCGGGCCACACCAACCCTTTCAACCCTAGCCTATATAAAGGGGCCTCACCCCTGAACCCTAACCTTTCCCACTCCCACTCCCTCACCCTCACCCTCCTCACCCGGCGGCGCCCTCTCCCTCCCGTGCGCCCGAGCGCTCCGGTGCCCGCCGGCCACGTCGGCCACGGCGTCGTCCCGGTGCCACCTCGCCCGCCCTGACACCGCTTCGCCCCGTGGCTGCCCCGAGCCGCCCTCGCCGGCGCCAGCCGACGCCCTCACGCTACCCCACCTCGCTGGTCCTCCACTGCCACCACCTCCGACACCTGCCACAAGCGCGCCGCCTCCCGACTCTTCCCCACCGACGGTTTCCCGTGCCTCGCCCCCGAGCAGTTTGCCACTCCCCTACAACGGAACTGAGTCCCTCCCCCTTCTCCCTTCCCCTCCTGCGGTGCCCGACCTCCCGCACTACACCGAGCCCCCCCATGATCATTGCTGCTCCAGCAACTCTTGGCCGCACTCGCTCGCCCGCACGCCGCGCGCTGCCACGCCTTCCTCCCCCCGTGGAATTGCACCCGTCCCGCGTTGCTACCTCCCAGCCCCGCAACCCCTGTCACCGCATGTTCACCGCGCCCGCAACGTGCTCCCGTGTCTCCCATCCCCGTGTCTGTCACTCCACTACATGACGCCGGGCTGCACGACCATCGCCACCGCTGGTGGCCGAAGGGGCCTCGCCCTCCTCTCTACACCGATCTGGTTAGTGGGCGATTGACCCCCCCCACTAACCCCTCTTTTTTTTGGCTATATGACATGTAGGGCCAGCCCCTATTAACACACACAAAAAGTTGTTTAAAAAAATAATTAGATGATTACTAATTATTTATGTACCTGATTAGTCAGTTAATTAATTAAATTAGAGTAACTAGAGTAAATATGGAGTGTGTTAACTTAGTAGAGTATGACTTGTGGGCCCTATTAATTAATACTAACTAAACATGTTTAATATATATGTTAATTAATTTAAATAATGTGTCAATGACATGTGGGTCCCCCTTAATTAAATATGTTAAAAATTAATTAAACTTAATTAACCTATGACAAAGACAACACGGGCCCACTCGTCAGTTTGACTAGTCAAGTCAGACTGCTGACTGTTGATGTCAGCATGACATCATGCTGATGTCATCTTTGAATAATTGGATTAAATCTAATCTATTTAATATCTGAATATTGAATAAAACTATAAAAATTAATATTAATTAAACCGTAAGTCAGATGAAAATATTTTGAACATGAAAGTTCATAAGCAGAATGAGACGAAGCCGGATACGCTATCCGTTCGTGTGTCACGTGTCCCTAGCATAGCGAGCATGGAGCTTTTCCATCCGTTTGGCCGGACCGGTAGTAGCCAGAGATCTGGGAAGTATCATCTGATATTTTGCTGATCCGTCTATGATGGGTGGTATTGTGTTAGCTCATGCCTAGACGTGCATATTGACATGTCATGCTTAGTGATTGCATCTGTGTTTATATTTATTGTTTCTTCCCCCCTCTTCTTACCGGTAGACCCCGAGACGGACGCTGATGCCGGGTATGACTACCCTCCTGACGACCAGCCCTTAGCCGCAGAGCAACAAAGCAAGCAAACCTCCTTGATCATTCCTATATCGCCTATTCTTTTCTCCCTCATGCTTGCATTAGAATTTTTCTACTGTAGTAGATATATCCTAGTCTGATGAATAGCCTGGTTTTTGATGAAGTACTACTTTACTGAACCGCAATCTAAACTGTTTAGTATAAGTGGAGTAGTCATCCCCTTTGCCCCCTTAGTCCAGTTGCCCCGCTTTATCGTCAAGTCTCGATCCCTGATCGACGAGCCAAGACCCAACGCTGCACTCACCCCCCCCTTAGTTGTACGACACTTCAGAGCTACTATCGGGTACCGAGGGTGACACCTCGCGAAGTACTTATGATGTTATCTCTGTAGTGCATCTAGTCGGTCATGGTTATCGAGGGTGATTCCTCCTTCACCACTCCCAATGATGACTCCGTCGTGCAACCCCTCAAGTGTGATACCCTCGAGGGTGATTCCTCTAAGTACACCTTGATTGTTACATCGTTCGAAATACAACGAGGGTGATACCTCGGATCCCCCTAATGTTACAACCACAGAGTTACTTGACCGTGTTACTTGGAACATTGATGAATACATGTTAGGCGGGTGGATTCCTGCGTGGATGTGTCGATGAATTAATTAAAATGTTAATGGATTTGGGTATTTGATCTGGGTTGGTCGGAGACCTTTCGCATTAACCGGCTAGGCGGCCGAAGTTATGGGTAGTCGACGTCGTGGTATCAGCCGAATCTCTTCAGACGTGAGAAATGGAGTGGCGTGCGCCTGAGTGGTCCGGATAGGCATCGCGCTTGTAATAAAGGTTGCTAGGACTGACCTCGGCCGCCCACGCATCGTGCAGGAGTGCAAAGGGTGATGGGCCCATGACCCCTGCGTGCTTAGGATTTAGACCGGCGGGCTGGCCTCTCTGTTGAGTCTAGGTGGGGCTTCGACATGTCGATGTTCCGATGACCCGGGAAAGTCTTGCGAGTACTTTGGATGAGTACTCACTGTTGCTTTGCTCCCCCCTTTTCTCCTTGATCCGTTGCTATGACCAGATGATGGAGCCCAGGAGATGGCGTATCCCGCCGACGATGACTGCTACCCCGACGGTGCCTACTACTGCGTGGAGGCCGCTAAAGACCAGGAGTAGTTAGGAGGCTCCCAGGCAGGAGGCCCTGCCTCGTTCGATCGTTGTATCTTTTGTGCTAGCCTTCTCTAAGGCACCTCATGTTTCATGTCTGTACTCAGATATTTGTTGCTTCCGCTGAATCGTGTGTTTATCTAGTTGCTGTATTCTAGCCCTCGAGGCCCCTGGCTTGTAATATGAAGCTTGTATGTTTTATTTGTGTCTAGAGTTGTGTTGTGATATCTTCCCGTGAATCCTTGAGCTTGGTCGTACGCATTTGCGTGTATGATTAGCGTATGATCAAATCGAGGGTGTCACAAGTTGGTATCAGATCCGACTGCCTGTAGGTAGCCCCCTTTCAACCTCCTTGGACAAAGTTGAGTCTAGTAATTGAAAAAATGAATAACTTTGATGTTGTGACTTATGGCCCACATCTCAATTGGGTGGTATTAGTATCTTTTACTCCATTTCTATACTTCGGGTTCTACTCTCTCTTCTCTTTCGGGTTAAATATTTTGCTAACGCTAACTCTAGGTTCTCGTAAATACTTCCTCCCGGAGAGCCCCGCATTCCATATGATGGTTTGATTCGTCAGAAAGCTCCGAACATACTCTCCGATGTTATCTCGAGAACTCGTGCTCATCGCTTCTACGATTTCCCTTCCTCCGTCAACCCCTATGGATGACTACATACAAATGTCGTTCATACTTACTTTTCTAATTGCTCTTGTTATTACAAGGCGCATCAAATTATCTCACCGGAGATCCGTTCATCCTCAGTTACCATGGGTTTCACAAGTCCCTTGAATTACCATTCGATCTTCCGGAATCCTCAGTAGCCTTTTGTTCATGACCTTTCTCACCTGCTTGCATTATGGTTAAATCCATATGTCTAGCAACATTCGTTAAAATCCTTTGTGATTTTCCTTTGATCTTATTGATTCAACCTTTGTGTGAATGCACAAAATCATCAGTTGATTCACATAAATTATCTTTCCAGCTGAGACGTCCATTCTAGACATGAGCTGGTTCTTGGCAAATCAACTTTGGTTGGTTGTCCATCTAAGTCCATTCAACTTACTTGTATTTGATCGGAGCACCTGATTCTGATACACCAACCTGGAAATCATAATTCCTTTGGTATTTAAGTATCAATATCTTTCATATGTTCTATAATCTGATGCCTTGCATTATATCTTCCTCTGGTTGAGTACCGGTACTCACATGAAGTCCCTTCTGGTCAGCCAGACCCATTGCTGGGTTATCATCCGACGACATCCTTTACATTCAACAATTCTTGTGATATTGTTCCCCTGATACATAATGCCATTGGTAAATTGTGTCTTCTCCCTTTGATAAGTTGTATCCTATTATTTTGTGAGCTATGCTGATCAAGCTTGTGTTAATTATTCTTGAAGTTTGTGGTATATGTTCCTAAGATGCCCCGATGGGTTGAACCTATGCCTTCCTAAAACAATATGATCCGAACAGTTTTCACGAGTCTTAATCTTCTGGTGTTTGTCCAGATAATCTTTCCAAGCTACAACCTCATCAAAGGCGAGGAGTAAATGGCAGGATATGCATTGATGAAGTGGGAGTCGACCTTGAACTTGTGTTCATGCCCATGGAAACGACGTTGATCCTATCAGAGAAACTTCTCGTATCAAGAATCATTCGTTGTATGATTGATCTGTTATCTGTGATCTTGTTCTTTGCAGTCGTGGTTCCGACCATTTCTTATATATATTTGGTTTTGACCTAAAACAATATAGAGGAGGACTTTCGGGACAAAGCGCCGCCTTCTCTAGGCGGAACTTTGGGAGGAGCACTTTTGCCCTCTGGAGGAGCGATTCCGCCGGGGGAACTTCCCTCCCGGAGAGGGAAATCATCGTCATCGTCATCACCAACAACCCTCTCATTTTTGGGAGGCAAATCTTCATCAACATCTTCAACAACACCATCTCCTCTCAAACTCTAGTTCATCTCTTGTGTTCAATCTTTGCACGAAAACCTTAGATTGTTGCTGGTAAAGGGCTAGTAGTGTTGATTACATATTGTAGTTAATTAGTATATGATTTATTTGGTGGAAGACAAAATGTCCATATCCTTTATGCATATTAATACTCCTATGATCTTGAGCATGTTTATCATTTGTGAGTAGTTACTTTTGTTCTTGAGGCCACGGGAGAAATCATGTTGCAAGAAATCATGTGAACTTGATATGTGTTCAATATTTTGATGTTATGTATGTTGTGAATCCCTTAGTGGTGTCATGTGAATGTCGAATACATGACACTTCACCATATTTGGGCCTAAGGGAATGTGTTGTGGAGTAGTGATTAGATTATGGGTTGCTAGAGTGACAGAAGCTTAAACCCTAGTTTATGCGCTACTTCGTAAGGGACCAATTTGGATCCAAAAGTTTAATGTTATGGTTATATATATTTATCTTAATACTTTTCTTGTAGTTCCGGATGCTTGCGAGGGGGTTAATCATAAGTAGGAGGTTTGTTCAAGTAAGAATAACACCTAAGCACCGGTCCACCCACATATCAAATTAACAAAGTATTGCACACGAATTAAGCTGTCATGGTGAAAGCGACTAGATGAAATTCCCGTGTGCCCTCAAGAAGGCTTTGCCTATTATAAGAACCACTTTGGTCTGTCCTTTGCCACAAGAGTAGTAGGCTATCTTGCTGCACTTATTATTACTCTTTCTACTTGTTACTTGTTACAACTATCTTGCTATCAAACAACTTGTTACCGCTATTTCAGTGTTTGCAGAAATTACCTTGCTGAAAACCACTTGTCATTTGCTTGAGCTCCTTGTTGGGTTCGACACTCTTACTTATCAAAAGGACTACGATTGATCCCATATACTTGTGGGTCATCAAGACTCTTTTCTGACGCAGTTCCCACGGAGTGAAGCGCTCTTGTTAAGTGGAAATTGGTAAGGAACATTTATTGCTACGTGCTGAAATTTATTATCACTTGCTATAATGGAAAACAATCCTTTGAGGGGTTTGTTCGGGGTATCTTCACCTCAACCGGAAGCACAATTAGTTTTCCCTCAACCTACTGCACCTACTGAAGATATTGGTTATGAAATTCCTTCGGGTATGATAGAACAACTGCTAGCTAATCCTTATGGAGGAGATGGATCTAAACATCCTGATAAGCACTTGACATATGTGGATGAAATATGTGGATTATTTGAGCTTGCAGGTCTACGCGGAGATGATGTTAAGTGGAAGGTTTTACCTTTATCTTTGAAGGTACAAGCATTGGCATGGTATAGGCTATGTGATGATATTGGATTGTGGAACTGGAATCGATCACAAATGGAATTTCATCAAAAAAAAATCCTATGCATCTAGTTCATTGTGATCGGAATTATATATATAATTTTTGGCCTCGTGACAGAGAAAGTATTGCTCTAGATTGGGGGAGGCTTAAGTCAATGTTATATTCATGCCCCAATCATGAGCCCTCAACAGAAATTACCATTCAAAAGATTTATGCTCGACTTTCTCGTAATGATCAAGCCATGATCGACATTTCTTGTACTAGTTCTTTTATGAAGAAGGCTATTGAATTCAGGTCGGATATCTTAAAAGAATTAAACGCAACTCTGAAGATTGGGAACTCGATGAAGGTAAGGAGACAAGTATGAAGCTTAAGTATGATTTTGTTAAATCTTTTGTGATTACCGATGCTTTTCAAAAGTTTAGCACTAAATATGGACTTGACTCTAAGATAGTAGCCTCTTTTTGTGAATCATTTGCTACTCATGTTGATATCCCTAAGGAGAAGTGGTTTAAATATCATCCCCCTATTAAAGAAGAAATTAGAGAACCAATAATAGCCAAAGAAGAAACTATCATTTATATCGTCCCCCTTTTCCTGTTAAGATAAAAGAACATGCTAAGGTTTCAATTGTGGTTCGCAAAAGTGATATTAAAGCACCTAAACCTTCTGAACAACTTAAGGTAGAACCTAATGTTACTATGGTTAAAGATCTCCTGGAACAAAATATTGATGGGCATGTTATCTACTTCTGTGGTGAAACTGCTAGAATTGCTAACCCTGATGGGAAAGATAAATATAGACCAGTCGTTGGCATGCGTGTCAATTCAGTTAAAGTAGGAGATCATTGTTACCATGGTTTTGATATAGGTGCTAGCGTAAGTTCTATTCCCTTTACTTTATATCAAGAAATTATGGATGAAATAACACCCACTAAAATAGAAGACACATATATTACTATTAAACTTACTAATAGAGACACCATCACACCACTTGGGATTGTTAGACATGTTGAAGTCGTGTGTAGGAAAAGAAAATATCCTACTGATTTTCTTGTTCTTGGTTCCCCACAAGATGAATTTTGTCCCAATATCTTTGGTAGACCTTTCTTGAACACCTTTAATGCTACTTTATGTCATAAACAAACTGTCGGTGTTAATTTTGGTGGTGATTCTCATGAGTTTAATTTTTCCAAGTTTAATAGAAAACATCATAAGAAAGAATTGCCTAATAAAGATGAGATAATTGGTCTTGCTTCTATTGTCGTGCCTCCTGCTGATCCTTTGGAACAATATTTGTTAGACCATGAAAACGATATGCATATGCATGCAGGAAATGAAATAGATAACATCTTCTGTGAACAACAACCTCTGATTAAGCACAATTTGCATATTGAAACTCTAGGAGGTCTTCCTCCACCTAAAGGTGATATTGTGTTTGAATTGAAACAATTGCCTGATACTTTGAAATATGCTTATCTTGATGAAAAGAAGATATATCATGTTATTATTAGTGCTAACCTTTCAGAACATGAAGAAGAAAGATTATTGAAAGTTTTGAAGAAGCACCGAGCTGCTATTGAATATACTCTTGATGACCTTAAGGGCATTAGTCCCACTCTATGTCAGCACAAGATTAATATGGAACCCGATGCTAAACCCATTGTTGATCATCAACGTCAGTTGAATCCTAAATTGAAAGAAGTGGTGAGAAGTGAAGTATTAAAGCTTCTGGAAGCAGGTATAATCTATCCCATAGCTGATAGTAAATGGGTAAGCCTCGTTCATTATGTCCCTAAGAAAGGAGGTATTACTCTTGTTCCTAATGATAAGAATAAACTTATTTCACAAAGAATTGTCACTAACTATAGAATGGTAATCGATTTCAGAAAATTAAACAAAGCAACTGGAAAGGATCATTACCCCTAAATTTAATCGACCAAATGATAGAAAGACTCTCTAAGCACACACAATTTTTACTTCTTAGATGGATATTCAGGTTTCTCTCAAATACCTGTTTCACAATCTAATCAAGAGAAAAATACTTTTACTTGTCCTTTTGGAACTTATGCTTATAGACGTATGCTTTTTGGTTTATGAAATGCACCTGCTACCTTTCAAAGATGTATGCCTATTATATTCTCTGATTTTTGTGAAAAGATTGTTGAGGCTTTCATGGATTATTTTTTTGTTTATGGTACTTATTTCGATGATTGCTTGAGCAAGCTTGATCGAGTTTTGCAGAGATGTGAGCAAACTAATCTTGTCTTGAATTGGGAGAAGTGCCACTTTATGGGTAATGAAGGTATTGTCTTGGGTCATAAAATTATTGAACGAGGCATTGAGGTTGGTAAAACTAAAGTTGATGCAATTGAGAAAATGATGTGAACTAAAGATATCAAAGGTTTTCGTAGTTTCCTTGGTCATGCTGGTTTCTATAGGAGGTTTATTAAAGACTTCTCTAAAATTTCTAAGCCTCTTACAAATATTTTACAAAAGGATGTTCCATTTCTTCTTGATGATGATTGTGTAGAAACCTTTGAAACACTTAAGAAAGCCTTGACCAATGCACCCATTGTTCAACCACCTGATTGGAACTTGCCTTTTGAAATTATGTGTGATGCTAGTGACTATGTTGTTGTTGTTGTTGTTCTAGGATAAAAAGTTGATAAAAAAATAAATGTCATCTATTATGCTAGTAAAACTTTAGACAATGCTCAAAGGAATTATGCCAGAACTGAAAAGGAATTTTTAGCAGTTGTGTTTGCTTGTGATAAATTCAGATCTTATATTGTTGATTCCCAAGTAATTGTTCACACTGATCATGCTGCTATAAATTATCTTATGGAAAAGAAAGATGCTAAACCTAGACTCATTATGTGGGTTCTCTTGCTACAAGAATTTGATTTACACATCACTGATAGGAAAGGAGTTGAGAACCCCGTTGCTGATAACTTGTCTAGGTTAGAAAATGTTCAAGATGACCCACTACCTATTGTTGATAGTTTCCCCGATGAACAATTAGTTGCAATAAATGTTTCTCACAACACACATTGGTATGATGACTATGCTAATTTTATTGTTGCCAAATATATATCACCTAGTTTTACATACCAACAAAAGAAAAAAAATTCTTCTATGATTTAAGACATTACTTTTGGGATGACCCACATCTTTATAAAGGAGTGGATGGTATTATTATACGTTTTGTACCTCAGGATGAATAAGAACAAATCCTACGAAAATGTCACTCTAAAGCTTATGGAGGAAATCATGCGGGAGATATAACTGCTCACAAGGTATTGCAATATGGTTTTTATTGTCCTACTCTCTTCAAGGATGCCCATAAGTTTGTTTTATCTTGTGGCGAATGTCACAGAATTGGTAATATCGGTAAGTGTCAAGAAATGCCTATGAATTATTCACTTGCTCGGGAACCTTTTGATGTTTGAGGTTTTGATTATATGGGACTGTTTCCTTCCTCTAATTGGTATACTCATATTTTGGTTTCTATTGACTATGTTAGTAATTGGGTAGAGGCTATTCCAACTAGTAGTGATGATCATAACACTCCCATTAAAATGCTTAAAGAAGGTATTTTCCCTAGGTTTGGAGTCCCTAGATATCTAATGACTGATGGTGTTTCACACTTTATTCATGGTGCCTTCTGTAAAATGCTTGTTAATTATGATATTAACCATAGAATTGCATCACCCTATCATCCTAAATCTAGTGGACAAGTTGAACTTAGCAATAGAGAAATAAAATTGATATTACAAAACACTGCCAATAGGTCTCGAAAGAATTGGTCTAAGAAATTAGACGATGCACTTTGGGCCTACAGAACAACTTATAAAAATACTATGGGTATGTATCCCTATAAAATGGTCTATGGAAAAGTTTGTCATTTGCCTCTTGAGTTAGAACACAAAGCATTTTGGGTAATCAAAGAACTCAACTATGATTTCAAAGTTGCGAGTGAAAAGAGGTTATTTGATATTGGCTCACTAGATGAATGGAGAAACCAAGCTTATGAAAATGCCAAACTATTTTTTAAAAAGTTAAAATATGGCATGATAAAAGAATTCAAATGCAGGAATTTAAAGTGGGATAATATGTTCTTTTGTACAACTCTCGTTTAAGATTCTTTGAAGGAAAACTTGTCTTTAAATGGGAAGGACCTTATATCATCGAAGAAGTTTTTAGTTCTGGAGGTATCAAAATAAATAATGTCGAAGGTACCAGCCCGAAGGTGGTCAATGGTCAAAGAATTAAACACTACATCTCAGGTACGCCCATTAATTTTAAATAAATATTATTCAAACCATGACATCAGCGGAACACATCAGGGAAACCTTCCGGAACACTCCAGAATCGTGAAAAATAGGAGTTACGTGATACGGTAAGTAAACGGACTCCGAAAAATCTGCAAAAATATTTTTTACCACTTTTGGAATTTATGAAAAAATAGGAAAATAAGAAACAGCTCGAAAGGTACCTGAGGAGGGCACAAGACACTAGGGCGCACCACGCACCCCACGCACGCCCTGGTGGGTGGTGCCTACCTCGGACACCTTCCCTACTCCCTTTTCCTCTCGTTCTGCTTGTTTCCCAAGATAAAAAATCTATATATACTCCCCGATCGTATTGACCACGGTACCGCAGAGAGATCTACTGTTCTTCTTTCTTGTTATTTCAGCGTAGATCTAAAATGTGTCTTCTCAAGACTCTGATGGAGAGAGCTACGTCCCAGACCTCGTCGCAAACCCAAGGGCCTATGGGGATCTATCCCCCTATGGTTGGACTACGGACGAGGAGGAAGATGCTCACCTGACGCGAATGGATGACTCGAGCTCGGAAGAGGAAGATGTCACTGTCCCTCAACCTGGAGATATGCACCTGGAGTTCAAGAAATCAAGTCTCCCTAAGAGGGCAAACAAGCTTGAGACCCAATCTATCCATTCTCGTTTTCTGCAGGAAAGCAAGGAAGCTGGAGCAGGAAGTCGATGATTTGAGGGGGATGATTTCCTTCTCGAGTTCAAGATGGACATGCTGAAGTAGCCACGAACACCACTTCCATGGAAACCGGAGGAAAAACCTACTACCTCATCGTCACCACCTTCATCATCTTCACCACCCAAGGAGGATTGAGTATCGGGTATGGGCACTCCCCTTGGCTTGAGCCAAGCTTGGGGGAGGTGCCCAGTATCGTATCACACCACTATCTTTGTTTTTATCTACTTTAGTTCAATCTTTAGTTTTCCTATGATTTTGTTGAATAAAAAGTTTAGTCTGATCCTTTCTTTTCGAGTGTTTGCTCAGTGATCTATCTTTGTAATCATGTGCGATATATAATAAAGTTAGTTCAAGTTTTGCCTTCTTTAGTAATATGTTGCAATGAAAATAAAAGAAAGGAAATAAATGAATAAGATCATATGCTAATCTTATGTCGAGTAATGATATTACATAAGGAAGAGTATAAGTAGTAAAATCTGTTGGAGATTGATAAACATAGCATTGGTCAATAATGCAACTCATGAAAAAGTTAATAAGGGAAGAGAAGATTCACATGCACGTATACTATGTTGGACATGTTTTATGATTGTGAGCCCCCATCAAAATATTATATGCCGAAACGGTTGAGTTGGACAAGGAAGACAATGTAATGATTTACGCTTGCCTATATTAACATAGATGTTATATTGTAATGGATCCTTTCTAGCCAAAAATTCTGCACTAGGTGGAGATACTACTTGTGCATCCAAAAAACCTTAAACCCAAATCTTATTCCAAAGATTCCACCATACCTACCTATGGATTGAGTAAGATCCTTCAAGTACGTTGTCATCGGTGCAATAAGGCAATAAAAATTGCTTCTAAATGTGTTGGATAATTTAGTGTAAGAGAAAATTGAGCGTTGTACGAACTTGTGATGGCAAAGTAATAAAAGCGACGGGATGCATAATAAAGATTGCTATCATAATGGACAATATAACGTGGTGCTATTTTGCATTAAGGGATTTAGCATACAAACAAATAAACGCAATACAACATCTATTTCCCTGTGCGAAGGGCCTATCTTTTATTTTCATGTAAAGAGTCAAAGTATTTTCTTCTATTCCTTTTTATTTTTATCTTTTTGCAAGCATCATGTGGTGAGAAAAGATCTAGGCACATATATCTAGTTGAATATGGGTGAGCATGAGTTATTATTGTTGACATCACCCTTGAGGTGAATACGTTGCGAGGCGAAACTAAAAGCCTGATAACCCACAAGTATAGGGGGATCAATTGTAGCCTTTCTCGATAAGTAAGAGTGTCGAACCCAACGAGGAGCTAAAGGTAGGACAAATATTCCCTCAAGTTCTATCGACCACCGATAAAACTCTACACACACTTTACGTTCGCTTTACCTAGAACAAGTATGAAACTAGAAGTACTTTGTAGGGGTGATAGGATAGGCTTGCAAGAAAGTAAATAACACATAAATAAAACTAGGGGCTCGTTAGATAAAGACACAACTACGTGTGTCTAACGAGTGTGGAAAAGTGGTGGTAGGAGTTGCGGAATTGTCCCTAAGCAATTGACTACGTTACTAGATCGATAGCAAGTATCATGTGGGAGAGGCCTCTGCTAGCATGTCATCCTTTACTTGGAATTGTATGCACTTACGATTGGAACTATAAGCAAGCGTTCACAACTAATAACGTTCATTAAGGTAAAATCCAACCATAGCAATAAGATATATTGGTCCCTCTTCAATCCCATATGCATCAATTTCTATGCTAGGTTTGAAGCTTCTGTCACTCTAGCGTGCCAATACACAGGCCTATCAACATACAACAAACCCTATGATGTGAGCCACGCGCGCGATCATATGATGGGCACCGAAGGACAGCAACATAACCACAAGCAAATTAAACCAATCATAGCAATTCATCAATCACCGATAGGACAGCGATAATCTACTCAGACATCATAGGATAGCAACACATCATTGGATAATAATATGTAGCATAAAGCACCATGTTCAAGTAGAGGGTACATCGGGTCGCAGGAGAGTGAACCGCTGAATATAGATGGGGGAAGATGATAGAGATGTTGGTGAAGATGACGGAGGTGTTGGTGTAGATTGCCGTCACATGATGATGTCCCGGGTGGCGTTCCGGCGCCGCCGGGAGAGAGGGGGAGAGAGCCCCCCTCCTTCTTCTTCTTCCTTGACCTCCTCCCTAGATGGGAGAAGGGTTTCCCCTCTGGTCCATGGTCTCCATGGCGGTGGAGGGGCGAGAGCCCCTCCGAGATTGGATCTCTCGCTTTGTGTCCTTCTGTTTGTGCGCTCCCAGATTCTGCGTTTCACCGTTTCTTAAATTCCCGGAGATCCGTAACTCCGATTGGGCTGAATTTTTAACACGATTTGCTTTCGGATATTATATTTCTTTCGGCTAAAGAAGGGTCCAACCGCCTTAAGGAGTGTCCACAAGCCTGCCTGCCGTGGGGCCAACCCCTGGCCATGCGACACGGCTTGTGGGCACTCCGTGCATCGCCTCGCGTTGATTCTTCTTCCCAAAAATCATAAATATTCCATAAAAACCCCATAAGTTTTTATTACGTTTGGACTTCGTTTGGTATTGATATTCTGTGAAACGAAAAACATGCAACAAACAGAAACTGGCACTGGGCACTGGATCAATATGTTAGTCCCAAAAATAGTATAAAAAGTTGCCAAAAGTATATGAAAGTTGTAGAATATTGGCACGAAACAATCAAAAATTATAGATACGACGGAGACGTATCAGCATCCCCAAGCTTAATTCCTGCTCGTCCTCGAGTAGGTAAATGATAAAAAAGATAATTTTTGATGTGGAATGCTACCTAGCATAATATTGATCATATAATCTAATCATGGCACGAATACTAAAACACGAGTGATTCGAAGCAATAGTCTATCATTTGACATAAAGACAATAATATTTCAAGCATACTTACAAAGCAATCATGTCTTCTCAAAATATCATGGCCAAAGAAAGTTATCCCTACAAAATAATATAGTCTGGCTATGCTCCATCTTCCCCACACAACGTATTTAAATCATGCACAACCCCGGTTTTAGCCAAGCAATTGTTTCATACTTTAGTGTTCTCAAACCTTTTCAACTTTCACGCAATACATGAGCATGAGCCATGGACATAACACTATAGGTGGAATAGAATATGGTGTTCATGGAGAAGAAAAAAAAGGAGGAGATAGTCTCACATCAACAAGGCGTATCAACGGGCTATGGAGATGCCCATCAATAGATATCAATGTGAGTGAGTAGGGATTGCCACGCAACGGATACACTAGAGCTTATAAGTGTATGAAAGCTCAGAAAAGAAACTAGTGGGTGTGCATCCAACTTGCTTGCTCACGAAGACCTAGGGCAATTTTGAGGAAGCCCATCATTGGAATATACAAGCCAAGTTATGTAATGAAAATTTCCCACTAGTATATGGAAGTGACAACATAGGAGACTCTCTGTCATGAAGATCATAGTGCTATTTTAAGCACAAGTGTGGAAAGAGGATAGTAGCAATTGTCCCTTCTCTCTTTTCTCTCATTTTTTTGTGGGATCTTTGGCCTTATATATATATATATATATATATATATATATATATATATATATATATATATTGGTGGGCATCTTTGGCCTCTTTTTTGTAAATGGGTTTCGCTGGCCTCTTTTATTTCCTCACATGGGACAATGCTCTATTAATAATGATCATCACACTTACAACTCAATATTTAGAGCAATGATGACTCTATATGAAATGCCTTCGTAGTGTACCGTGACAATGATCTAGCATAGCAATGACATCAAAAAACGGACAAGCCATGGAAACATCATGCTAGCTATCTTACGGTCATGCAATGGCAATATGGAAGTGGTGGCACATGTCATGAGACGGAACGGTGGTAGTTGCACGGCAATATATCTCGGAATGGCTATGAAAATGCCATAATAGGTAGGTATGGTGGCTGTTTTGAGGGAGGCTATATGGTGCGTGTAATGCACCGGCGAAATTTGCGCGGTACTAGAGAGGCTAGCAATGGTGCAAGGGTGAGAGTGCGTATAATCCATGGACTCAACATTAGTCATAAAGAACTCACATACTTATTGCAAAAGTCTATTAGTCATCGAAACAAGGTACTACACGCATGCTCCTGGGGGAAAGGTTGGTAGGAGTTAACCATCGCGCGATCCCGACCTCCACACAAAGGATGACAATCAATAAATAAATCATGCTCCGACTTCATCACATAACGGTTCACCATACGTGCATGCTACGGGAATCACAAACCTTAACACAAGTATTTCTAAAAATACACAATTACTCACTAGTATGACTCTAATATCACATATTCATGTCGCAAAACTGTTGCAAGGAATCAAACATATCATATTCAGTGATCTGGTTTTATGTAGGATTTTATGATCATGTGAATGACCGACTCCTGTTAACTCTCTAAATAGGTATAAGTGAAGCATGAGAGTTTAATTCTTTCTACAGAAGATATGCCCTGCTCTAACAAATATAAGTGAAGCAAAAGAGCATTCTACAAATGGCGGTTTTCTATGTGTAGGGAAACAAGCAATCCAAACTTCAAAAGATATAAGTAAAGCACAAGAAGCATTCCATAAAGACAACCAAGGACTATCTCATACCAGCATGGTGCATAAAAGAAAAAGGAAAAATAAACACAAAAGACGCTCCAAGCATTTGCACATATCATGTGACAAATTAAAATATAGCTCCGAGTAAAATTACCGATAGATTGTAGACGAAAGAGGGGATGCCTTCTAGGGCATCCCCAAGCTTAGACGCTTGAGTCTTCCTTGAATATTACCTTGGGGTGCCTCGGGCATCCCCAAGCTTAGGCTCTCGCCTCTCCTTATTACTTCATCCATCGTGCTCTCACCCCAAACTTGAATACTTCAATCACACAAAACTCAACAAAACATTGTGAGTCCCATTAGTATAATAAAATAAATCACCACTTCAAGTATTGTTGTGAACTCATTATAAATTCATATTAGCATTGTCTCTACTATAATCCAACTTCACCATGGTTCATACCCCCACGATACTACCCATAGATTCATTAAAATAAGAGAACAATGCATAGAAAACAGAATCTGTCAAAACAGAACAGTCTGTAGCAATCTGTATATTCCGTATACTTATGATATCTCAAAAAATCTGAAAAATTACGAACGTCTGGAAAATTTGCATATCAATCATAAGAAAAAATAATCAACTCAAAATCTTGTCCAGAATAAAAATGAAAATTAATTTCATGAGCAGAAAGTTTCTGTCCTATCTCAGCGTGATCAAACAACTATCACCCAAACTAATCGTAAAGGCTTTACTTGGCACATTATTTTTAAAAACACAAAGGAATTGTAAAAGGGGATAATTATTTTTGTGAGAAACTTCCATGAAAAATTCTACATTGTTTCCATGAGCATGAACACAAGTGTTCAAGGTCGACCCTCACTTCCGCAATGCATCACCTTTGAATCGCTTCTCTTTTAAAAAAAGTTTTAAGTTCCCCTCTATAATTTTTTGTTTTAAAACTAAATAAAAGCACTAAACAGAAATAAATGACTCTCTAATACTTCCGGGTTATCTCCCAGGCAGCGCTTTCTTTAAAGCCATTAAGCTAGGCATAAAGTGCTCAAGTAATGGATCCACCCGAATCCCAAGGTATATCAAAGCCAATTTTAATTAGCAATGATTTGAAATTTAGTAGTGAGAACAAGGTAACATATATCAAACAATTATGAAGTCTAACTCTCTTCCTATGCATTGGCATGTCATAAATGAACAATTCATGCACACAAAGTAAAGGCCAATACATAGCATAAGCAGTTTCTTGCAATTTTATCGTATTGGAAACATAGAGAGGTGGCGATGTAGTTCCTCTCTCATAATAATTGCAAGTAGGAGAAGCAAGCACATGCATATTATATTCATCAAAATAATCATGTGTAACATAAGGGACTATAGCTAGCTCATCTTCATAAGCATCATTCATATTGGCAACATGGCGACAAGCATAGCATGCATCAAGTTCATCAAAAAGGGATATTTCAAACGAATCCAAGGGATCATAGCATTCATCCTTCGGTAAGAATGAAGGGAAATTAAATAATGTATGAGTAGAAGAGTTACTCTCATTAGAAGGTGGACATGGGTAGCTTGTCCGCTCTTCATCCTCTTGTTCTTTGCTCTCCTCTTCATCCTTTTCATCTAATGAGCTCACAATTTCAACATTTTCTTCTTCCATAGTTTCCTGCAAAATAATAGTCTCTTCTTGGGAAGCATAGGATTTCTCCTTAAATCGTTCAATATGGGCATTATATTCATAATTAGTATAACAATAACGAAGCATAGCCAAATTTTCAGATTGGTAAGGAGCATCATCATTATCATCACACCTTTTAAACAGAGCCTCAATTTCATAAGCACCATAAAAGCAACAAACTCTTCTATTTGATCCACATCATAGTAATCATATATACCATTAGCATAAGAAGACAAGGTTCTATGATCATTAAACTCACAAGAAAAGGGTGTGGAGCCTTCATCCTAGAGCAACAAGTAACACCATGTCTCTTGCATAGTTCCCAAGCATACCATTTCAACAAATGGACTCGATCCCATAAAAGTTTCCCTTTTTGAGTCAAGCGATAATCCCTAAAGTATTCACGTTAATCCAACGTGTATCCCATTATATAATTGAATGGGGTTTTCTCAGGATTATTAAAGAAGTGCATAATATTTTCCACATAACGAGCCTTGAAGGTCAGATCCTTCTGCTCCTCGTTGGGTTCGACACTCTTACTTATCGAAAGGACTACGATTGATCCCCTATACTTGTGGGTCATCAATAACTCACAAGTATAAGGGATCAATTGTAGCCTTTCTTGATAATTAAGAGTGTCGAACCCAACGAGGAGCTAAAGGTAGGACAAATATTCCTTCAAGTTCTATCGACCACCGATACAACTCTACGCACACTTTACGTTCGATTTACCTAGAACAAGTATGAAACTAGAAGTACTTTGTAGGAGTGATAGGATATGCTTGCAAGAAAGTAAAGAACACGTAAATAAAACTAGGGGATGGTTAGATAAAGAAACAACTACAAGTGTCTAACGAGTGTGGAAAAGTGGTGGTAGGAGTTGCGGACTTGTCCCTAAGCAATTGACTACGTTACTAGATCGATAGCAAGTATCATGTGGGAGAGGCCTCTGCTAGCATGTCATCCCTTACTTGCAATTCTATGCACTTATTATTGGAACTATTAGCAAGCGTCCGCAACTACTAACGTTCATTAAGGTAAAACCCAACCATAGCAATAAGATATATTGGTCCCCCTTCAATCCCATATGCATCAATTTCTATGCTAGGTTTGAAGCTTCTGTCACTCTAGCCTGCCAATACATAGTCCTATCAACATAAAACTAACCCTATGGTGTGATCCACGCGCGCGATCATATGATGGGCACCAAAGGACAGCAACATAACCACAAGCAAATTAAACCAATCATAGCAATTCATCTATCACCGATAGGACAACAATAATATACTCACACATCATAGGATAGCAACACATCATTGGACAATAATATGTAGCATAAAGCACCATGTTCAAGTAGAGGGTACAGCGGGTTGCGGGAGAGTGAACCGCTGAATATAGATGGGGGAAGATGATGGAGATGTTGGTGAAGATGACGGAGGTGTTGGTGTAGATCGCCGTCACACGATGATGTCCCGGGCGGCGTTCCGGCGCCGCCGGGACAGAGGGGAGAGAGCACCCCTCCTTCTTCTTCTTCCTTAACCTCCTCCCTAGATGGGAGAAGGGTTTCCCCTCTGGTCCATGGTCTCCATGGCGGTGGAGGGGCGAGAGCCCCTCCGAGATTGGAGCTCTCTCTGTGTGTCCTTCTGTTTCTGCGCTCCCAGATTCTGCGTTTCACCTTTTCTTAAATTCCCACAGATCCGTTACTCCGATTGGGCTGAAAGTTTAACACGATATTCTTCCGGATATTATCTTTCTTGCGGCGAAAGAAGGGCTCCAACCGCCGTAAGGAGGGGCCACAAGCCTGCCTGCCGCGGGCCCACCCCCTGGCCGCGGCGACAGGGCTTGTGGGCACTCCGTGCATCGCCTCGCGTTGATTCTTCTTCCCAAAAATCATAAATATTCCAAAAAAAATCCCCGTACGTTTTTATTATGTTTGGACTTCGTTTGGTATGGATATTCTGCGAAACAAAAAACATGCAACAAACAGGAACTGACACTGGGCACTGGATCAATATGTTAGTCCTAAAAATAGTATAAAAAGTTGCCAAAAGTATATGGAAGTTGTAGAATATTGGCATGAAACGATCAAAAATTATAGATACGACGGTGACGTATCAAAGCCCCTATCTTTGTATGTGTCCGGTTGATACTTTTTGCTCATGTGTATGCGGTGAGTGTTAGCAATCATAGAAGATTATATCATGGTTGAGCATGTGGACTTTCCAAAGGGCTCTCACATGAGACCCTTCCTCACAATATGATGAATTGTAGTTGCAAAGTTGACTCTAAACATAGTTTGTTGGTTTTCAATAAAGTTTATAATTCTACTTGGATATTGTGATGAATTGTTACTTGTTCATGAGAAGTCATATGAAAAAAGTTCTGTTATGAAGTGTTATGAATAAGTTTGTTGTTGTTATGATAATATGCATGATGCTTCTATGTCCATATTCTTGTTTTTATCGACACCACTGTCTCTAAGCATGTGGACATGTTTTTCAATTTCGGTTTTCTGTTTGAGGACAAACGAGTT
The DNA here is from genome assembly GCF_904849725.1 of Hordeum vulgare subsp. vulgare. NCBI lineage: Eukaryota > Viridiplantae > Streptophyta > Magnoliopsida > Poales > Poaceae > Hordeum > Hordeum vulgare. The sequence goes on from NC_058519.1 coordinate 369,449,490, forward strand.
CTAAGCTTGGGGGAGTTGATACGTCCATTTTGCATCATGTTTTCCTACTGTTATCTATAATGTTTTTATGCATACTAATGCTTTTGGGAGTATTTCTAATGCATTTTCTCTCATAATATGCAAGGTTTGCACAAAAGGGAGAAATACCGATACCTGGAAATCTAGACCTGAAAAAGCTACGTCAAGTTACCTATTCTACACAACTCCAAATGAGCTGAAACTTCACGAATATTTTTGTGGAATATATAGAAAATACCGGAGCAAAGAGCTACCAGAGGGGGGCCACTTGGTGAGCACTAGACACCAGGGTGCGCCAGGCCCCCTAGGTTCTTTTACTCTTCCCTTCGGAACTTATGCTTTTAGACATATGCCTTTTGGTTTATGCAATGCACCTGCTACCTTTCAAAGATGTATGCCTGCTATATTCTCTGATTTTTGTGAAAAGATTGTTGAGGTTTTCATGGATTATTTTTCTGTTTTTGCAACTTCTTTTGATGATTTCTTGAACAACCTTGATCGAGTTTTGTAGAGATGTGAGCAAACTAATCTTGTCTTCAATTGGGAGAAGTGCCACTTTATGGTTAATGAAGGTATGGTCTTGGGTCATAAAATTTCTGAGCGAGGCATTGAGGTGGATAAAGCTAAAGTTGAGGCAATTGAGAAAATGTCATGTCCTAAAGACATCAAAGGTATTCATAGTTTCCTTGGTCATGCTGGTTTCTATAGGAGGTTTATTAAAGACTTCTCTAAAATTTTAGGCCTCTTACAAATCTTTTACCAAAGTATGTTCCATTTGTTTTTGATGATGGTTGTGTAGAAGCCTTTGAAACACTTAAGAAAGCCTTGACCAATGCACCCATTGTTCAACCACCTAATTGGAAGTTGCCTTTTGAAATTATTTGTGATGCTAGTGACTATGTTGTTGGTGTTGTTCTAGGACAAAGAGTTGATAAAAAATAAATGTCATCTATTATGCTAGCAAAACTCTAGACAATGCTCAAAGGAATTATGCTACCACTGAAAAGGAATTTTTAGCAGTTGTGTAAGAAAATCCATCACTGTAACGTTTGTCAGTACAACCAAATATGATGTCATCGACATATATTTGGCACACAAATAATTTATTGTCATAGGATTTCATGAAAAGAGTTGGATCGAGTGAACCAGGTTTGAAGCCTTTCTTGATGAGGAATTCCTTCAATGTATCATACCCCGCCCGAGGGGCTTGCTTGAGGCCATACAATGCCTTTTTGAGTTTGAAGACTTTGTCCGGATTCTTCGGATCCTCAAAACCTGGGGGTGAGAAACATATACTTCTTCCTCAAGCTTACCATTGAGGAATGCACTTTTCACATCCATTTGATATAAGGTAATGTTATGATGATTAGCATAAGCACATAGTATTCGAATAGCTTCAAGTCTAGCAACTGGTGCGAAAGTTTCATCAAAGTCAATTCCTTTAACCTGTGTGTAGCCTTGGGCTCCAAGCCGTGCCTTATTCCTCACCACTTGACCATCCTCATCTTGCTTGTTTTGGAAAATCCACTTGGTGCCGATGATATTGTGGTTGCGAGGATCTGGTCGTTTGTCGAGCTCCCACACGTCATTTAGCTTGAATTGAAGAAGTTCATCTTGCATGGCTTGAATCCCCTCAGGTTCCATGAAAGCCTCAACAACTTTTTAAGGTTCTAGTATAGACACAAAAGAAGAATGCCCACAAAAGTGAACTAAGTGTGAAGATTTTGAGCGAGTGAGAGGACCTGGCGCGTTGATGTCATCGAGGATTTTGTCAAGTTCTACTTCATTTGCAATCCTCAGTAGGAATTTGTTCTGGGGCAATTTCCTGAGGATCATCTTCTTGATTTTCATCAGTGCTGGGAGTGATTTCTTCAGCAATTTCCTCAGTAGGAACAATGTCTTCAGTAGCTTTGAGCTTGATTGCTTCCTCAGGAGACAATTTATCTGGATCAGGAGGCAATTGCTCTTTGTGCAAGCCATTAGTTTCATCGAACCGCACATCTACAGTTTCAACAACCTTGTTGTGATAGTTGTTGAAGACTCTATAGGTGTGCGAGTCCTTTCCGTAACCGAGCATAAAACCCTCATGTGCTTTAGGTGCAAACTTTGAGCTATGGTGAGGATCTCTAATCCAGCATTTTGCATCGAAGACTTTGAAATAACTTACATTGGGTTTCTTGTCAGTGAGGAGTTCATATGAAGTTTTCTTGAGGAATTTGTGAAGATATACCCTACTGATGATATGGCAAGCAGTGTTGATTGCTTCAACCAGAAACGACGAGGAGTCTGATATTCTTCAAGCATGGTTCATGCCATCTCAACTAGAGTCCTATCCTTTCTTTCGACGACGCCATTCTATTGAGGAGTATAAGGAGCAGACAATTCGTGAGTAATACCAAGTTCATCAAGATAAGCATCAACACCAGTGTTTTTGAATTCTGTCCCGTTATCACTCCTAATGTGTTTGATCTTGGCGCCGAAGTTCGTCGAGGACCTTGAGGAAAATCGTTTGAAGACTTCCCGCACTTCAGTTTTATACAGAATGGTATGCACCCAAGTATATCTGGAATAATCATCAAATATGACAAAGCCGTATAAAGATGCTGCATTTGTTAGAGTGACATAATGAGTAGGTACAAATAAATCCATGTGAAGCAATTCAAATGGACGAGTAGTAGTCATGATAGTCTTTGAGGGGTGTTTGGATCTGGTCATTTTTTCAGACTCACAAGCACCGCAGAGGTGGTCCTAGAGGAATTTGACTGATTCGATGCCAATGACATGCTTCTTCTTTGCCGGCGTGTGCAAATTCCTCATGCCTGCATGACCAAGTCTTCGATGCCATAGCCAGCCTTCTCAGGTTTTTGCTAATAAGCAATTTGCTGGTTGAGGAGCTGTAGAGAAATCAACAATGTACAAATCCCCTCTTCTAACTCATTCGAAGACTTTAGATCTGTCAGATTCCATGATGACAACACATCTATATTTTCCAAAGATAACAACCATATCAAGATCACGAAGCATTGAGACTGACATGAGGTTAACCCCAAGGGATTCAACAAGCATCACTTTGTCCATGTGCATGTCCTTGGAAATATTCACTTTCCCAAGTCCCAATACCTTGCTTTTACCTTTGTCAGCATAAGTGATTTGCTTCAGTGGTGATGGAGTCAGTGGCATATTCATCATCAAGCTTTTGTCACCAGTCATGTGGTGTGTGCAGCCACTATCAAGAACCCACTCAGTACTCTTGGGTTTGTCATCCTATAGATGAATTTGTACAACTTACCATCTCATATGCTTCAGACTTGAAGAATATGATATCAGTTTCATCAAATTGGAATTTCATCATAAATAGTAGAATTGAGGACGTGTGAAATGTTATCATTTCATCAATGGTAGCTTGCGTCCAATCAAGCATTTTCCTCATGTCTCCAGCAAATTCTTCAGATGATGATTTTCATTTGTAGACCTGACCTGCAGAAGTAATTAGTTCAATTTCTTCACCACCCACATCTGAAGGGGTGGTAAAGAGTTCATCATCCTGTGAGCACCATATGAGAAAGGGGGCATTGAAGCTAATGCACTTCTCTTCATAGTAGGAGGGTTAGAGTACTCAAATGAATAGACAGAGAAGTTCTTTGAGGATTTACGAACATAATGATTTGAGGAGTAATGCTCATATTCATATCCCTTGTACTTTCCCTGCATGTCAGTAGCATTAGCACGAGTATACGAGCACAGTTTTGACAAGTTGAGAATTTTGATCCTCTTGAAGACTTTGGTCCTCCTTTGAGACTTTTGTACATGCATGTCACATACAATTCCTTCAGCCCTGCATTTTCGTCAGTGACATTTGTGGTTTCCTCAAGTGAGGAATTTTATACCACATGAGCAGTTGAAGAATTTGTAGCAATAGAAGCATTGGATGATTCTGGTGAAGAATTTGCAGTTTCACGTAATGAATCGTTTTCAATTCAAAGATCATCATGAGACATCGTCAGCTTCTCAAGATCAAGTTTCCTTTGAAGAAATTTATAGGAAAGTTTCTCATGATCAGCCAAGAGTGTGCCATGACGATCTTGAAGATTATAAAATATGGACTGAAGACTTTTCATATCTTCAGTGAGGATTTGGGTAAGATTCATTTCATCATTCAACAGGTCATCGCTTCTGTCTAGCAGTTTGTGAAGCTTTTCAAGGGCAGTTTGTTGATTAGTTGCAATGTTGGCAAGTTTACTGTAACTGGGTTTTTTATAATCATCAGGTTCACAGTCACTAGATTCAGAGAAGGAAGTGTCATTCGGTACCTTTGAATCTTTTGCCATGAAGCAATAGGTTGGAGAGAAGTCATCAGCATAGTCATCTGTGTAGATGGCATTGTAATTTTCTTCAAGGTTGAAGATTGACTTGCTGACGAATGTGATAGCCACTGCAATACTAGCTACATCAGATTCTGAGTCTTCTTGAGAACCCTCCTCTTCATCACATTCCTCAGATTCTGCCTTAGAATCCATTTCCTTGCCAATACGTTCCTTAGCCTTTCTGAAACTAGTCTTCTTGTGCGATGAGGACTTTGAGGATGAGGATTTTGAAGATTTCTTCTTTTTCTTCGAGTCATCAGAACTTTCATCCTTGTATTTCTTCTTCTTTGATTCCTTCGCCCAACGAGGACAATCAACAATATAGTGACCTGATTTCTTGCATTTGTGGCAGGTTCTTTTCTTGTAGTCCTCAGATGAAGATTCTGATTTCCTCATATCTCTTCTTGAAGATTTACAAAACTGGCCACGTCTTGTAAACTTCTGGAATTTCCTCACAAGCATTGCAAGCTCCTGTCTAACTTCTTCAGGATCACCAATGCTGCAATCTGAGTCTTCTTCTTCAGATGAGGAAATTGCTTTGGCCTTTAGTGCATGAGGTCTAGAATAGCTTGGTCCATATAGATCTCTCTTTTCTTCCTATTGGAATTCATGAGTATTGAGTCTTTCGAGTATATCAGCAGGATCAAGCATCTTGTAGTCTGGTCTTTCTTGAATCATCAGAACTAGTGTATCAAATGATGAATCCAAAGATCTTAGCAGTTTCTTCACAACTTCATGGTCAGTAATGTCTCGAGCTCACAGTGCTTGCATTTCATTTGATATGTCAGTGAGGCGATCAAAGGTATCTTGGCAGCTTTCATTGTCAATCCTCTTGAAGAGATTGAAGAGATTGCGAAGAACATCAACACGAGAGTCATGCTGAGTTGATACTCCTTCATTGAGTTTAGACAGCCTTTCCCAGATTAGTTTTGTTGAGCCCAAAGCACTCACTCTGCCATACTGACCTTTGCTCAGATGGCCACAAATGATATTCTTCGCTTGTGATCAAGTTGCATGAATTTCTTCACATCAGCGGTAGAGACAGTAGCAGTGATGGAGGGAACACCATCTTCCACAATATACCACAGATCATTGTCAATAGCTTGTAGATGCATCTGCATCTTGGTCTTCCAGAAGGGAAAGTCATTTCCTTCGAAAGTAGGACATGTTGTAGAAACCTTGATCATGCATGCACTCGACATAACTAAAACTCCAAGTGGTTAAACCAAAATCACACAGAACAAGGGAGTACCTTGCTGTGATACAAATTGAAAGTGTGTTATGTCGACTAGAGGGGGGTGAATAGGAGATTTTTAGAATTTTATCACCGAGGAAATTCCTTTTGAGGAAATTCCTCACTGATGGATAACTTGCAGCGAAAACAGCAAAGGATCAGGGGTGCAAAGTATCACTATAGCAGTTTTCAAGATGAGGAATATGAAAACAGTTTGCACAGTACGCGGGCACAGAGTAACCAGGTGAGGATTAACTCGCATGAAGAATTTGAGTTTGAGGAAATTGAGAGAAAGTCTTCAGCAAATTCTTCAAGCAGTGATAATGAAAATCTTCAACATGCAATATTGAGGAATTGAAAGAGTTGAAGAAATAGAACCCGTATCACAGTGAAGACACTGGTTGATGACCCAGTTCCAACTGTCGTGACAGTTGTACGTCTGGTTTGGAGCAGCTTGGTATTGAAACCAAAGGAAACAGAGTCCCGGGACACACAATCCCTACCGTATTCTCCTTGAGCTAAGGACACACAGTCATCGCCCAACACTTGTGGTAAGTCTTCAGGGCAGACTTCCAAACCCTCGCAAACTTGGTCACCTGGCGATCCACAATTGACTGCTGCATTGCTCTAGACCATGACTCCTGACTATCTGGAGGATGCACAGTCCTCAAAGGTAAAAGGCTTCAGTTCCACACAGGAAGAAATTCTTCAGTGATGCTCAATCACTTGGTTTTTAGTTTGTGGTTTGGTGTTTGGGGTATTTCTTCACTGATGATTTACTCTCGAACTCTTTGAGAAATTTGGGTTGCTCTAAGTGACAAGTGTCAGTTTCTTGCGGAGCAGCTAACTAGCTAATGGTTGCGGGGGCGGCTATTTATAGCCTAGGAGCATCTCGACATGATTTGACATTAATGCCCTTAAATATTATGACCGTTGGTGTGGATAAGACCGGTGTTGTGGCACAAATTGTGGCAACGGTCGGGACCCTCAACTGTGAGAGTCCTCATCTCTCTCATATTCCTCACTTGAGGCTTTTGTAGGATTAGGCTTGGGTTGAGCATCATGAGGAAATTCATTCTGTAGTGTTACCTCGTCCCCCTTAAATAGTACGGTGTTCCTATGACTCAAGAGTGAAGAAAATTAAACTGAAAGAATAAATCTTCACGCTTCAAAGTCTTTGGATCTTTTTTCTTCAGGACACACCGAATTCCTCATCTTCCATATCTTCATGAGGAATATCAATTTCATCGCAATTTCTTCACGATCCAAATCTTCAACATCAGACCAATTTCTTTAGCCGAAGATTATACATTTTTAGGGGTCGATATTCATCGTGTAATTCAAACTCCTCAGCGACTTATAGATCATGTGTACACTCATGAGCACATTAGATACTTAACCTATAAGTCTTCAAACCACCAAAATCACTAAGGGGCACTAGATGCACTTACACTTAGTGGTGTCATGTGAATGTTGAGTACATGACACTTCACCACATTTGGGCCTAAGGGAATGCATTGTGGAGTAGTTAATAGATGATGGGTTGCTAGAGTGACAAAAGCTTAAACCCTAGTTTATGCGCTACTTTGTAAGGGACCGATTTGGATCCAAAAGTTTAATGCTATGGTTATATATTTATCTTAATACTTTTCTCATAGTTGTGGATGCTTGCGAGGGGGTTAATCGTAAGTAGGAGGTTTGTGCAAGTAAGAACATCACGTAAGCACCGGTCCACCCACATATTAAATTATCAAAGTATCGAACATGAATTAAGCTATCATGGTGAAAGCGACTAGATGAAATTCCCATGTGCCCTCAAGAACGCTTTGCCTATTATAAGAACCACTTTGTCCTGTCCTTTGCCACAGAAGGATTGGGATACCTTGTTGCACTTACTATTACTCTTGCTACTGGTTACTTGTTACAACTATGCCACGCCTTGTTTTCTCTTTCACTTTTTGTGTAATTCAAAAACTGAGTTTATTAAAACTTTTTCAAAACTAATGTCGTCAGTGCCATGATTGCCATTGTATGCTTGAATGCTTGAATGTGTGATATCAGAAACCACATTTCTCATGACCTAATTAATTTCAAAACCCTTTTTCTTATTTTTGGATAATTCAAAACCCTGCTATGCGTTGCACTACAAGTCCTTGATGGCAAGGAGTGCTCTTACCCAAAGTTCGTAATCTGGTTCTAGCACCATTTTAGTTCACCAAAACCATAAAATAATCATTTTATGAATTATTTTCCTATTTTATTTACATGTCCATTTTTGAGGCCAGAAATGATATTCCTATATGGAAAAATACTTTTCTGCCTTAAAAAAACCTGAGAAAATTTGGAGATACTTAGAAGGACATATATTTACCCATAAGATTTTCAACCCTATTTATATTATAATTATTTGAGTAAAACCCTGAAAATCTTTTCTGTCTATTTTGACCTTTTGAAATATTTCCAAAGGAAATATTCTCAATAAATTCCTAGAAAATTCCAGTGGTATCCCTAAGCCATATTTGGTGCCCGTATAAAATTTCACCTTGATCCAAGGTGATTAAGGTCACCAAATAATTGCAAAACCCCTTCTGTCCAGTATGAAGTTAGAGCAACTCTACATAGCAAAGTTTATCCAATGCAGCTGAAACTTTGCACGAGTGCCTAATACCTCAAATGAGGACTCCATGCCAAAAATGGGATTTGTGGGACTTGATTTGCCCACACTTTCTTTGGAAGGAACATATCTGGTCATTTGGGGATGTTTTCAAGTTTACAAAGCTAAACTTGTCCAATGGAGCTAAAACTTAGTGAAACCCCTTGTTTTAGCACGAAACCCAATCCTGTTAAGTTGCATAGCCAGTGGTGGGGTGCAACCACCCCAAACCACAGTTGAGCACCTTCTGACAGTTGGGTAAACCCCCTCCTAACCTTTGCTAAACCCAATCCCTTTCTCCCAAACTCATAGATTAGGTGGTTGACATCAATGCCTAACTCCAGTCAAGTGGCCCCTCTCTGGTTCAAAGTAGATAAACCAAAATCTCCAATTTAAGCTTCAGCCCAAGGCTGACAACACCTGTTTCCTTGTCTCTCTTTGACCAGCCGAGACGCCCACGGGACTCCAACGGCTAGGCATCTCCAAGCCAGTGCCCAGGACATGCTAGGAATGTCCAAGGCACCCCAGAAAGTGCCAGCATGCCGTGGCATGCCAAAGCTGCGCTCTGGGCGTGTTACAGAGAGAAACCGAGGTGGGGCGACTCCCTCATCCAGTTCCAGCCTCCCCATGGTGTCTCTCCTCTCCCACGACAACCCCTCTGCATCAGGCAGCCCTCAGGGCCCCTCCTTTCCTGCGCTAAGAGCCGGTGCGACGCGCGCCCATGCGCACCAGAAGCGCCAGAGGAGTGCGGCCACGATAGCTTGCCTCTCCCTTCTCCCTCTCTCGCAGTGAGTCCTGGAGGTCCAAAACCACGTCCTGAGACCGTGGTTTCGACCCCAGCCTCTCTCTGCACCCCCATGCACGCCACGGTGGATCACCGATGCTCCCGAGTCGGCAAACCGTCGCGGGGCTATAAATAGCCCCTCCCCTCTCTCCACCTCTCCAAGACCTCAATTACCTCCCTAGCCACCCCATTGAGCAAGCAGAGCCCCGGTGCTTGAGATCGACCGAGGCCCCTCCGCCTTGGAGCTCCGGTCGATCTTCGGCTACACGTCGGCTCTCGCATCCGTCTGCCCACCAAAACACTCCCCGTGACACCAGGAAGCTTTCCCCCTCTTCCCCGAGCAAATCCGTGCCCGTAGCTACCACCCCCACCTTCACTCGAAACCCCTCCGCCGCGGCTACCTCGTCGCCGGTGAACCAGAGCCCCTCCGTCGTTTACTCAACCGCCAGCAGGTAGGCGGCGTCGAGCCGGACCCATTCCTGTCGTCGTTAGGGCCCAAGGACGTCGGTAGCCACGCTGGCGTGCTCCTCCTCCTCTCTGGCCAGAGGTAGGAGACGACCCCGACAGGTGTGCCCCACCTGTCGGTGGCCCATCTCTCTCCCTCGCTGCCCGCAGCCACTGACCGCACGGACCCGCGCGTCAGGTTCAAACCTAACGGCGCGCGCGCATGGGCAGGCTGGTTGGCTGGCCAGTGGGCCCGCCCAGTCCCAGGCCAAGCCAGGCTAGGGGATGTAGCCCTTTTTTCTTTTTGTTTTAAACTTGATTCTAAATGAGTTTTGCAAATAGATTTAACGAGTAAAATAATATGATTCTTCCACTGTTATTTCCCTAAAAATGTGTAGTATTTAACAGAACCATTGGATGAATTTTTGCAACACTTATTCTGTTTTATAAAAATAAAAAGGGTTAAATTGGAATAGTTTTGCTTCTGTTATATTGATTTTAAAAATATTCTTTTACTAAAACCAGAGACAAATATTTTTAAAATAACAATATGGATTTATCGGAATTAAACAACATTTTTAAAGTGACTTTGTGATCTGTTTTGGAGTGAGCTACTTATTGCTTTTATTTATTACGACGATAGAAAACCCCTGTGACGAAGGAGTTGAACTTGAAGACCTCGAAGACCCCAGATACCTAGATGACCGAGGCAAGCAGCCCTTCGACCATGTTTGAGCATATGTTATATTGCATGCTAGTAGAGAAAATATTTCCGTTGCATGTGATCATAAGTATGGGTAAATCATTAAAGTGATGTTACCGATGGCTCCTCCGGAGCACTTGCATTTGAAGCTTGATCCTACCACATATGAGGGTCACGCTAATACCATGTGGACAAGTAGAGCTAAGCATAGTAGCATGAGCATGATGATGGTATAAATCAAAGGTTTATGAAAACCCCGTCGGATGCCACTAATGCCTGAGGGTGATGATGAGTTAGGTAGCCACTTTTGGTGAAGTGGTGCACTGGGTATTTTGTGTGTGTATGGTTTCAGAAATGGGAATAGATTTATGATGTGTCGATCGTCCCAACCTTACATGTACGACCACGTTACCGTTTATGGGACGGGGCTTTGTTGATTACTTTGGTCGGTTCTAGCAAAGAGCCACATTACTAGTGGCGGGAGTGATGTGTGGTCACTCTCGTGATGGGGTCGTGCTAGGTAGGGCGACTATGCCGTTTTTATGTGTTCCAGGCACACCGTTGGTCCCCGCATGGATGATACTGTCCAAAGTCGGTGCTCGTAAGACGTACATCATCTGGGCTGGGTACCAATCGAGTGGACCTCTTTGTCTAGTATCGTCAGGGGAAAGGCATTGATCGGGTACTTACCTCGGGTATGTTATATACCGCGAGTCATGGATGACACGGAAGTTTCCCAGATCTCGTGGGTCCAGCGTACTACTTGTGTAGAGTATAAAACTATTCGAATAGCCGTCTCCACGGTCAAGGATAGTTGGGTAATCCTGCTTAAACTACATCCAGTCGTTTCCGCACAAACCAAGTGTGTGTGTGAGTGTGTGGTAAAAGGGTGTTAATATGAAATAGTTGATATGACCAAGTTTGGTGACTTGGCATATAGGGTGAACCCGGAGAGTTCAGCCCTTGACAGATATGTTGATATCTGTAACATGTTCTTCAAAGTAACATTTAACTTATGTTGCACACCCATGATCATGTTTATTTACTACCAAGATGTTATCCACCAAAGATGCATATTACTTTATATCCTTCACTAGCATTGTTCATATCATGGGTTGTTTGCGAGTATATTCAAAAGTACTCATTGGCTTGCCACTGGTTATATTATTGGCCAGACACGGAAGGACCGGAGTTTGGAGAAGAGTACGTCTTTGGAGATGGCCCTGCGAACTAGGACGCTTCCGAGTCAGAATGCCTGTTGGTGTAGACTGATGGTATGGACACCCGCTTAGCCCTAAGATTTCCGCTACTAGTTGTATTCATGTGATTCGGCCTTATAGGCCCTACCTTGTTAACTGTACCATTTGGTCACGTGATGTAATAATTTGGTACTTGGATGTAAGACTCTCAATATCCAGTATATGTGTGTTCGGTGAGCATTGATCTCTGGGATTACTGAGCACGTTCATTCGGTGGTCTCGACTCGTAAGTCGGGGTCCCCACAAACTATCTTGCTATCAAACAACTTGTTACCGCTATTTCAGTGCTTGCAGAAATTACCTTAGTGAAAACCACTTGTCATTTCCTTCTGCTCCTTGTTGGGTTCAACACTCTTACTTATCGAAAGGACTACGATTGATCCCCTATACTTGTGGGTCATCAATCATCCATTCATTTTCCTTCATCTAGCTATCGGTTGATGACTAGGTCACCTATATTAGAGTACATTAACTTAAGGAGCCAATCAAAGATGCTTGATCATAGGTCAGACTCATCGTTGCTTAAGCATTTCAGCATTTTCATATCCCTGAAAAATTCTTTATCTCATGTCTTGGAGTAAAGCTTCTTCAAGGATATGATTACATACCTTTGAAATACGTAGATGATGTAGCAAGTAGGTGGACTTGTTTTGGATGCTCAAATGGTTCGAGTTTCGAGCAATCCTTCTTTCTTGGAAATAGGTCCTCTTACATTTGTTAGTCATGAAAGGAAGAACGTGAATATATCCAAATGACATGTATGAAGTTCTCATCAAAAGTTTGTCAAGGATATGGTTTGAGTTATCTTCTTCCTTCATCTCAAGGTGGGATTATTCATACTTTGGCATGACACGATTGCTTATAATTTGAGTTGATGGCAATCTTGTGGAGTGTATTCCATCCAAGTACCTAGAATAGATTAGATGCAACACAAGGGAGCATAATTTTCCAAGATATGAAGTGATATCATGCAATAGTATCAAGGAATAATCATGTAAGCTCATGAACTTAGCATGCATCTGAGTAAGCCTCTAGACCAAGTTTGAAGCATCTATGATGTTCAACTCACTACTCAAGTGAAAAACACTTTCTCATCAATTGGCTTTATAAATACACCCGCCAATTGCTTAGTTCGAGTTTAATATCTCCTTTGGCAACATGAGCATGAATAAAATGATGACGAATTCGAATATGCTTAGTTCGAGAATGTTGCACGGGATTGTGAGCAATATTAATGGCACTCCCATTATCACAAAACAATGGAACATGTTTCACATGTATTCCATAGTATTAAAAGTTTGAGTCATCCATAGCAATTGCACACAATACGATCAGACGACAATGTATTTCGTTTTGGCGGCACATAGCGATACTGAGTTTTGTTTCTTAGAGGACCAAGACACAAAAGATCTCCTTAGAAATTGACAAGTACCTTACGTGATTTTTCTATCGACCTTGTCTTTGGCATAATCCGAGTCGGAGTAGCACATAAGGTTAAAAGAAGATCCCTTAAGATACCAAATGCCAAAGTTTGATGTATGTATCAAGTATATCACAATTCTTCTCACATCCTTAAGCTAACACTCTTTGGGTGCCGCTTGATATTGGGCACACATGCACACACTTAGCATGATATCGGGACATGAGGCATAAAGATATAACAATGAACTGATCATTGATCAATAAACCTTTTGATCAACCGGTTTTTCCTCCTTAGTGAGGTCAACATGTCCACTCGTAGGCATGGGAGTTCTCATCCTTTTCTATCTTGCATGTTGAACTTTTTGAACAAGTCCTTGGTGTACTTGGTTTGGGAGAAAAACCTACCATTTCTCATTTTCTTGCGAACCAAGGAAGAATTTTATCTCACACGTCATAGACATCTCATATTTCTCGGACATCAGCATTCCAAATTTCTCACTAAAATGTGGGTTAGTAGATCCTAAGATAATATCATTAACTATTTTAGTGAACAAGGTTGCATAATTTTACCAATTTTAAAACCCTTTTATATGAGAAACTTCATTAAGCATTTGTACGAAGCTCAAGGGGCTTGTTTAAGACCATAAAGCTTTGCGAAGTTTATAGACATGATTAGGTTTATTAGGGTTCACAAAGCTGGGAAGTTGTTTAACATAGACTTCCTCCTCAATTTCACCATTTAGAACTGCACTTTTGATGTCCATTTGGTAAAGTGTGATAACATGGTTACTGGCATAAGCAAGAAGTGTGTGAATGGACTCAAGTCTAGCAACAAGGGAATAAGTCTCACCATAGTCGTACCTTTGACCTGAGTGTATACTTGAGCAACAAGGCAAGACTTGTTGCGTACTACTTTTCCATCTTCATATTTCTTGTTGCAAAACACCCATTTCGTTCCAACGATGTTGTGCTCATCCTTGGGTTTCTCCACGAGTGTCCACACTTAATTCCTCTCAAAGTTTTGTAGCTCTTCGTGCATGGCATTTACCCAATCAGGGTCTTCAAGAGCTTCTTCCACCTTCATAGTCTCAATACTTGAGATAAATGAGTAAGGCTCACAAAATGTAGCTAAATGGGGTTTTGAGCGAGTGATTCTCCCATTTCTTTTTGTCCATGAATTTTCTCCACGGGATGATTCTTGTCCACTCTTCCTTGAACTCGAGGTAGCTTTTGCTTGTTGGACGGAGGAGCTTCCTCATCATCATCTTCTTCGTTGTTGTTGAAGGTGTTGTTTGCTTGTGAAGGTGGTGAATGAGGTTGAGGTGGATCATCTTGATGTACTTATTCTTCCTCTTCCTCTTGGGGTGCACCGCTTGTGGATGCCTCCATGTCATTTCGTGCTTCACATCGGCGCGAAGTAGGGGCTTCCACTTGAGTAGATGAAGTGATTTCCTTCACCTCCATGTGATGAATCTTACCAATGGAAAAGTCTTGGATGGCTTCCGAAGGTTCCTTGTCTCCTAAATCATTTGGAAATTGTTCGACTTACAATCCATTAGTCTCATCAAACTTCACATCTACCGTCTCTTGAACTTTTCGAGTGACACAATAAGTGTGAGAGTCTGATCTGTAACCGAGTATGAAACCTTCATGAGATTTAGGAGCAAATTAAGAATGATGATGGTTATCAAAACTATAGCACTTTGTGCCATATACACGAAAGTATCCAACTTGGGGTTTGTTACTGGTGAGTACCTCATATGATGTTTTGCCGAGAAGCTTGTGTAGCTAGAGTCGTTTTGATGCATGACAAGTTGTTTCCAAGGCTTCCGCCCAAAAGTCTCTCGAAGTTTTGTGTTCGTCGAGCATAGTTCTAGCCATATCTATGAGAGTCTGGTTCTTCCTCTCAACAAATCCATTTTATTGAGGTGTGCACGTAGTTGAGAACTCATCTGAGATTCCTTCTTCATTAATAAAGGTGTCCACATTAGTGTTTGAACTCCGATCCATTGTCGTTCCGAAGTTTCTTTATCTTCACTTGAAATTGATTTGGGGCCTTCCGAGCAAAGTTTTTGAAGATATTTTGTACCCGTGACTTGTTATCAAGAAACAATACCCACGTAAATATAGGAAAAATCATCAACTACAACTATAGTAAAAGTATTTGTACGGAGGCTCTTGTAAGCATTGGGACCAAAGAGATCCATATGAAACAGCTCGAGTAATCTCCTAGTAGTCATGATGTTCTTTATGGGATGACTTCCCCCAACTTTTTTTTCGAATTGACAAGCACTACAAAGTATATATTTGTCAAAAATAACCAATTTAACACCAAGTATATGAACACCTTTAATGAGCTTGTCTATATTATGCATACCAACATGTCCTAGACTTCTATGCCATGGCCAACCTTTAGAATATTTTACAATAAGGCAAGTGCGAGGTTGAGCTTTCTTAGTGAAATGAAAAATATATAGATCACTTGTGCATAAGCCGGTAAAGACCATGCTATGATTGTCTCGACAAAACACTTGGCAATCTACCTTAGTAAATAGGACATTGAAATCGAAGTCTTCAAGTCTAAATACACAAAGAAGATTGTATCCAAGAGATTCAACGAGCATGAAATTTTGAATAGAAGTAACATGAGATATGGACACGTTACCAATACCAAGTGCTTTACCTTTGTATTTGTCCCCAAAGGTCACATACCTGTGTGGTCCATGCTTTGGTGTGATGTCATGAAACATGTCTAGATCTCCGGTCATATGATCGGTGCATGAGACTTAGGTTCTCCATAGTCTTCTCAAGTTCAATGTCGAACTCCTCATCTTCATCATAGTAGCCATGTTCCACATTGTCGTCATCAAATGGAATATCCTTGTCACAAAAATCAAAATTGACATTAGAACTACGAGCATGACAATGTTCAAGGTTATGAATGAGAATGGCTTCAACACTAATTTATTCATGGTAATGACCTCTCCTTTTGCACACATAAGGTCACGAAGCTCGACTAGGTATTTATCAAAATTATGATCACTAGGCTTCACTTTTTGATAGGCAATAGTTTTATGAAGAATGTCATCAAGATTTTTCGAAGAGTAGTTTGGTTATCTTTCCTCCAAATCTTTCCACAAAGTGAAGGCACACTCAAAGTTTCTCATATGATCAAACATGATCTTGGTAATCCTGTAATGACAATATTGACGGTTCTAAGATTATAAAGCATGTAAATTTCTTCCTCGTGAGAAGGATGTAAGGGATCAATGCGAGGCACATAGGGACTATCAAGATATTTGATCAAATGTAATTCATAAAATAAATTAGGCATTTTGTCTTTCCATTAACTATAGTACTCCCCACTAAGAATAGACACTCTACAGTTAAGACTCCTGAAACTAGGCCCATCCATCTTCTTCCAATGGTGATAAAACCAGAGCAATGGAGTCCAATGCTCTCATACCAATTGTAGGATCGAGAAGAGGCATCTAGAGGGGGTGAATAGACTACTTGACCAAATATCCTATCGAGTCTATCACACCCTACACATGCAAGTCTACGAGTATAGCATTGGAAAGTAATCACATGCAAGTGTAAGTAAGGAGTAGAGAGGACACAAAGATTTTCAGCGTGATTCTGATAGGTGGTGTTATCATATATCGACATTGATGGAGACTTCAACCCAAGGAGGGTAACGGCTACGCGAGTCCATGGAGGGATCCACTCACAAATGGTCCATGAAGAAGCAATCTTATTTATACCACCATGGCTTACGTCCACGAAGACTAGAATCACTCGGGGTAGATCTTTACGACGTAGGCGTTCTCCTTGCCCTTAAAAACTTCTTGGTTCAACTCCACACGATTGGGAGGCTACGAAGTGACACCTAACCAATCTAGGAGGCACCACTCTCCAAAGGTAATAGATGTGGTATAGATGATCAACTACTTGTTCTATTACTTCAAAAGATAGTCTCCTCAACACTCAATCATCTGTCACAATATTTGGATTGGTAGAACAGATTGATTGGGACGAAAGCAACTTTGGGAGGCTAGAGATCAATATTCATATGGTTGGAGTGGTAGATCTTGATCTCAATACATGAGTAGGTGGTTCTCTCTTAGAAAATGAATGGTGGAAGTGTTTACTTGTTCTGAGTGCTCTCTCTATGAAAGAGATTTAGGTGAAGAGGTATATATTGCAATCTCAAAAAATCCAAACCGTTACAACATTCTTGCTCAACTAAGTGGAACCGAAGTAAAAAACTTTGTTGCACCAACTAGTTCAAAATTCCCTAACTTTTGGGTTCTCAGTGAGACATATACAAAGAATATCGATGAGATCGATTCGGTTGGCCAAGGTAGTTCTAGTGACTCGGTGGCACCTATATGCAAAACTCGGGAACTCCAATTTTTGACAAATGGATACCGGCAAGGTGGTCACTGCTTTTCTATTGTACCGAAGCGAATCTCGGTTGTACCGAGTTGCTAGGGTTTGTTTTGGGTTCTGTTTAAGGAAACCTCGATGGGGACAAAACTAAAATATTGTTGGCACTGAATTTGATCATTTGGGTATTGGAAAAAATGTTCTATGGGAGAATTGTTGAGGTTTTGGTGGCTAATCTCTAAGAACTTCGACCAACCATATCATGATAGATACCTCATCCCGTTTTAATAGTATTCGCTTTCCTATGGACTCAAATGTGAATTCTCCCATAAAGCAAGATGTGGAGTCTTGAAGCTGGAAGTGAATGCCAATCATGTTCCTTTCCTTCTTGGGTATCCTCCTCGCAATTCCCATCCGCAACAACCTTTGGACTAAAACTAAAACAATTAGGTATAAATGGTAGTCCAAGAGATAATGTATGTTATCATGAATTATGAAAACATCCAAGGGAGCATATGTATATCGTGTACTTTCCAATGCAAATGGATTCACCTTCAAATTCCTTCTAAGTGCGGAGATAGAGTTAGAACAGTGCAACGGTGCTACAGAATCCAGGTAAAAATCCAAATCAAAAGGTGTTGCATCACCTCTAGTTGGTCCCATGATCATTTACGACCAATGGTTAGGTTTATACTGCCTTGGGATGTCCTCCCACCTCATTGGGTGTCAGTCATACTTGTGATCTACGTTGGGTTTTCCGTGAAGAGGAACGAGTTATCGCAGCATAATGTGGGTAAGTATTTCCCTCAGTTATGAAATGAAAGTTTATTGAACTAATAGGAATACCAACCACAACAACTTGCACCCAACCTGGCAAAGAGGGTTGTCAATCCCCTTGCACTTTTTATTTGCAAGCGAGTGAGGTGTATAGATAATTGTAGATATTTGTAAATTGCAAAATAAAATAAAAACAAGTAAATGGCAGCAAGGTATTGGAGGTTTTGTAAATATATGGAGAATAGCCCAGGGGACCATAGTTTTCCCTAATGGCATCTCTCATGAAAAATAGCATATGGTGGGTAAACAAATTACTATTGGGCAATTGAACAAAAGTGGATACTTATGCGATTTTCACGACAATGATCATGTGTATATAGGCATCACGTCCATAAAACAATAGGATGACTCCTTCCTGCACCTATTACTATTACTCCACTCATCGACTGCTATCGAGCATGCATCTAGAGTATTAAGTAAAACATAGTAATGCATGAAGAACAATGACATGATGTAGACAAAGTAAACTCAAGAAATATGAATAAACCCCATCGTTTTATCTTTAGTAGAAGCAACACAAATATGCATCTTGTCCCCTTCTATCACTGGGATACAGAAATTCGCCAGGTTGAACCTACTACAACGCACCTCTCTCACCGAAGAAATATCAATCTAGTTGGCAAAACTATTTCAATAGATCAAAGGGATTTACGAAGCTATCAAAATCATGCACATAAGAATGATATTAGTATTCGTAGAAGAATCAAATATTTATCATGAATAATCTCAACATAAACCAACAATTAATCGGATCCCAATAAACGCACCGCACAAAAGGAATTACATCATGTGGACCAAAGCAAAGATGCGATGATCATTGTACTGAAGATCAAGAGAGAGATTACCATCTAGGTACTAGCTATGGACTCGTAGGTGTGTGGTGAACTACTCACACATCATCATAAGGACAAAATGGTTGATGAATAAGGCCTCCATGGTCGATCCCACTCCGACAGGGTGCCGGAACGGAGCTCCAGATGTCCTCCCGTCGGAATAGAGACTTGCGTCGGTGTAAAAAGTGTAGCGGGACTGCCTCTAGGGTTTTTAGGTTAATTGTGAATTTATAAGCCAAAGAACAAAGTCATGAGGGCATCGAGGGGCCCACAAGCCAATAGGGCGCCCCCTAGGCCATGCCAGGTTGGCTTGTGTGGCCTTCATGTGGCCCACAGCTTTCCTCTGATGCTTGTTGCCTTCTTTTGGTCGAGAAAAAAATCTCCAAAAGGTTTGACGTCAATTGGACTTCATTTGGAATGGAAAACCTGAAAAGTGAAAAACATGCAGAAAACATCAATCCGCACTAGGCACTGGGTCAATAGGTTAGTGCTCAAAAATAATATAAATTGGTACATAAATACCCAAAAAATATCCTAGAATGATAATATATCAGCATGGAACAATAAAAAATTATAGATACGTTGGAGATGTATCAAGCATCCCAAGTTTAATTCCTGCTCGTCCTCGAGTAGGAAAATGATAAAAATAGAATTTTTGATGTGACATGCTACCCATGATGTAACCTTATGCATGTATGCTCACTGAGAAATGATGAATTAACAAACACTAACATAGAAATACTAATAGGTATAATCAGCAAAATCATTCAAGATTGTCTTATTATATTAGCAAGGCATGGCTCCATCTTCACCACATTAATAGAAATGTAAAGCACCATGGTGTCCAAGTTAGGCGATTGGATCGTACTTCTTCAATATGCAACAAATTTTTATTCTTCACACAATACATGAGCGTGAACCATTGGACATAACATATAGGTGGAATAGAATATGATCGTAGGTTTCAAAGGGGTAAAAAGTGGATAAGATAGTCTCGCATGAACTAGAAATAGCTACGATCTATGGAGATGCCTATCTATAGATATCGATGCAAGGAGTAGGGATTGCCATGAAAATGATGCACTACAACTATAACTGTATGAGAACTCCACTAACTCTAAGTGGGGTGTGCATCCAACTTGCTTAATTATGAAACCTCGGGCATTTGAGGAAGCCCGTCATTGTAATATACAAGTAAAGTTTATTAAAATGTGATTCCCAATAGCATATGAATGACATACCATGAGACTCTTTAAATGAAGAACAATGTGCCACTTTGAGGCACAAGTGTGGTAAAGTATAGTAGCAAAGTCCCTTCTCTATTTTTATCTCATTCATTTTTTTCATTTTTTAAATTGTAGTGGGATCATTTGGCCTCCCCAATTTTTACTTCCTCACTTGGACAATGCTGTAATAATGATGATCATCACACTTTTATTTACTTACAACTCAATATGAAAACTGATAGGACAATATGACTATGTATGAATGCCTCTAGCAGTGTACGGTATGTGCAAAGATCTAGCATGACATGTATCAAAAATATGATAAATGGTGGCTTTGCCACAAATCTTATGTCGACTCTATATGACCATGCAAAAATATGATAAATGGTGGCCTTGCTCCAAGTGACATACTGATGGATTGAGACGAAAGAGGGCTTGCCTTCCGGGGCATCCCCAATATTAGACGCTTGATTCTTCCTAGAATATTACCTTGGGGTGCCTTAGGCATACCCAAGCTTAGGGCTTTGCTACTCCTCATTCCTTTGTCCATCGGGATAATACCCAAAACTTGAAAACCTCAATCACATAAAACTCAACAAAACTTTGTGAGATCCATTAGTATAAGCAACATATCAGATACTTTCAGGTACTGTTACAAGTTGATTATTAATTTGTTTTATCATAAGGTACTATATTATAACTTCTCCATGACTTATACCGCCCGAGACAATCCATAGCATCATCAAAACAAGCAAACTATGCAAGCAAAAACAAAAACTGATAGAAAGAGAACATACTATAGTAATCTGTAACGAACCTATACTTATGTAACTCCAAAAATTCTGAAACATTAGGAAGATCTGAGGATTTTCTATAGCAATACTTTGTAAGAACATCAGCTTAAAAAGTTGTTCGTGTAATATCAGATAAATTCTGCAGTCCACCTATGAAGACAAAGAAAAAAAATGATTAGGTGTTGTTCAAAAAGTTCTCTCGCGTCAAAAGAAATGATTAGGTGTTGTTCAAGAATCCTCTATCGTCACATTTTTCCCAATACAAGATAGAGACCAAGTCCCCATGTTCCGGAGTCAGATTAGGACTGCACAAACATAACTCACTCAAAATGCTAATAACTTTCGCATACAAATCCCGAACTGGGTGATTCTTTTTTGATGGAAAGTCTATTTGTGCAGTTTTGAACACAATTGGAGTCACCTTTAATTTTATTCTGAGTGCAGAGATGGAGCTAAAATAGTGCAACGATGCTACAAAATCCGAGTCGAAATACAAATCCAAAGGTGTTGCATCACCTCCACTTGGGCCCATCGGCCTTGTACGACCCATGTTTAGGTTGAGGCTCTCTTGTAACATCCTCCCACCTCCTTGGCCGCCACCCCTTGGTCCTATATGTTGCAGATATGCCCTAGAGGCAATCATGTATGATGATATTTCCTATGTATTTATGAATAAACATAGTCCTTGGAAATTATCAATGATGTCTGTTAATAAGTACGTGACTGATACATCTCCAACATATCTATAACTTTTATTATTCCATGCTGTTATATTAGCATCCTAGGATACTTTTTTGGTCCTAATTCAAAAATTTATATTATTTTGAGCACTAACCTATCAACCCAGTGCCCAGTGGTAGTTGTTGTTTTCTAAGTGTTTTTTCTTTTTTCAGGTTTTCAGTACCTAACGATGTCCAATTTCCATGAAACTTTTTTATTATTTTTTCTGGACCAAAAGAAGACGTGGTTTCTTCGGGATGAGACCTGAAGCCACACGAGGAAGCCACAAGGCAACAGAGCATGACCAGTGGTGGCCGCGTGCTGATGCCTACGCGGCTCCGTGTTGCCCATCTTGCCTCGTTGTCTGGCCCATAAATTCTCATATATTCCAGAAACCCTAAATATATCCACGACACACTATTACGCTACCGTAAGTCTGTGTTCCATGGCGAACCCATCTGGAGCTCCGTTCCGGCACCCTGTCGGTGGGGGGATCAATCATGGATGTCCTCTTCATCAACCATGGTGCCCTCGTGATGATGTGTGGGTAGTTCACCGCAGACCTACGGGTCCATAGTTAGTATCTAGATGTCTATCTCTCTCTCTCTTGATCTTCAATACAATGATCATCCCATCTCCTGTTTGATCTATCCAATGTAATTTTTTTGTATGGTGCGTTTGTTGGAATCCGATGAATTATGGGTTTGTGTTTAGATTATTCATCAAACATCTTTGAGTATTCTTTGAAATTATTATGATTCTTATTTGCATGATAATCATAGCTTTATAAATCTATCTGATCTATTGAATTGCTTTGGCCACGTAGTTCAATATTTCTTTAGTGGTAGGTGTGCGTTGTAGTGGGTTCGACCTCACGAGTTTCTATATCCAGTGACAGAAAGGGGACAAGTTGCATCTATGTGTTGTTGCCACTAAGTATAAAATGATGGGTTTATTCATAATGTTTGAGTTTACTTTGTCTACATCATGTCTTCGTTCCCCAAGCATTACTCCGTTTTACTTAAGACTCTAGATGCATGGTAGATAGTGGTCGATGGGTGTAGTAATAGTAGTAGGTGCACGCGGGAGTCGTCCTATTTTCTTATGGATGTGATGCCTATATACGCATGATCATTTCCATGAAAATTGCATAACTATGTGGTGTTCTATCAACTTCCCAAGAGTAATTTGTTTGCCCACCGTACGTTGCTTTCATGAGAGATGACACTAGAGAACACTATGGCCCCCGGGTCTATTCACTTATATATTCAGAAAACCTATAATTTCCTCATTATTATTATTTGTCTTTTATTTTGTTTTGCCAGTCACAACTATCTAGAATTATCTACGCACCTCATTTGCTTGCAAATAACTAGATCAAGGAGATTTACATCCATCTTGCCTGTGTTGGATGCAAGTTGTTTGCTATTTTGTGTGTAGCCGGTGAAGACAGTTGAGGATTGATATTCCTAGTGGCTCTATAAACCTTGGTTTCTTCATCGAGCAAAATATTTACCTGCATTGTGCTGCAATAACTCATTCCTGTTCACGAAAAACCCAACGTGGATCACAAGTATGCGGAAGGATTTCTGGCGCCATTACGGGGGAATATCATCACCAACTACCAAGTAACTTCACACAAATTATCACTCACTTGTTCTCCTTTTTATTTTCTGCTATGTCTTGCTTGCTTAAAAAATCAAAAATACAAAAATATTTATCTTTGCTAATTTACTTGTCTAGCTATGCCATCTTTATCTTTGCCACACGAGGAGAGAAATTAATATGCAAAGGTTAAGATAAATGGATCCTCGTCCACTAGATAATCTTTTCAAAAGACCTGTTTATGTTGAAACAATTTGGAGTGAGAGTGTACTATATTATCTTTATGAGGTCTCGCTTGAAAATCATGAATCTACAAATTGTGAAATTTATAAAGTGATTCATGACAATTCCTTGAATGAAAAGCGTGATTGTCCTGTTGTTAGTATAAATTCTATGAATATCAATTGTGTTAATGATCAGGATTGGGGTTATAATCATGATGTTGCTTGTGATCTTGATAATGCTATGCTTCATGATGAATCTACCATTGATTATCATATTTGCAACACTACTAAAAGTGGGTTCGGAAGAGCATCAACTTTAGGTAATAATGATCCCACTACCTTGGAAGATTATAAGACTTGTATCTGTATGGATCATAAAGAGAATGTTTATGATAGATGTATTGTTGAATTTTAATATGATCCTACATGTAATTATTATGAGAGAGGCAAATATGGTTATATAAATTTTCATGTTACTCACTTACCTCTCTTGATGTTTAAATTGTTAATGCTCTTCAATCTTCGTACCTGCATATGCTAGACACTTCTTGTCTTGACAATTTGTTTTCTTATAAAATGCATATGCATAGGAAGCATGTTAGACTTAAATGTGTTTTTCAAATGATTAATGCTCTCTTTGTGCTTCAATTCTTGTCTTTTATGTGAGCATCATTGTTATCTCAAGCCTATCTTAGTAGTTATAAAGAAAGAGCTTGTTGGGAGACAACCCAATAGTTATCATTTATTTCATTTTAGGTCTAATAACATGATTATTGCCACTGTGTTTTTATGTTTAAATTAGTGTTTGTGCCAAGTATATCATTTGGGATGATTTGTATGATGAGTATAATTGATACGGTGCAAAAACACAAACTTTGACGTCCAGTAAAAAATTTCTCTGATTATACTTAAATGTCCTTTTAAGCTGAATTATTTACACGGTATTTCTATACAAGTTCCTCAAGCCATCCTAATTTTCATAATTTTTGGAGGTACATAAGTATAGGTTCATTACATATTACTACAGACTATTCTGTTTTAGACAAATTTTGTTTATGATTGCATAGTTTGCTTGTTTTGATGATGCTATGGATTTTATTGGGGGGTATAAGTCATGCAGTAATGAAATATTAATCAATTTACAACATTACCTAAGTATTTGATATGTTGCTTATACTAATGGATCTCATGAAGTTTTGTTGAGTTTTGTGTGATTGAAGTTTTCTAGTTTTGGGTGTTATCGTGATGGACAATGGAATAAGGAGAGGCAAAAGCCTAAGCTTGGGGATACCCAAGGCACCCCAAGCTAATATTCTAGGAAGACTCAGGCGTCTAAGCTTCGGGAACCCCCGGAAGTCATCCCCTGTTTCGTTTCAATCCATTGGTATGTCACTTGAAGCTACATTTTTATTCATCACATGATATGAGTTTTTCCTGGAGTGTCGCTTGCTTTAGTTTGCTCTTTCATTTTTAGTTTGCCACAATCATATTTTTCTGGACACACCAAACTTAGAGAGCACACATTTATCATGATTTGTTAGAATAGTCTTTGTGATTCACTTATATCTTTTGAGCTAAACGATTGCTCTAGTACTTCACTTATATCTTTTTTAGCACAATGGCGTGTAGATTTTATATAATTTTTTGAACTCTCTATAGTAGTGGTAATTTTCATGGTTCATAAAGTTAGTCCAAAAATAATAAGTATTCAATGAATGATCATCAAAACCATCGTGTAGGACATAAAGAGAAATTGCGGGTTAATGATATTGATGTGGTAATATGAAAAAAGTATGTGTGCATCATTGTTGATTAGTAGAAGTAGTGGTATTAAGAGGTGTTAATTCCTTGTTTCTCTTAATTTTAAAAAAAGGCATGGTGGGCATGTGTGAGCATTTGTATTCCTCGTTAAAATCCTAGTGTTGTTTTGAGTCGAGGTCATGTGATGGTTAACTCATCCCAACCCTCTCCCTCGGGGAATGTGGGTAGTGCTTTGATATGTGATGAAACTAATAAAACTTTGAACTAAGTATATGGGATCTTGATGACTAATGTGAGACCATGGACACATGCAATCCCACCTCCTCATATTTTGCTTGCCTCTTCGGTATCGTGCATGGCCCACTCTCACCTCGAGGATCGGTGCAAACTTCGCCGGTGCATCCAAACCCCATGGCATGAATGCTCTGTCACACATAAACCTTTTTTATCTTCCTCGAAACAGCCACCATACCTACCTATCATGGCATTTCCATATCCATTCCGAGAAATATTGCCATGCAAATTCCACTGTTACATCATATGACTAGTTCATTCATCATCATATTGCTTTGCATGATCATATAGAGCTGACATAGCATTCGTGGAAAGCCGCCATTCGTTATATTGTTGATACATGTCACCCTAGATCATTGCACACCCCGGTACACTGCCAGACGCATTAATATTGAGTCATAGTTCTATATATCGAGCTTTCATGAGTTTTAAGTAAATAAAAGTGTGATGACCATCATTATTAGGACATTGTCCCGGTGAGGAAAGGATGATGGATACTACGATTCCCCCACAAGTAGGGAAGAGACTTCGGAGGAAAAATAAAAAATGGGAGAGGCCAAATGAGCCCACCATAAAAAAAGAGGGAGATGAAAAAAATGAATGAGGGAAAAAGAGAGAAGGGACTTTGCAACTATCCTTTACCATACTTGTGACTCAAAGTGGCACCATGTTCCTCATATAGATAGTTCTCATGATATGTCATTTTCATATGGTATTGGGAATCACATTATCATTATTATAAAATTGGCTTGCATATTTCGATGATGGGCTTCCTTAAATGCCCGAGGTCTTCATGAGCAAGCAAGTTGGATGCACACCCCACTTAGCTTCATTTGAGCTTTCATACCTTTATATATCGAGTGCAGCATTTGCATGGAAATCCCTACTCCTTGCACTGACGTCTATCGATGGGCATCTCCATAGCCCATTGGTACGCCTAGTTGATGTGAGACTGTCTTCTCCAATTTTGCCCCTTTGATACCTACCACCATATTCTATTCCACCTTATGCTATGTCCATGGCTCACGCTCATGTATTGCGTGAAGAATAAAAAGTTGATTCACGTTGAATAAGTATGATCCAACTGCCTGACTTGGACAATATGATGCTTAACATTTGTATTAATGTGGTGAAGACGAAGCCATGCTTTGCTAATATGAATGATTAATGGGGGTAAAGATTCTTTTAGGATCATATACTTTGAAAGGTTGATGATTTTGTTGCTTGTGATTATAATGATTACTATGTTGATGTTTGTTAATTCATCGTTTCTTAATGAGCATACATGCAAAATATTACATATCGATTAGCTTGTCACATCAAAAATTATGTTTTTATCATTTACCTACTCGAGGACGAGAAGGAATTAAGCTTGGGGATGCTTGATACGTCTCCAACGTATCTATAATTTTTATTGTTTCATGTTGTTATATTATCATCCTAGGATACTTTTTGGGTAATAATTCCCCAATTCATATTATTTTTTAGCACTACTAGTGCCTAGTGCTAGTTGCTTTTTTCTACGTGTTTTTTTGCTTTTTCAGATTTTCAGTACCAAATGAAGTCCAATTGCCATGAAACTTTTTTATGTTTTTTCTGTACCAAAAGAAGACCACGAAGCTTTGGAGACGTGAAGCCACAAGGAAATAGGGCGCAGCTAGGGTGGTGGTCGTGCGCTGATGCCTTGGCGACTCCGTGTGGCCCCTCTTGGCTCGTTCTCTGGTCTATAAATTCTCATATATTCCAGAAACCCTAAATATATCCATGAAATAATTTCATGCTACCACAAGTCTATGTTCTATGGCAATCCCATCCGGAGCTTCGTTCTAGCACCCTAGTGATACGTCTCCAACGTATCTATAATTTTTGATGGTTTCATGCAATTATCTTGTCAAACTTTGGATGTTTTGCATGCCTTTTATATATTTTTGGGACTAACTTATTAACTCAGTGCCAAGTGCCAGTTCCTGTTTTTTCCATGTTTTTTACCCCTTTCAGTGGAGATTTTGAAACAGAGTCCAAACGGAAGAAAATCCCCGAAAAGATTTTTTCTGGAACGGAAGAAGATC
Organism: Hordeum vulgare subsp. vulgare; assembly: GCF_904849725.1. Classification (NCBI taxonomy): domain Eukaryota; kingdom Viridiplantae; phylum Streptophyta; class Magnoliopsida; order Poales; family Poaceae; genus Hordeum; species Hordeum vulgare. The sequence goes on from NC_058519.1 coordinate 369,477,123, forward strand.
GGGAAGCTTGGGAGCCAAGGCAGGTGAGCCCTAGGGGCCCCATAAGCCCCCACCCCGCGGCCAGGGGGGTAGGTCGCGCCACCCAGGCTTGTGGGCCCCCTGAGCGTCCCCTGACCTAGGGGCTGCGCTTATAAATTCCCTAAAAATCCCAAAAAAATCAGGAGATCATCCAAAGTAGTTTTCCGCCGCCCCAAGCTTCTGTCTCCGCAAGAACCCATCTGGGGCACGTTCTGGTGCCCTGCCAGAGGGGGGATTCGGACACGGAGGGCTTCTTCATCAACACCATGACCTCTCCGATGATGCGTGAGTAGTTCACCATAGACCTACGGGTCCATAGCTAGTAGCTAGATGGCTTCTTCTCTCTCTTGGATCTTCAATACAAAGTTCTCCATGATCTTCATGGAGATCTATCCGATGTAATCTTCCTTTGCGGTGTGTTTGTCGAGACCCGATGAATTGTGGATTTATGATCAGATTATCTATGAATCTTATTTGAGTTTCTTATGATCTATCTTATGCATGATTTCATATCCTTGTAATTCTCTTCGAGTTGTGGGTTTTGTCTGGCCAACTAGATCTATGATTCTTGCAATGCGAGAAGTGCTTGGTTTTGGGTTCATACCGTGCGGTGACCTCACCCAGTGACAGAAGGGGTAGCGAGGCACGCATCGTGTTGTTGCCATCAAGGGTAAAAAGATGGGGTTTTCATCATTGGTTTGAGATTATCCCTCTACATCATGTCATCTTGCTTAAGGCGTTACTCTGTTCGTCATGAACTCAATACACCAGATGCATGCTGGATAGCGGTCGATGTGTGGAGTAATAGTAGTAGATGCAGAAAGTATCGGTCTACTTGTCTCAGACGTGATGCCTATATGTAAGATCATTGCCTTAGATATCGTCATGACTTTGCGCGGTTCTATAAATTGCTCGACAGTAATTTGTTCACCCACCGTGATATTTGCTATTATGAGAGAAGCCTCTAGTGAGCACTGTGGCCCCTAGGATCTACTCCACACCATATTTTCAGCCTTACACTTTTTACTTCGTTGCACTTTCCGCCTTCAGATCTCACTTTGCAAACAACCTTGAAGGGATTGACAACCCCTTTGAAGCATTGGGTGCAAGCTTGTTTGTGTTTGCGCAGGTACTCTGGACTTGACGAGGCCCTCGTTCTGGATCGTTACCTTGGTTCTCAAACGGAGGGAAATACTTACTGCTCCAGTTCTGCATCACCCTTTCCTCTTCAAGGGAAAAACCGACGCAAACCAGAGAAATAAGAAGAAGAATTCCTAGTGCCAAGGAAGGACTTTTGTTGCCGCAGAACCTACTAGAGGGGGATCAATCATGGATGGGATCTTCATCAACCTTGTTGCCCTCATGATGATGTGTGAGTAGTTCTACACAAACCTACAGATCCATAGTTAGTATCTAGATCTCTCTCTCTCTCTTTCTCTGGATCTTCAATACAATGAACATTGCATCTTTGCTTTTATCTACCCGGTGTAATTCTTTTGTATGGTGTGTTTGTTGGGATCTGGTGGATTGTGGGTTTATGTTGAGATTATTCATGCAAAGTATTTGAGTCTTGTCTGGACTTGTTATGATTCTTATTTGCATGATCATCATAGCTTCGTAAATCTATCCGATCTTTTGAATTGCTTTGGCCAAGTAGTTTGATATTTATTGAGTGATATGTGTGCGTTGTAGTGGTTTCAGCCTGGCGAGTTATTATATCCCAGTGACAAAGGGGGGACAAGTTGCATCTTCATGTTGTTTTCACTAAGTAGAAAACGATGGGGTTTATTCATATTGGCTAAGTTTACTTTGTCTACATCATGTTATCGTTCCCCGAGCATTACTCTGTTTTACTTAATACCATAGATGCATGCTGGATAGCGGTCGATGGGTGGAGTAATAGTAGTAGGTGCACGCAAGATTCGACCTATTTTCTTATAGACATCATGCCTATATACGCATGATCATTGCCGTGAAAATTGCATAACTATCCGTTCTTCTATCAATTGTCCAACAATAATTTGTTTACCCATCGTATGTTGCTTTCATTTGAGATGCAACTAGAGAACACTATGACCCATGGGTCTATTCACTTATATATTCACAGAACTTATAATTTCCTCATGTTATTATTTGTCTTTTATTTTATTTTGCAAGTTACAACCATCTACAATTATCTACACACCTCATTTGCTTGCTAATAACGAGATCAAGGGGATTGACAACCCTCTTGCCCACGTTGGGTGCAAGTTGTTCGCTCTTTTGTGTGCAGCCGCTAAAGATGGTTGAGGTTTAATATTCCTATTGGTTCAATAAACCTTGGTTTCTTAATCGGGGGAAATACTTACTCGCATTGTGGTGTGATAACTCGTTCCTCTTCACGGAAAACCTAACGTAGATCACAAGTATCAGTGACTTGTTTGTGAGACTATGCATTGTATGATGACTATCCTAAATGATCCCTAGTTGAAAGGGTTGTGTGGTCGTGCATCCAACTACACTAGCATATGATACGGTGGATGGTCCGGTCTCACTGACCATGTAGCATTGGATGCTAGCCGGATAATATGGACTTAGAAAGATCTGGTCGGACTCGACGTAGTCGGATCCAAGTCAAGATAAGGTATGAGTTGGACAAATCCAACTATGAGACACAGCGACCGGTCATTTGTGAGTGTCTGGTACAACATACGTTCTATGGCCTAAGACCCGAGTTGGCGCGTGTACTCGGGATGGTGACAGACCTGCTTTGGGCCGATCAAACCGTACTTCGTAACTAGGTTGTTACGAAGGTTGGTTTTCGATGACCCATGCTGCGAGACATTGTTAAGCAAGATGGGATTTATCCCTCTGTTCAGGAGAGATATACTCTAGCCCCCTCGGGTTATCCGAGTGGATAAGCATGGCCATGCGATGAGGCTTATTAGATAATCCGTAGAGTTGGTCGGATTCACCATAGTGATAAAGAGATCATGCTACAACAAGGATGACCATGTCACCTTGAGGACGACAACATATATCGTGTGGAAAAGGGAAGAGAAGTGTGAAGTACATGTTCTCCTAACCACCTTCATCGGACACTTGGGGTCGGCATGCTTTGCTAAAGGCCGCTGCTAACTAGCCAACTCGGATATGATCTGACTCGCGGTGAAGTGAACGGGAACCTAAGGGGCCGCACGCTTAAGGGAAGGAACTACTTGTGGGATTTAGGATCCATGTGAGGTCCAAGATTTTAGCCCGTGATTGAAGCCTATATATATAGTGGAGGTGTGGCATACTTATTCAGTAGATCACTTCGGCGCTGTCATTAGGGCTTTGCATGTGTTGCAACTAGCCACCTCCACTATGTCGAATTTCGGGCTCCGCAAAACCCTAAGAATTCGAACTCTGGCGTGTACGAAGATCTCTCTCCAGTTCGCCTCGCCTAGCCCGCTACTCGATGGAAACGACGAAGGACTCACTCGATGGTGAGGGAAACACAGAACGCAACAGTTTACCCAGGTTCGGGCCACTGCGAAGTGTAAAACCATACTCCTGCTTTTGGTGGATTGCCTCTCGCAGAGGTTGGTGGATGAACTCATACAGTTCTCTCGAGCCTCCGGAGGTTGGGTGGCCTTGTGTGTTGCTCAAGGGTGAGAATGAACTGACCCCCCTACCAAGTGTTCTACCCTCTCTCTTTATAGCGGGGGCCTGGATCCTCTTCCCTCATAGCTTCGACAGGAAGAAATCCCACAACAGCCAATTTTGAAGGGGGACACGGGAACATGCTCCCCTGCCCAAAGGTGGTCTTCGCCTGCAGAGTAACTAGGCGCGCTGCAGGGACGGGCCCGAGGATGACGTTTGCCCTACTAGCAGGCGGCGATGGCTTTGTTGCACCAAAAGCGAAACCTTTGGAAGAAGCCTTTGGAGCCCTGGTACGCTCCTGCCCCCTTTGCACTAAATGGGAAACTGTTCCGTCCTGCCGTCTGCTGCTCGCATGTCTTTCCCTTGCGTCACCCTTGACTCCTGAGGCCCGGTCTTCCCTTGAAATATCCTCCATTCCACAGGGGTCCTAAGGAGGCCCCCTGCGGTTCTTGATGCTACTCCTCCTCGCGAGTCTTGGCCCCTCACGAGGGCCTTGTCCCGGGTGACGTCGTGACAGTTGATCTTGGGTCGATCAAGGGGGCCACCCCTGGGCCGCAGGCAGGCAGGTCTGGGTACCTGATATGTCCATTTTGCGTCATGCTTTCACGTTGATATTTATTGCTTTTTGGGCTATTATTTCACTTCACGGTACAATACTTATGCCTTTTCTCTCTTATTTTGCAAGGTTTACATGAAGAGGGAGAATGCCGGCAGTTGGAATTCTGGCCTGAAAAAGGAGCAAGTTTAAGATGCCTATTCTGCGCAACTCCAAAAACCGTGAAAATCAACGTGGATTTTTTGGGAATATATAAAAAATACTGGGCCGAAGAAGTGCGAGAGGGGCGCCAGCAGGTGGCCACAAGCGTGCTAGGCGCGGCCAACCCCCTGGCCACGCCTAGGGGGCTTGTGGGCTCCATGCTGGCCCACTCGCTCCCCTCTTCTGCTATATGAAGGTTTTCGTTCCGAAAAAATTTAGGAGGAGGCTTTTCGGAGGATTCGCCGCCGCCACGAGGCGGAACTTGAGCAGAACCAAACTAGAGCTCCGGCAGGACAATCCTGCCGGGGAAACTTCCCTCCCGGAGGGGGAAATCGTCGCCATCGTCACCACCAACACTCCTCTCATCGGAGGGGACTTGTCACCATCAACATCTTCATCAGCACCATGTGATCTCCAAACCCTAGTTCGTAACTTGTAACCAATATTCGTCTCGCGACTCTGATTGGTACTTGTAAGGTTGCTAGTAGTGTTAATTACTCTTTGTAGTTGATGCTAGATGGATTATATGGTGGAAGAGTTTATGTTCAGATCCTTGATGCTACTCATTACCTCTCTGGTCATGAATATGATTATGCTTTGTGAGTAGTTACTTTTTTTTACTGAGGACATGGGATAAGTCATGCTAATAGTAGTCTTGTGAATTTGGTATTCGTTCGATATTTTGATGTGTTGCATCTTGTTTTTCCTCTAGTGGTGTTATGTGAACGTCGACTACATAACACTTCACCATTATTTGGTCCTAGAGGAAGGCATTGGGAAGTAGTAAGTAGATGATGGGTTGCTAGAGTGACAGAAGCTTAAACCCTAGTTTATGTGTTGCATCGTAAGGGGTTGATTTGGATCCACTAGTTTAATGCTATGGTTAGACTTTGTCTTAATTCTTCTTTCGTAGTTGCGGATGCTTGCGAGAGGGGTTAATCATAAGTGGGATGCTTGTCCAAGTAAGGGCAGTACCCAAGCGCTGGCCCACCCACATATCAAACTATCAAAGTAACGAACGCGAATCATATGAACATGATGAAAACTAGCATGACAGAAATTCCCGTGTGTCCTAGGGAGAGTTTTTCCTCCTATAAGAGTTTGTCCAAGCTTGTCCCTTGCTACAAAAGGGATTGGGCCACTTTGCTGCACCGTTGCTACTTTTGTTACTTGCTACTTTCTATGAATCATCTCACCACACAATTACTTGATACTTATAACTTCAGTGCCTCCAGATATTACCTTGCTGAAAACCACTTGTCAGATCCTTCTCCTCCTCGTTGGGTTCGACACTCTTACTTATCGAAAGGACTATGATGTATCCCCTATACTTGTGGGTCATCAAGACTCTTTTCTGGCGCCGTTTCCGGGGAGTGAAGCGCCTTTGGTAAGTGGAACTTGGTAAGGAAACATTCATATAGTGTGCTGAAATTTATTGTCACTTGTCACTATGGAAACAAATCCTTTGAGGGGCTTGTTCGAGGTATCTTCACCTCGAACGGAAGCACAAAGAGTTGCTCCTCAACCTGCTGCACCTACTGAAAATATTTGCTTTGAATTTCCTTCGGGTATGCTTGACAAACTGCTGGCTAATCCTTTTACAGGAGATGGAACATCACATCCAGACTTGCATCTAATCTATGTAGATGAAGTTTGTGGTTTATTTATGCTTGCAGGTTTGCCGAGGATGAGGTCAAGAATAAGGTCTTTCCCTTATCTTTGAGGGATAAGGCGTTGACATGGTATAGGTTATGTGATGATACTGGCTCATGGAACTACAATCGGTTGAAATTGGAATTTCATCAAAAGTTTTATCCTATGCATCTAGTACATCGTGATCGGAATTATATTTATAATTTTTGGCCTCGTGATAGAGAAAGCATCGCTCAAGCTTGAGGGAGGCTTAAATCAATGTTATATTCTTGCACCAACCATGAGCTCTCGAGAGAAATTATCATTCAAAACTTCAATGCTCGGCTTTCTCATGATGATCGGACCATGCTTGACACTTCTTGTACAGGTTCTTTTATGAAGAGAGATATTGACTTCAAACGGAATTTATTGGAGAGAATTAAATGCAACTCTGAAGATTGGGAGCTTGATGAAGGTAAGGAGTCAGGTATGAATTTCAAGTTTGATTGCATTAAATCCTTTGTTGAAACAAATACTTTTTGTTATTTTAGTGCTAAGTATGGACTTGACTCTCAGATAGTAGCTTCATTGTGTGAATCATTTGCTGCTTATATTGAACTCCCCAAAGAGAAGTGGTTTAAATATCATCCTCCTTTAGAAGTCAATGTAGTTAAACCCAATCCAGTTGAAGAGAAAGTCATTGCCTATAATGATCCTATTGTTCCCAGTGCTTACATTGAGAAACCACCTTTTCCTATTAGGATAAAGGATCATTCTAAAGCTTCAACTATGATACGTAGGCGCCACATTAGAACACCTACACCCCCTGAGAAAATTAGAGTTGAACCTGGCATTGCTATTATCAAAGATCTCCTGTCCGATGATGTTGAGGGACATAATATTCACTTCTGTGAAGATGCTGCTAGAATTGCTAAACCTCACGCTAGACATAAACATAGGCCTGTTGTTGGCACGCCTGTTGTTTCTGTTAAGATAGGAGGTCATTGTTATCATGGTTTATGTTACGTGGGTGCTAGTGTTAGTGCAATACCTCAATCCTTATATGATGAAATTAAAGACGAGATTGCACCTATTGAGATGGAACCTATTGATGTCACTATCCAGCTTGCCAATAGAGATACTATCTGCCCTGTGGGAATTGTTAGGGATGTTGAAGTCTTGTGTGGTAAAATGAAGTATCGTGCTGATTTCCTCATTCTTGCTACCAGTCAAGATAGCTTTTGTCCCATCATATTTGGTAGACCTTTTCTCAATACTGTCAATGCTCATATTGACTGTGAGAAGCAAACTGTCACTGTTGGCTTTGAAGATGTGTCACATGAGTTCAATTTCTCCAAGTTTGGTAGACAACCTCATGAAAAAGAGTTGCCTAGTAAGGATGAAACTATTGCCTTAGCTTCTATTGCCGTGCTTCCTACTGATCCCTTAGAGAAATACTTGCTTGAGCATGAAAATGATATGCATATGGATGAAAGGGATGATATAGATAGAGTTGTCTTAGAACAATATCCTATCCTTAAGAATAATTTGCCTGTTGAACTGCTTGGGGATCCACCCCCACCAAAGGGTGATCCTGTGTTCGAGATTAAACAGTTGCCTGATACTCTTAAGTATGCTTATCTTGATGAAAAAGAGATACATCCTGTTATTATTAGTGCTAGCCTCTCAGAGCATGAAGAAAAGAAGTTACTAAAAACTCTGAGAAAGCATCGTGCTGCTATTGGATATACTCTTGATGATCTTAAGGGCATTAGTCCCACTCTATGCCAGCACAAGATTAAAACTGATCCTGATTCCAAACGAGTTGCTGATCATCAAAGGAGATTAAATCCTAAGATGAAATAAGTAGTGAGAAAATAAATATTAAAGCTCCTGGAAGCAGGTATTATCTACCCTGTTGCTCATAGTGATTGGGTGAGTCCGGTGCATTGCCTCCCTAAGAAGGGAGGCATTACCGTTGTCCCTAATGATAAGGATGAATTGATCCCACATAGGATTATTACTCGCTATAGGATGGTGATCGATTTTAGGAATTTGAATAAAGCCACTAGGAAAGATCATTACCCTTTGCCTTTTATCGACCAAATACTAGAAAGACTGTCTAAACACACACACTTCTGCTTTATAGACGGTTATTCTGGTTTCTCCCAAATACGAGTTGCACAATCTGATCAGGAGAAAACCACTTTCACCTGCCCTTTCGGTACCTTTGCTTATAGACGTATGCCTTTTGTCTTATGTAATTCACGTGCCACCTTTCAAAGATGTAGGATGACTATATTCTCTAACTTTTGTGAACAGATTGTTGAGGTTTTCATGGATGATTTCTCCATTTACGGGTCTTCCTTTGATGATTGCCTCAGCAACCTTGATCGAGTCTTGTAGAGATGCAAAGACACGAATCTTGTATTGAATTGGGAGAAGTGCCACTTTATGGTTAATGAAGGCATCGTCTTAGGACATAAAATTTCTGAAAGAGGTATTGAAGTCGATAAGGCTAAAGTTGATGCGATCGAGAATATGCCATACCCCACAGGTATCAAAGGTATAAGAAGTTTCCTTGGTCATGCTAGTTTCTATAGGAGGTTCATTAAAGACTTCTCTAAGATTTCTAGGCCTCTTACCAATCTCTTGCAAAAGGATATTCCTTTCGTTTTTGACGATGATTGTGAGGAAGCCTTCGAAATAGTTAAGAAGGCTTTGATAACTGCACCTATTGTTCAACCACCTGATGGGAACTTACCTTTTGAAATCATGTGTGATGCTAGTGATTATGTCGTTGGTGCTGTCCTAGGGCAAAGAGTTGATAAGAAGTTGAATGTTATTCACTATACTAGTAAAACTGTAGACAGCGCCCAAAGAAACTATGCTACTATGGAAAAGGAGTTTTTAGCAGTCGTGTTTGCATGTGAAAATTTCAGGTCTTACATAGTTGATTCCAAAGTCACTATTCACACTGTTCACGCTGCTATTAAGTACCTCATGGAGAAGAAGGACGCTAAACCTAGACTTATCAGATGGGTTCTCTTGCTACAAGAATTTTATTTGCACGTTGTCGACAGGAAGGGTGCTGATAACCCCGTAGCAGATAACTTGTCTAGGTTAGAGAACATTCTTGATGACCCACAACCTATTGATGATAGTTTTCCCGATGAGCAATTGAATGTCATCAATACTTGACGTAGTGCATCGTGGTATGCTGATTATGCAAACTATATCGTTGCCAAATATATACCACCTAGTTTCACATACCAGCAGAAGAAGAAATTCTTCTTTGACTTGAGACATTACTTTTGGGATGATCCTCACCTTTATAAGGAAGGAGTAGATGGTGTTATTAGACGTTGTGTACCTGAACAAGAACAGGGACAGATCCTACAGAAATGTCACTCCGAGGCCTACGGAGGACACCATGCGGGAGATAGAACTGCACACAAGGTATTGCAATGAGGTTTCTATTGGACCACTCTCTTCAAGGATGCCCATAAGTTTGTCTTGTCTTGTGACGAATGTCAAAGAGTAGGTAATATCGGTAAACGTCAAGAAATGCCTATGAACTAATTACTTGTCATTGAACCATTTGATGTTTGGGGCTTTGATTATATGGGACCTTTTCCAAAATCCAACGGGTATACTCATATCCTAGTTGCTGTTGATTATGTCACTAAGTGGGTAAAAGCTATCCCCACTAATAGTGCTGATCACAACACCTTGTTGCAGCAACAAAAGTCCTTCCCTGGCGCTTAGGAATTCTTCTTGTTACTTCTCTGGTTTGCGTTGGTTTTTCCCTTGAAGGGGAAAGGGTGATGCAGCACAGGAGCCGTAAGTATTTCCCTCAGTTTGAGAACCAAGGTATCGATCCAGAAGGAGGGCATCGTCAAGTCCAGAGTACCTGCGCAAACACAAACAAGCTTGCACCCAATGCTTCAAAGGGGTTGTCAATCCCTTCAAGATTGTTTGCAAAGTGAGATCTGAAGGCGGAAAGTGCAACGAAGTAAAAAGGTGTAAGGCTGAAAATATGGTGTGGAGTAGACCCTAGGGGCCATAGTGTTCACTACAGGCTTCTCTCATCATAGCAAATATCACGGTGGGTGAACAAATTACCGTCGAGCAATTGATAGAACCGCGCAAAGTCATGACGATATCTAAGGCAATGATCATACATATAGGCATCACGTCCGAGATAAGTAGACCGATACTTTCTGCATCTACTAATATTACTCCACACATCGACAACTATCCAGCATGCATCTAGTGTATTGAGTTCATGACGAACAGAGTAACGCCTTAAGCAAGATGACATGATGTACAGGGATAATCTCAAACCAATGATGAAAACCCCATCTTTTTACCATTGATGGCAACAACATGATGCGTGCCTCGCTACCCCTTTTGTCACTGGGTGAGGTCACCGCACGGTATGAACCCAAAACCAAGCACTTATCCCATTGCAAGAATCATAGATCTAGTTGGCCAAACAAAACCCACAACTCGAAGAGAATTCCAAGGATATGAAATCATGCATAAGAGAGATCAGAAGAAACTCAAATAAGATTCATAGATAATCTGATCATAAATCCACAATTCATCGGATCTCGACAAACACACCGCAAAGGAAGATTACATCGGATAGATCTCCAAGAAGATCATGGAGAACTTTGTATGGAAGATCCAAGAGAGAGAAGAAGCCATCTAATTACTAGCTATGAACCTGTAGGTCTATGGTGAACTACTCACGCATCATCGGAGAGGTCATGGTGTTGATGAAGAAGCCCTCCGTGTCTGAATTCCCCCTCCGGCAGGGCACCAGGACGTGCCCCAGATGGGATCTTGCGGAGACAGAAGCTTGCGGCAACGGAAAAGTACTTTCGATGATCTCCTGATTTTTTTGGGATTTTTAGGGAATTTATAAGGCAACTCCTAGGTCAGGGGACGCTCAGGGGGCCCACAAGCCTGGATGGCGCGGCCTCCCCCCTGGCCGGGGGGTGGGGGCTTGTGGGGCCCCTGAGGCTCGCCTGACTTGGCTCCCAAGCTTCGATCTTCTTCCTTTCCAGAAAAAATCTTTTCGGGGATTTTCTTCCGTTTGGACTCCGTTTGAAAATCTTCTCTGAAAGGGGTCAAAAACATGGAAAAAACAGGAACTCGCACTTGGCACTGAGTTAATAAGTTAGTCCCAAAAAATATATAAAAGGCATGCAAAACATCTAAAGTTTGACAAGATAATAGCATGAAACCATCAAAAATTATAGATACGTTGGAGACGTATCAGGCATCCCCAAGCTTAACTCCTGCTTGTCCTCGAGTAGGGAAGTGATAAAGAATGAACTTTTTATGTCGAATGCTACCTAGCATAGTTGTCCTTTGCAACTTCTTTCACGTGGCATGAATGTCCAGATCCGTAAGATTCAAAACAATAGTTTGCTATTGACATGAAAACAGTAATACTTCAAGCAAACTAGCAAAGTAATCATGAACTTTCAAAATAACAAGGCCAAAGAAAGTTATCCCTACAAAATCATATAGTCTGGCTATGCTCCATCATCCTCACACAACTAATGTAAATCATGCACAACCCCGGTATTGGCCAAGTAATTATTTTCGCACTCTTACTTTCTCAAACTTTTTATAACTATCACGAATACATGAGCGCGAACCATGGATATAGCACTATAGGTGGAATGGAGTGTGGTGGTGGTTGTGAGACAAAAAGGAGGAGATGGTCACATTGACTCGGCGTATCAATAGGCTATGGAGATGCCCATTAATAGATATCAATGTGAATGAGTAGGGATTGCCATACAAGAGATGCACTAGAGCTATAAGTATGTGAAAGCTCAAAAGGAAAAAGTAGTGGGTGTGCATCCAACTTGCTTGCTCACGAAAACCTAGGGCAATTTTGAGGAAGCCCATCATTGGAATATACAAGCCAAGTTATTTAATGAAGATTCCCACTAGTATATGGTAGTGACAAATCAAGAAGCTCTGAATCATGAAGAACATGGTGATATCATGAAGCACAAGTGTGGAAAAAGATACTAGCATTGTCCCATCTCTCTTTTTCTATTTTTTTTCATTTGGGCTCTTAAGCCTTTTTTTCTTCTCTTTTTTTGTTTTTGCTTTTGGGCTCTTTGGCCTCTTTTTTTTATTCCTCACATGGTAAAATGCTCTAATAATGATGATCATCACACTTTTATTTACTCACAGCTCAAAGATCACAATGATGATGACTCCATAGGAAATGCCTCCGGTAGTGTACCGGGATATGCAACGATCTAGCATGGTGTATGACGTTGAAACATCTCGCTAGCTATCTTACGATCATGCAATGGCAATATGAGAGTGACGACACAAGTCATGAGACGGAACGGTGGGAGTTGCATGGCAATATATCTCGGAATGGCTATGAAAATGCCATAGTAGGTAGATATAGTGGCTGTTTTGTGGAAGGAATTTGGTGGGTTTGTGCACCGGCGAGAATTGCGCGGAACTAGAGAGGCTAGCAATGGTGGAAGGTGATGGTGCATCTATACCATGGGCTCACATTAGTCATGAAGAACTCACATATTTGTTGCGAAAGTTTTTATTAGTAATCGAAACAAAGTGCTAAACGCACACTCCGAGGAGAAGGGTTGGTAGGTGTAAACCATCATGTGATCCCGACCTCAACACAAAGGATGACAATCAATAGATCAATCATGCTCCGACTTCATCACATAGCGGTTCACCATACGTGCATGCTACGGGAATCACTAACTTCAACACAAGTATTTCTAGATTCATAACACCCTACTAACATAACTCTTAATATTACCAAATCCATGTTTCAAAACTATTTGAGAGGAATCAAAACTTCTCTTTCTACTCAATGTACATGAAGATGGAGGTTTTTGCATCCTCTTTGGGTATCTATCACTTTTGGGACTACTTTCATAGCATAAGCCAACTACCAAGTCATGCACCACCATGCTCTAGAAGATATAAGTGAAGCACAAAGAGCAAAAGTATCTAGCTCAAAAGATATAAGTGAAGCACAAAGAGCAAAAGTATCTAGCTCAAAAGATATAAGTGAAGCACTATGAGCAAAAGTATCTAGCTCAAAAGATATAAGTGAAGCACAAGAGCAAAAGTATCTAGCTCAAAAGATATAAGTGAAGCACTATGAGCATTCTAGCAACATCACGATGAGTGCATGTCTCTCTCTCTCAAAAACGTGTGCAACAAGGATGATTGTGACCAAACAAAAAGAAAATACTCCTATGATACAAGACGATCCAAGCAAAACACATATCATGTGGTGAATAAAAATATAGCTCCAAGTAATGTTACCGGTTGATTGAAGACGAAAGAGGGGATGCCTTACCGGGGCATCCCCAAGCTTAGGCTTTTTGGTGTCCTTGAATTTGGCTTGGGATGCCTTGGGCATCCCCAATCTTGAGCTCTTTTCACTCCTTATCTCTTTGTCCATGAGAACATCACCCAAAACTTGAAAACTTCATAACACAAAACTTAAACAGAAACTTGTGATAACATTAGTACAAGAAAAGAAACTACCACTTCTTTTGGGACTGTAGCAAACTTGAATTCTATCTATATTGATGATGGGCTACTGTATTCTCACTTTTCCATGGCTAGTACCCCCCCCCCCCCGATACTAACCATAGTTTCTTCAAAACAAACAACCAACTCAACAAAAACAGAATCTGTCAAAAATAGACCAGTCTATAGCAATCTGTATACTTCGTATACTTGTGGTACCTCAAAAAATCTGAAACATTACGACGGCCTGGGAAAAAGCATATCAATCAGCAGAAAAAAGAATCAAATCACAATCTCTTTATTAATAAAAATGAAAAATCATCTCGTGAGCGAAAAGTTTTTGTCTTTTTCCAGCAGGATCAAACAACCATTACCAAGGCTAGTCATAAAGGCTTTGCTTGGCTCAAACACAAAAAAGAAACACAAAAAACACAATCACAACAGAATTATGAAAGTGTGGACGCAAAAAAACATAAACAAAAATATAAATTCATTGGGTTGCCTCCCAACAAGCGCTATTGTTTAACACCCTTAGCTAGGCATTGAAGCGATAGAATCACGTATCGTCGTCCTTGGTGCTCAAACCATAAGTGGCGTGACCACTTATAATCTTAAGGTTTTCATCTTTCTTGCTGGATGATTCACCACTACTTTTAGGAACAAAGACAGACTTGGCGATTTTATTGTGGGCAAAATTTGGAGTATTCTTTACAGCGGCAAAAGCAGAACCTAAGTTGGTTATAACATCCGCTAGTTTGCCAATCCTAGCGGAATCATGACCTAGCTTTTCGTTAACTGTGGGTTCCTTCTCCTTTAAATTTTTCAAAACCATTCCCACCTTGGATCCGTACTAAGTGATTTGATTGTGGATCTTTTTATCCAAATTCTCAATGAGTTCAATCGTAGCAACTTTATTTTCAATAACGTCCAGCCTACGCATCACATGTTCCAGAGTTAAGGTAGTTCCATTAACCAAGAGTGGGGGTGAGCCTACCAAATTTATCACACCTCCGTAAGAATCAACGGTATGGATACCCAAGAAATTTCCACCTACGATGGTGTCAAGAATATACCTATTCCAAGGAGAAACACCCACATAAAAACTGCGAAGCAAGACGATAGTGGATTGCTTATGAGTAGATCTACTCTGAGCGTTGCAAATCCTATACCAAGCGTCCTTTAAGTTTTCTTCCTCAATTTGCTTGAAATTGAGAATTCGCTCTCGGGAGTATCATTTGAAGTGGTGGATCTAGCCATCAGGATAGACTATCCCACACAGACGAGTAGAAAGCAAGCGAGAAAAAGGGCGAACGAAAAGGCGAACGAAAAAGGCAAACAAAAAAGGAAAATTGGTGAAGTGGGGGAGAGGAAAACGAGAGGCAACTGGCAAACAAAGTAAATGCAAGAGATGAGTTTGTGACACCTACTTGGATGAGTTCTTGACTTGATCTTCCTCCCCAGCAATGGCGCTAGAAATTCTTCTGCTACGGCAACAAAAGTCCTTCCCTGGTGCTTAGGAATTCTTCTTGTTACTTCTCTGGTTTGCGTTGGTTTTTCCCTTGAAGAGGAAAGGGTGATGCAGCACAGGAGTAGTAAGTATTTCTCTCAGTTTGAGAACCAAGGTATCGATCTAGAAGGAGGGCCTCGTCAAGTCCAGAGTACCTGCGCAAACACAAACAAGCTTGCACCCAACGCTTCTAAGGGGTTGTCAATCCCTTCAAGATTGTTTGCAAAGTGAGATCTGAAGGCGGAAAGTGCAACGAAGTAAAAAGGTGCAAGGCTGAAAATATGGTGTGGAGTAGACCCTGGGGGCCATAGTGTTCACTACAGGCTTCTCTCATAATAGCAAATATCACGGTGGGTGAACAAATTACTGTCGAGCAATTGATAGAACCGCGCAAAGTCATGACGATATCTAAGGCAATGATCATACATATAGGCATCACGTCCGAGACAAGTAGACCGATACTTTCTGCATCTACTATTATTACTCCACACATCGACCGCTATCCAGCATGCATCAAGTGTATTGAGTTCATGACGAACAGAGTAACGCCTTAAGCAAGATGGCATGATGTAGAGGGATAATCTCAAACCAATGATGAAAACCCCATCTTTTTACCATTGATGGCAACAACACGATGCGTGCCTTGCTACCCTTTCTGTCACTGGGTGAGGTCACCGCACGGTATGAACCCAAAACCAAGCACTTCTCCCATTGCAAGAATCATAGATCTAGTTGGCCAAACAAAACCCACAACTCGAAGAGAATTACAAGGATATGAAATCATGTATAAGAGAGATCGGAAGAAACTCAAATAAGATACATAGATAATCTCATCATAAATCCAAAACTCATCGGATCTCGACAAACACACCGCAAAGGAAGATTACATTGGATAGATCTCCGTGAAGATCATGGAGAACTTTGTATTGAAGATCCAAGAGAGAGAAGAACCCATCTAGTTACTAGCTATGGACCCGTATGTCTATGGTGAACTACTCACGCATCATCAGAGAGGTCATGGTGTTGATGAAGAAGCCCTCTGTGTCCGAATCCCCCTCCGGCAGGGCACCAGGACGTGCCCCAGATGGGATCTTGCGGAGACAAGCTTGCGGCGGCGGAAAAGTACTTTCGATGATCTCCTGATTTTTTTGGGATTTTTAGGGAATTTATAGGCGCAACCCCTAGGTCAGGGAACGCTCAGGGGGGCCACAAGCCTGGATGGTGCGGCCTCCCCCCTGGTCGCGCGGTGGGGATTGTGGGGCCCCTAAGGCTCCCCTGCCTTGGCTCCCAAGCTTCCCGATCTTCTTTCGTTCCAGAAAAAATCTTTTTGGGGATTTTCTTCCGTTTGGACTCCGTTTCAAAATATCCTATGAAAGGGGTCAAAAACATAAAAAAAACAGGAACTCGCACTTGGCACTGAGTTAATAAGTTACTCCCAAAAAATATATAAAAGGCATGCAAAACATCCAAAGTTTGACAAGATAATAGCATGAAACCATAAAAAATTATAGATACGTTGGAGACGTATCACACCTCTATCAGGATGCTTAAAGAAGTTATTTTCCCTAGATTTGGAGTCCCTAGATATCTAATGGCCGACGGTGGTTCACATTTCATTCATGGTGATTTCCATAAAACGCTTGCTAAGTACGATGTCAACCATAGAATTGCGTCTCCCTATCACCCTCAGTCCAGTGGTAAAGTAGAGCTAAGCAATAGAGAGATTAAACTAATTCTGCAAAAGACTGTCAACAGGTCTAGAAAGAATTGGTCTAAGAAGCTCGATGATGCACTGTGGGCTTATAGAACTGCCTATAAGAATCCCATGGGCATGTCTCCGTACAAAATGGTGTACGGTAAAGCATGTCATTTACCTCTTGAGCTAGAGCATAAAGCTTATTGGGCAATCAAAGAGCTCAACTTTGATTTCAAACTTGCTGGTGAGAAGAGGTTATTTGATATTAGCTCGCTTGATGAATGGAGAGCTCAGGCATATGAAAATGCCAAGTTGTTCAAAGAAAAGGTTAAGAGCTGGCATGATAAGAGGATACAAAAGCGTGAATTCAATGTAGGTGATTATGTCTTGCTATATAATTCTCGTTTAAGATTTTTTGCAGGCAAGCTTCTCTCTAAATGGGAAGGTCCCTATATTGTTGAGGAAGTATATCGTTCCGGTGCTATCAAGATCAACAACACGGAAGGTAATTGTCCGAGAGTTGTAAATGGGCAGAGAATCAAGCATTATATCTCACGTACTCCCATAAATGTTGAAAGCAATATCATCAATACCATAAATCCGGAAGAATACCTAAGGGATATTTATCAGCCTGTTTCAGACTCCGAAAACGAAGAGGTATGTGATTTGGTAAGAAAACAGGCTCCAAAACTTTTCCGGTAGGAAATTTTCTCCGTTTTGGAATTTTTGAAAAAATAGAATAATTGGAAGTAGTCCGGAAAGCGCGCGAGGAGACGACAAGCCTGCCAGGCGCGGGCCCACCCCCTGGCTGCGCCTGGGGGGCTTGTGGCCACCTCGTGTGCCTCCCAGACTCCGTTTTCGTGCGGAGTACTCCTTCTAGTCTGAAAAGAATCATTATATATTCTCCCAAAAGGTCTGACCCTCGTATCACGCAAATTTCCTCTGTTTTCATTTCGAACCTATTTTCTACCGCAGATTTAGAGCAAGATGTCGTCCGAGGAATCTGTGGGGGAGAACAGTCTCCCTCAAGTCTATGGAGAAGTAAATGCTGATCTGAAAAGAATGGAGGCCAAGGAAAAGCTACCTAAAGAAACCAAGGGCGAAACTAAGGAGAGGAATCAGGCGTGGGACGAAGTACAATTTGTGTTCAACAAGGAAGAAGTTGAAGAAGTGGATTTCCTCCAACCCTACCTCCACCTAATGTCTACATTCTTGATTGAACTCTTGAGGTTTTGTGAAACAACTCGTGCTCACAATACTTATCTCACTCGTGAATTTGTTTTGCTGGAGAAACATATCACAGATCTCCAAGGTATAAATCAAAGATTGATGGCCCTCTTGGAATCAAAGGACAAAACGACTCCACCACCATCATCTCCAAAGGAAGACAACTGAGCATGGGTATGGGCAATCCCCTTGGCTTGTGGCAAGCTTGGGGGAGTTGCCCCGGTATCGTATCACTATCACATCTTTTGCCTTTACCTTTGTTTTAGTTTGTTCCTTTTCAGTTTTCTCTTTCTCTAGTAGAATAAAAGTCTTAGTGTTTTAGTCTTGAGTTTTGCTTTGTGTCACCCCCGATGTATTTGAGCTCATGAGCCATATAATAAAGAGTGTCTTAGTTGAGGGCTTTACCTCTTGCCATGATCAAAAGAGTGAGAAAGGAACAAAAGCATGAAAGATCATGTAATAATCTTATGGGAAGTGATGGCTTCACATATAAAAAGAATGTTGATTGAAACTTGTTGAGGGTAGACAAACGTAGACCTTGGTCATTGTTGCAATTAATAGGAAGTGATAAAGAAGGAGAGGTTCACATATAAATATATCCTCTTTGACACCATCTATGATTGTGAACACTCACTAAACTATTGCATGCTTAGAAGTAGATGTTGGACAAAGAAGACAACATAATGAATTATGTTTGCTTGGTTCCGAACAATGCTATATGATTAGAGATCCCTTAGCATGTGACGATTGCTTCCACCTCATATTAGCCAAAACTCCCGCACCAAGTAGAGATACTACTTGTGCATCCATAAACCTTCAACCCAGTTTTGCCATGAGAGTCCACCATACCTACCTATGGATTGAATAAGATCCCTCAAGTAAGTTGTCATCGGTGCAAGCAATAAAAATTGCTCCCTAATATGTATGATCTATTAGTATGTGGAAAATAAGCTTTGTACGAACTTGTGATGAGGAAGACATAAAAGCGACAGACTGCATAATTAAATTCTTTATCACAGGAGGTTATATAAAGTGACGTTCCTCCGCACTAAGAGGACACGTATCCAAACCTCAAATGCGCATGACAACCTCTGCTTCCCTCTGCGAAGGGTATATCTTGTACCTTTACTTTTTGCCCTTGGAAGAGTCATGGTGATCTTCACCAATTCCTTGTTTCGCCTTTATATTGGCTAACGTCATATGTTAGGGAAAGATCTATATTCATATGTCAACTTGGAGGTAAGCATTCATGAATTCTTATTGTTGACATTACCCTTGAGATAAGCAGTTGGGAGGCAAAACTATAAGCCCCTATCTTTATCTGTGAAACTGTGATCTCATGAGTACCGGGTGAGCTGTAGCAATTTTTGAAAACGAAAAGATGATTGAGTATGTGGATTTTCTTTCCAAGCTCTTATTTGACTCTTTCTGATGTTGTGATAAATTGCAATTGCTTCAATGACTAAAGGCTATCGATTGCTAATTCTCGGTAAGGTTCTTGATCCATACTTTACTTTGTGAAGGAATTGTCACTTTAGCATGAGATATTATATGATGGTATTGTTGTTCTGATCATGATCATGATGCACGAATGTTCGTATCTTGTTTTGTTGACACCTCTCTCCCTAAACATGTGGGCATATTTATGTAGCTCGGCTTTCGCTTGAGGACAAGCGAGGTCTAAGCTTGGGGGAGTTGATACGTCGATTTTGTATCATGATTTCATGTTGATATTCATTGCTTTTTGGGCTGTTACTTCACTTCACGGTACAATACTTATGCCTTTTCTCTCTTATTTTGCAAGGTTTACATGAAGAGGGAGAATGCCAGCAGCTGGAATTCTGGCCTGAAAAAGGAGCAAGTTTGAGATGCCTAGTCTGCGCAACTCCAAAAGCCGTGAAAATCAACGTGGATTTTTTTGGGAATGTATAAAAACTACTGGGTCGAAGAAGTGCCAGAGGGGCGCTAGCAGGTGGCCACAAGCCTGCTAGGCGCGGCCACCCCCTGGTCGCGCCTAGGGGGCTTATGGGCTCCCTGCTGGCCCACTGGCTCCCCTCTTCTGCTATATGAAGGGTTTAGTTCCAAAAAAATTTAGGAGGAGGCTTTTCGGAGGATTCGCCGCCGCCACCAGGCGGAACTTGAGCAGAACCAATCTAGAGCTCCGGCAGGACGATCCTGCCGGGGAAACTTCCCTCCCGGAGGGGGAAATCGTCGCCATCGTCATCACCAACACTCCTCTCATCGGAGGGGACTCGTCACCATCAACATCTTCTTCAACACCATCTCATCTGCAAACCCTAGTTCATCACTTGTAACCAATCTTCGTCTCGCGACTCCGATTGGTGCTTGTAAGGTTGCTAGTGTTGGGGAACGTGGCATGGGAAATAAAAAATTTCCTACGCGCACGAAGACCTATCATGCTGATGTCCATCTACGAGAGGGGATTTCCGATCTACGTACCCTTGTAGATCGGACAGCAGAAGCGTTAGTGAACGCGGTTGATGTAGTGGAATGTCCTCACGTCCCTCGATCCTCTCAGCGAACCGTCCCACGAACCGTCCCGCGATCCGTCCCACGATCTAGTGCCGAACGGACGGCACCTCCGCGTTTAGCACACGTACAGCTCGACGATGATCTCGGCCTTCTTGATCCAGCAAGAGAGACGGAGAGGTAGATGAGTTCTCCGGCAGCGTGACGGCGCTCCGGAGGTTGGTGGTGATCTAATCTCAGCAGGGCTCCACCCGAGCTCCGCAGAAACGCGATCTAGAGGTAAAACCGTGGAGGTATGTGGTTGGGCTGCCTTGAAAAAGTTGTCTCAAATCAGCCCTAATAGCTCCATATATATAGGAGGAGGGGAGGGGAGGCTTGCCTTGAGGCTCAAGGAGCCCCAAGGGCTGCGCCACCAAGGGGAGGAGGAGTCCTCCTCCAATCCTAGTCCAACTAGGATTGGAAGGTGGAGTCCTTCTCTTCTTTCCCACCTTTCCTTTTTTTTATCTTCTTTTGGTTTTTCTTTCTCTCTTGCGCAAGACAGCCTTGGGCTGACCCCACCTACTTGGTGCGCCACCCCCAAGGTCCTTGGGCCCTCCCGGGTGGGTGGTCCCCCCTCCCGGTGAAGATCCGGAACCCATTTGTCATTCCCGGTACATTACCGGTAATGCCCGAAAACCTTCCGGTAACCAAATGAAGTCATCCTATATATCAATATTCGTTTTCGGACCATTCCGGAAACCCTTGTGACGTCCGTGATCTCATCCGGGACTCCGAACAACATTCGGTAACCAACCATATAACTCAAATACGCATAAAACAACGTCGAACCTTAAGTGTGCAGACCCTGCGGGCTCGAGAACTATGTAGACATGACCCGAGTGAATCCTCGGTCAATATCCAATTGCGGGACCTGGATGCCCATATTGGATCCTACATATTCTACGAAGATCTTATCGTTTGAACCTCAGTGCCAAGGATTCATATAATCCCGTATGTCATTCCCTTTGTCCTTCGGTATGTTACTTGCCCGAGATTCGATCGTCAGTATCCGCATACCTATTTCAATCTCGTTTACCGACAAGTCTCTTTATTGGTTCCGTAATACAAGATCCCGCAACTTACACTAAATCACATTGCTTGCAAGGCTTGTGTGTGATGTTGTATTACCGAGTGGGCCCCGAGATACCTCTCTCTCACACGGAGTGACAAATCCCAGTCTCGATCCATACTAACTCAACGAACACCTTCGGAGATATCTGTAGAGCATGTTTATAGTCACCCAGTTACGTTGCGACGTTTGATACACACAAAGCATTCCTCCGGTGTCAGTGACTTATATGATCTCATGGTCATAGGAACAAATACTTGACACGCAGAAAACAGTAGCAACAAAATGACACGATCAACATGCTACGTCTATTAGTTTGGGTCTAGTCCATCACATGATTCTCCTAATGATGTGATCCCGTTATCAAGTGACAACACTTGCTTATGGTCAGGAAACCTTGACCATCTTTGATCGACGAGCTAGTCAACTAGAGGCTTACTAGGGACAGTGTTTTGTCTATGTATCCACACATGCACTGTGTTTCCAATCAATACAATTATAGCACGGATAATAAACGATTATCATGAACAAAGAAATATAATAATAACTAATTTATTATTGCCTCTAGGGCATATTTCCAACAGTCTCCCACTTGCACTAGAGTCAATAATCTAGTTCACATCACCATGTGATTCCAACGAACCCAACACCCATATAGTTATGGGGTCTGATCACGTCTTGCTCGTGAGAGAGGGTTTAGTCAACGGTTCTGAAACTTTCAGATCCGTGTGTTCTTTACAAATCTTTATGTCATCTTATAGATGCTGCTACTATGTGCTATTCGGAAATACTCCAAATATCTACTCTACTATACGAATTCGTTTCACTACTCATAGTTATTCGGATTCGTGTCAAAGCTTGCATCGACGTAACCCTTTACGACGAACTTTTTAACCACCTCCATAATCGAGAAAAATTCCTTAGTCCATCAGTTACTAAGGATAAATTTTGACCGCTGCTAGTGATTCAATCATGGATCACTCTCTGTACCTCTCAACAGACTTTGAGTCAAGGCACACATCAGGTGCGGTACCCAGCATGGCATACTTCAGATTCTGCGGCCAAGGCATAGAAGATGACCTTTGTCTATTCTCTTTATTCTGCCGGGGTCGGGTTTTGAGTCTTACTCAAATTCACACCTCACAACGCAACCAAGAACTCCTTCTTTGTTGATCTATTTTGAACTCCTTCAAAAACTTGTCAAGGCACGCATCTTGTTGAAACTTCTATTAAGCGCTTTCGATCTATCTCCATAGATCTTTGATGCTCAACGTTCAAGTAGCGCAATCCAGGTATTCCTTTGAAAACTCCTTTCAATCAACCTTGTATGCTTTACACAAATTCTACATTACTTCTGATCCACAATATGTCAACCACATATACTTATCAGAAATTCTATAGTGCTCCCACTCACTTCTTTGGAAATACAAGTTTCTCATAAACCTTGTACAAACCAAAATCTTTGATCATCTCATCAAAGTGTATATTCCAACTCCGAGATGCTTGCACCAGTCCATTGAAGGATCGTTGGAGCTTGCATACGTGCTAGTATCTTTAGGATCGACAAAACCTCCTGGTTGTATCACATACAATGTTTGCTCAATGAAACCTCGAGGAAACAATGTTTTGACATCCTATGTGCAATATTTCATAAATAATGCAGCAACTACTAACATAATTCTAACAGACTTTTAGCATCGCTACGAGTGAGAAAGTCTCATCATAGTCAACTGTTTGATCTTGTCGGAAACATCTTTGCGACAAGTCGAGCTTTTCTTAGTACTGACTTATCACCATCATCGTCTGTCTTCCTTTTAAAGATCCATCTTTACTCAACAGTCCTATGACCATCAAGTAGTTCTTCCAAAGTCTACACTTTGTTTTCATACATGGATCCTCTCTCGGATTTCATGGCTTCCAGCCATTTGTCGGAATCCGGGCCTACCATTGCTTTCTCCATAACTCATAGGTTCATTGTTGCTCAACAACATGACCTCCAAGACAGGGTTACCGTACCACTCTGCAGTAGTACGCGACCTTGTCAACCTACGAGGCTTGTAGTAACTTGATCCGATGCTCGATGATCACCATCATCAGCTTTCACTTCAATTGGTGTAGGCGCCACAGGAACAACTTCCTGCGCCCTGCTACACACCGGTTGAAGTGATGGTTCAATAACCTCATCAAGTTCTACCACCCTCCCACTCAATTCTTTCGAGAGAAACCTTTCCTCGAGAAAGGATCCGTTTCTAGAAACAAACACTTTGCTTTCGGATCTGAGATAGGAGATGTACCCAACTGTTTTGGATATCCTATGAAGATGCATTTATCCGCTTTGGGTTCGAGCTTATCAGACTGAAACTGTTTCACATAAGTGTCGAAGCCCCAAACTTTCAAGAAACGACAGTTTATATTTCTCTAAACCTCAGTCTATACTGTGTCAACTCAACGGAAATACGCGGTGCCCTATTTAAAGTGAATGCGGTTGTCTCTAATGCATAACCCATAAACGATAGTGGTAATTCGATAAGAAACATCATAGCACGCACCATACCAAATAGTGTGTGGCTATGACGTTCAGACACATCATCACACTATGATGTTCCAGGTGGCATGAACTACGAAACAATTTCCACATTGTCTTAACTGCGTACCAAAACTCGTAACTCAGATATTCATTTCTATGATCATATCGTAGACAGTTTATCCTCTTGTTACGACGAACTTCACTCCTGAAACGGAATTGAACCTTTCAATATTTCAGACTTTTGATTCATTAAGTAAATACTCTTGTATCTGCTCAAATCGTCATTGAAGTAAGAACATAATGATATCCAGTGCGTGCCTCAGCACCCATTGGACTACATACATCAAAATGTATCACTTCCAACAAGTTACTATCTTGTTTCATCTCAATGAAAACAATGCCTTGCTCATGTGGTATGATTTGCATGTCACTAGTGATTCAAAATCAAGTGAGTATAAAGATCCATCAGCATGGAACCTCTCCATGCAATTTATACCAACATGACTCAAGCGGCAGTGCCACAAGTAAGTGGTACTATCATCATTACCTCGTATCTTTTGGCACCAATATCATGAACATGTGTAACACTACGATCGAGATTCAATAAACCATTGAAGGTGATTATTCAAGCAAATAGAGTAACCATTATTCTCTTTAAATGAATAATCGTATTGCAATAAACACGATCCAATCATGTTCATGCTTAATGCAAGCACCAAATAACAATTATTTAGGTTTAACACCAATCCCGATGGTAGAGGGAGTGTGCGACGTTTGATCATATCAACCTTGGAAATTGAAAGTGCGTTATATCGACTAGAGGGGGGGTGAATAGGAGATTTTTAGAATTTCATCACTGAGGAAATTCCTTTTGAGGAAATTCCTCACTGATGACTAACTTACAGCGGAAACAGTTAAGGATCAGTTGTGCAATCGTTCACAATAGCAGTATTACAGAGTGAAGATTATGAAAACAGATTGCACAGCAAGCAGGCATGCAGAATACAGATGATGATTTACTCAAGTGAAGAATTTGGGGTTGAGGAAATTCAGAGAAAGTCTTCAGCAAATTCTTCAAACAGTCACAGTGAAAGTCATCAACACATAATACAGAGAATGTAAAGAGTTGAGGAATTAGAACCCGATTCTTGGTGAAGACTGTTGTTGATGACCCAGTTCCAACTGCTGTGACAGTTGTACATCTGGTTTGGAGCGGCTTGGTATTTAAACCAAAGGACACCCAGTCCCGGGACACACAGTCCCTACCGTATTCTCCTTGAGCTAAGGACACACAGTCCTCGCCCAACACTCGTGGTAAGTCTTCAGGGCAGACTTCCAAACCCTGACAAACTTGGTCACCCGGCGATCCACAATTGACTGCTGGATTGCTCTAGACCATGACGCCTAACCGTCTGGAGGATGCACAGTCCTCAAAGGTAAAAGGCTTCAGTCCCACACAGGAACAACTTCTTCAGTGATGCTCAATCACTAGGTTTGGTTTGTGGTTTCGGTGGGTGGTGTATTTCCTCACTGATGATTTACTCTCGAAAGCTCTGAGGAATTGGGTTGCTCTTATGACAAGTGTCAGTTTCTAGCGGAGCAGCCAACCAGCTAGTGGTTGTGGGGGGCGGCTATTTATAACCTGGGAGCATCCCGACATGATTTGACATTAATGCCCTTAAATAATATGACCGTTGGAGTGGATAAGATCAGTGACTTGGCATGGCTTATCGAAACGGTCGGGACTCTCAACTGTGAGAGTCCTCATGTCACTCATATTCCTCACTTGAGGCTTTTGGTAGGATTTGGCTTGGGTTGAGTATCATGAGGAAATCCATTCCATAGTGTTACTTTGACCCCCTTTAACAGTACGGTGTTCCTATTCATCAAATGCGAAGAAAGTAAAACAGAAAACGAAAATCTTCACGCTTCAATTTCTTCAGAACGATTTTCTTCAGGAACCACCGATCTTCTCAATATCAATATCTTCATGAGGAATATCAATTTCATCGCAAATTCTTCGCGATTCATTTCTTCAGCTTCAGACCAATTTCTTCAACTGAAGACATATATTTTTAGGGGTCGATATTCTTCAAATATCTCAAACTCCCCAATGACTTATAGATCCTGTGTACACTTAAAAACACATTAGATACTTAACCTATAAGTCTTCAAACCACCAAAATCACTAAGGGGCACTAGATGCACTTACAATCTCCCCCTTTTTGGTGGTTGATGACAATTAGGTTAAGTCTTCAACAGGGATCAAAAATATGAAGTGTAAATACTCATTTGAGGAATTTGAAAACAAGATTCACAGAGACTCCCCCTAAAGATGTGCATACCTTGAGGATTTTGCTTTTATAGCATATGCACATTCATGATTTATATCATGGAGATCTCCCCCTGAATCTTGTAAATCATGCATACATATAACATATTATATGAAGAAAATGAGGATGCATGATGGCAAATGGTATCTGACGAATTTCAGCATGCGTGCATTAAAACTTGAGGAATAAGCATGCGAATAAAAACGTTCAAAAGTGTCAGAGTACCATCGGGCTTAAGTTACAACTCATTACATAAAAGCTTCAGAAGAGCCAAGAGTTTGTAACTTAAATATAGTTTATAAGCCCAAAAATAAATCCCGTTTGAAGACTAACTCTCAAGTTTCTCCCCCTTTGTCATTAAGTGACAAAAAGGGACAAACTGAGGACTAACGCCCGTGAAGACTTCATTTCTTGGCGGTTGATGAAGATCCTTGGCGCTTCTTGGGTGTAGTCTTCTTCCTTGGGACTGTTGCGGTGTCGAGTTGTTCCTCATCAGATTCGGCGGTGCGGAAGGAGGAGAAGGAGCTGTCTTCAAGATCTGGCACTCGAATGGGCCTGAACTTTTTCTTGGGAGGCCACGACCAGTCAAAGTCCTGCTCAAAGTTCAATTCTTCAAGCTCAGTCTGGGTCTTCAGATGTGCAAGGGTAGCCCAGGTGCGATCAAAAACCTCATGCAGATAGTGATGATTAAGCTTCACACTGTTCTGTGTCTCAGTGAGGGTTTTCACAATGGCACCAAACTGGCGTTTGATCCATTTTTGGTTGTGATCCACCTTCTGATGAAGACTGAGAAGAAGCTCTCTGGTGGTTAGCACGCGAGGAGGAACTGGGCTTGGTGGATGAGTCTCAGTATCGTCCCATGAGGAATATTCATCTGGCTCTTTAAATTGACCATCAAGAGGCCTGCTTCCTTCATCAATTACAGACTTTCCTTTTCCCTCAATAGGCTCGAAAGTCTTCTTGTTGACTCGGATAGGATGCATATAACCAACATGGTTCTGGAAATCTGCGTGGAAGTTGATGCCTGTCCTTGTCCTGAGGAATCTCATGATCCATGGTGCATAAATTTTGTGATCATATGGGCACATTGCATTGTCAGCCAAAGTCCTGAAGAAGAAATCATGGATATTCATGGGGATACCGTGAATGATGTTGAAGAGGATATTCTTCATGAGGCCGACGACATCTTCGTCATCATTATGGCCTTTGATTGGCGCTAGCACACTGCAGAGAATGCGGTAGACAGACCTGGGTGTGTACTTTAGCTCATGGACGAGGAATGTGGTTCTTGAGGGTTTTCCTGCAGCCAAAGGCTTCATGAGGACTTCCATCATTCCATTTGGCAGCTCACGCTCACCATAAAGCTTCACTTCCCCTTCTGAAGGAATTGGTACGGGCAGTTCTCTGAGGAGTTCAGACGCTGGAGCCTTGTAGTGAGTATTTTGGGTCATCTAGTCGAACACCCAAGTGTTGATGTCATCAGCATTGCCCGAGATGTGCAGAGTTGAATAGAACTGATGAATTAGCTCACTATTCCAATCTGATATGTCGGAGCACATAGGGAGCAAACCTGCATCATGTAGTACACTGAGGACTGGTTCCATGCAGGGAATTTCTTCAAGTTCAGCATGAGGAATGTGCCTGTGCTGGAATATCTTGTTGCGGCCACAGAGCACAGAAGCATAGTAGTTCATCTGCGTCCTTGTCCAAAACTTCAGATGTCTCATTTGAGGCTTGTCATAAGGATTCTCTCCGATGAAATACATGCGTTCCTCAAAGAAATTTTCTTTCTGAAACTTTGGCCTCTTCGAGAATGGCAGGCGCTGAACTGGAGTGAGATTGTGTTGAGGAATGGGAGGGGAAACAACCATGGCAGATTCTGGGTTAAGGACAATGAATTCATTGTCAGGTGCATGAAAATTTTCTTCAGCAGTTTCCTCAGGGCGAGGAATTGCTTGCTCTGGCTAAGCATCAGGCTGAGGAATTTCTTCTTCCTTCTCAGTTTGAGGAGGTTGGTCAGCCTGTCCAGAGGGAGGAGCCTGCTCAGACTGGACATTTTCTTCAGCTTGATTTTCATCAGCTGACTTTGTGGCAGACACAGATTCATCAGCTGCTGCAGCTGAAGCTTCAGTAATCTCTTTCAGAGGAATATGAGGTTGAGGACTGTCATCAATTTGTATTTCCTCATCAGTATGCTCCTCAGAGGCAGCATCCTTGATTTCCTCATCTGCCCTCGTAGTGTGGTTACCAACGACGACCATTTGAAATGAGGGTGCAACATTAAGAGGCACCGGGTCCAGTGGGGCAGATTCTTCAGTTTCCTTGAGGCGTTTTGCCTCAATCTTTTCTTCTGCTGAGGAAGCTTTTCTCTTCTTCGCTTCCTTCTCAGCAGCCCTTGTCTTTTTCGCGTCTGATGCAGACGGGATTAACTTCTTCACCTTTGAAGTTTTTGGTGAAGGTGTTTTCTTAACAGATTCTTCAGCTGGCAGTGAGGAACCAGCTGGAACATAGTCATCAGCCTGCTTTGGTGAAGCAGCTGGATCGGTAGCAGTTTCATCAGGGTTTGCAGTTTCATCAGGAGCGGTCTCAGTGATGATTTCTTCAATGGCCGGCTCATCAGCACGGCGCTCTTGGTATTGTTCCTCAGCTTGACGAATTTCCTCCTCAACAGGAGATCCATCTTTTGGCTGTTCAACCAGGGGCTGAGGAGTTGGTGCTGGTGGGGGGTGACGTCTGTTGTAGTCATCAACAGCACTAGTGGCTAGCTTGATGAAATTGCTTTTGATGCTTGTGCGATCTGACAGTTTCTCACACTTGTCAGTCAAGACTTGCAGCTCTGCCTGGGTGGACACCAATGCTTCAGGCGTCAGCTTGAGAACATTTTTCCTGAGGAATTTCTCCTTTCTGGCCTTTGCAATCTTTGCCTGCTTGGCCTTCTGTTCCTTCCACTTGGCTTCGTTTATGAAAGTAGCCACCATGTGGCTGACACCAGGAGGAAGTTTCAAATCATCAATGGGTGTGTTTGGGTCTTCATACCACACATTGATGAAATCGAGAAGGACCTTGGGGTCCATCGCCACAGGAATAGCACTGCCTGATGCTTGTGCTACCCTTTCTTGCTTGTTCCTGATGATGGCTTCCAGAGTTTCATCATCATATTCTTCACTTCCCTCTGATGCAGACGGGACTGTGATGATTTTGCTTGGGCTGGGCAGAGGTGCAGGTTCAGTAGTTGCCAAAGTCTTCACATGGGGTGTTGAAGACTTTGTCTCCGAGCTAGTTGCAGCTGGGAGTGAGGAGCTGGAGCTGGCAGTCGTAGTCTTCACGACTTTCTTCTGTACTGGCTTTGGAGGTGGAGCTGAGGACTTTGGTGTAGATGCGATTGGTGCTGAGGGTTTTGGCGCTGATGGTTTTGGTGTGGACGGTTTTGGAACCGAGGGTTTTGGAGCTGAGGGTTTGGTGACAGAAGCCTGTGCAGACTTTTCTTGGGGTTCTGAAGCTTTTGGCTTTGCTGGCACAGACTTTGGTTGAGGAATCTCGGAGCCTGAGGTTTCTGCTGCTGAGGAATGAGCAGCACCGGAGGCAGCAGCTGAAGATTCATGAAATTTCTTCATTGCTGTTTCTGCTGGCTTCTTGAGCTTGGCCAGATGCCTTTCTTTTTCCTCTGGGTAGTCATCAAGTGTCATAAGACTTGAGGGATGAGCAACTTGATGATCCTCAAGCGGGGCCCTTCTGCCAGGAGGCTTCAAAGCGAATTTCTTCGCATATTTTGGAGTCACAAACTTGTACTCCTTCCACTCCTTTGCCCATCTGCGTTCAATTTTCTGCAGCCTAATCTTTCTTTTAGGCATAGTCTCAGGTTCATCATCAGGCGTGCAGTAGTCCAAGTATATGTCATCAGGAATGTCCACAGCTGTGTTCTGCTCCAGTTTCTTTCCTCCCCTCTGTTTCCTTTCTTCCTCCATTTTCTTCAGACGAGGAATTATCTGAGGATTTTGAACTCTTGAGGATTCTGATGAGCCTTGAAGAGTTTCTTCCAGAAACGCTGCAAATGAGTTAATGTGATGAGAACCGAGATATTCATCAGCTGACATGTGTGTACCTGTGAACAGAGTATAGTTGCGAGGAATTTGGAGAGGTCATATGCGTTCTCAGATTTGAAGAAAATGGAAAAGTTTGACAGTTTGAGGAATATAACCAGTGGTTGAGGAATTTTCTTAAGCATTCTGTTCTTGGGTTCCAGAGTTGTACAGATCCAAAAATTCGCACAATTGAGGAATCTCGTGAAAATCTTAGATGCTTAGCTAGTTCATCAATGGTTGTGGTGATGGATAGTTTTTGAGGAATCATGTGCGCATCGTATCTTGAGGAAAAACAGATTTCACATGGGAGAGGTAAAATTTTAGATCTAATCTGTTGTAAAAATGGGATATAATTACCCTGGAAGGTGCGAACGAAGAACACAAAAATGTGGTGATGGAGAGGCTCTTCGGTCAAGTGTCCAATGCACCCTAACTTGGCAGCAGAGGACGTCTACGGCGGCGGCGGACGTAGATGTTCCGTCTCCCGCGTGATCCTGGCGGCGAGAAGGTTGAGACAGTGAAGCTCTTCCTTGCCGGCGACAAGACTACCAGCGGTGGCGCTAGGGTTCGGTGTGCTGTGGCAGGAGAGCGATGAGGCGAAGAAGATGATACCGAGGGGGTTAAGGACATATTTATAGCCCGAAAGTTACTGTTTGGCGTGAAAGTTTCGGACCGAATAGCCCTTGCCTCTACGTCTCCGCAGGAGACGTGTAGCTCCCGTACGATGCGGTGGAGATAGTGGAGATCGTGGCTATCCAATCATGGGAAGTGGGGTTTCAGTTACTGTTCCTTTGAAGAAAACAATTTTTCGAAGATTTGAGGATTTTCGTTACAAAATCATCAGCTGACAAGGATGCATTGATGATTTTGAACAAAGTTTCAAGTAGAACGCATATGAAGAATTGAATAGACTGGATAAGTATAGCATAGAGGGAAAATAGGGTCCGATCACATTCACTTAGCAGAAACATCAACTTGAAGAAATAGCAATAAGTGAATGCTGTTGAGGACTAGAAATCACAGTCTACCTAGGCAAATGAAAGTCATCAAGTGTTTTTGAAGATTTTGCAATAGATCATCACAATTAAGAACAGTTGTTTGGAAGAAAAATGCATTGTGAGGAATTTGATCATTTGAAGAAAATCAACTTGAGGAATTTCACATAGGGCGGTGGCGTTACCCACCATATAAGAATGTTGATTATAGACGCCACGTACAATTGTCGTAGGGCCCTGAGAATCAATTTCTTCGTTAATTTCTTCACATTCAGAGTGATTTTCTTCATTGGTTGAAGAAAATCGTTTCATCATGTGTTGCACATCTAAGTCATCAACTTTGCATAAGTGTTAGGATGTGTGCATGTTTTTACAAAACATTTGAAGACTCTAAGATATTTAGCTCACACCGCAACTTGCAAAACCTTTTCTCATCCAAGGGCTTAGTGAAGATATCAGCCAGTAGATCATCAGTCTTCACATGGTCGATGAGGATATTGCCCTTGAGGACATGGTCCCGAAGAAAATGATGACGAATCTGGATGTGCTTGGTCTTCGAGTGCTGTACTGGGTTGTAGGCAATCTTGATAGCACTCTCATTGTCACAGTAGAGAGACACATTCTTCATGTTGATGCCGTAGTCCTTGAGGGTTTGCTTCATCCATAGTAATTGAGCACAGCAAGAACCAGCAGCAATGTACTCAGCTTCGGCAGTGGAGAGTGATACGCAGTTCTACTTCTTTGAGGACCAGCAAACCAATGATCTTCCGAGGAAATGGCATGTGCCAGATGTTGACTTGTGATCCACGCGGTCACCAGCATAGTCTGAATCAGAATACCCTACCAGATGAAGATTGGAGCCCTTGGGATACCATAATCCTAGTGTTGGTGTGTGAGCTAAGTATCGAAGAATATGTTTCACAGCCTTATGGTGTGATTCCTTCGGTTTTGCTTGAAAACGTGCACACATGCAAACACTAAGCATTATGTCTGGCCTAGATGCACATAGATACAATAAAGAACCAATCATAGAACGGTATACCTGCTGATCGAAATCTTTACCATTTTCATCAGTGCCGAGGTGACCGTTGGTAGGCATTGGAGTCTTGGCACCTTTGCATTCATGCATGTCGAATTTCCTCAGAACATCCTTGAGGTATTTCTCCTGTGATATGAAGATTCCATTGCTTTGTTGACGAATTTGAAGACCTAAGAAGAATTTCAGCTCCCCCATCATAGACATCTGATATTCTTCACTCATCATATAAGCAAATTCATCACTGTATCTTTTGTCAGTACAGCCAAATATGATATCATCAACATATATTTGACATACAAACAGCTCATTATCATAAGATTTTTTGAAAAGAGTTGGATCGAGTGAACCAGGTTTGAAGCCTTTCTTCATGAGGAATTCCTTCAATGTATCATACCATGCCCGAGGGGCTTGCTTGAGACCATACAGAGCCTTTTTGAGTCTGAAGACTTTGTCTGGATTCTTTGGATCCTCAAAACCTGGGGGCTGAGCAACATATACTTCTTCCTCAAGCTTACCATTGAGGAATGCACT
This sequence comes from Hordeum vulgare subsp. vulgare, assembly GCF_904849725.1. Classification (NCBI taxonomy): domain Eukaryota; kingdom Viridiplantae; phylum Streptophyta; class Magnoliopsida; order Poales; family Poaceae; genus Hordeum; species Hordeum vulgare. The sequence goes on from NC_058519.1 coordinate 369,510,246, forward strand.
TTTCACATCCATTTGATATAAGATGATGTTATGATGATTAGCATAAGCAAGTAGGATTCGAATAGCTTCAAGTCTAGCAACAGGTGCAAAAGTTTCATCGAAATCTATTCCTTCAACCTGGGTGTAGCCTTGGGGTACAAGTCGTGCCTTGTTCCTCACCACTTGACCGTCCTCATCTTGCTTGTTTCGGAAAATCCACTTGGTGCTGATTATGTTATGCTTGCGAGGATCTGGTCGTTTGACGAGCTCCCATACGTCATTCATCTTGAATTGAAGAAGTTCGTCTTGCATGGCTTGGATCCACTCCGGTTCCAGAAAAGCCTCAGCTACTTTTGAGGGTTCTGTGATAGATACAAAAGAAAAATGCCCACAAAAGTTAACTAAGTGTGAAGCTTTTGAGCGAGTGAGAGGACCTGGCGCGTTGATGTCGTTGAGGATTTTGTCAAGTTCTACTTCATTTGCAATCCTCGGATGTGCTGGTTGAGGATTTTGTCTGGGCTGAGGAAGTGGTGTTGTTGCAATTTCCTCAGGAGCATCTTCTTGTCTTTCATCAGCGATGGGGATTGTTTCTTCACCAATTTCCTCAGTGGGAACAATGTCTTCAGTAGGCTTAAGCTTTATCGCTTCCTCAGGAGACAGCTTATCTGGGTCAGAAGGCAATTGCTCTCTTTGTGAGCCATTAGTTTCATCGAACCGCACATCTACAGTCTCAACAACTTTGTTATGATAGTTGTTGAAGACTCTGTAGGTGTGCGAGTCCTTTCCATAACCGAGCATAAAACCTTCATGTGCCTTAGGTGCAAATTTCGAGCTATGATGTGGATCTCTAATCCAGCATTTTGCACCGACGACTTTGAAATAACTTACATTGGGTTTCTTGTTAGTGAGGAGTTCATATGAGGTTTTCTTGAGGAATTTGTGAAAATATACCCTGTTGATGATATGTCATGCAGTATTGATTGCTTCAGGCCAGAAGCGACGAGGAGTCTGATATTCTTCAAGCATAGTTCTCGCCATTTCAACCAGAGTCCTGTTCTTTCTTTCGACGACACCATTCTGCTGAGCAGTATAAGGAGCAGACAATTCGTGAGTAATACCAAGTTCATCAAGATAATCATCAAGACCAGTGTTTTTGAACTCGGTTCCATTATCACTCCTGATATGTTTGATCTTGATGCCGAAGTTCGTTGATGCCCTTGAAGAAAATCGTTTGAAGATTTCCTGTACTTCTGTTTTATACACGATAATGTGCACCCAAGTGTATCTGGAATAATCATCAACTATGACAAAGCCATATAGAGATGCTGCATTGGTTAGTGTTGCATAGTGTGTAGGTCCAAATAAATCCATATGAAGCAATTCAAATGGACGTGTAGTGGTCATGATGGTTTTGGAGGGATGTTTGGATCTGGTCATTTTCCCAGATTAACAAGCACCGCAGAGATGATCCTTGAGGAATTTGACAGATTCGATGCCAATGACATGCTTCTTCTTTGCAAGTGTGTGCAAATTCCTCATGCCTGCATGACCTAGTCTTCTGTGCCACAGCCATCCTTCTGAGGTTTTTGCTAGTAAGCAAGTGGCTGGTTGAGGACCTGTAGAGAAGTCAACAATGTACAAATCCCCTCTTCTTACACCTTTGAAGACTTTGGATCTGTCAGATTCCATGATGACTACACATCTATATCTAAAGATAACAATCATATCAAGATCACAAAGCATCGAGACTAACATGAGGTTAAAACCAAGGGATTCAACAAGCATCACTTTGTCCATATGCCTATCCTTGGAAATAGCTACTTTGCCAAGTCCCAATACCTTGCTTTTACCTTTATCAGCATATGTGATTTGCTTCAGAGGTGATGGAGTTAGTGGCATATTCATCAGTAGGCTTTTATCACCAGTCATGTGATATGTGCAGCCACTATCGAGAACCCACTCAGTATTTTTGGGTTTGTCATCCTGCAGATGAATTAGTACAGCTTACCATCTCATATGCTTCAAGTTTGAAGAATATGATACTAATTTCATCAGTTTAATGATTTCATCGTAACAGAAATGTAAGGACGTGTGAAATATTTCTATTTCATCAATCATTAGCTTGCGTCCTGTCAAGCATTTCCTCAGGTCTCCAGTAAATTCTTCAGATGATGATTTTCATCTGGAGACCTGACCTGCAGAAGTGATTAGTTTGATTTCTTCACCACCCACATATGAAGGGGTGGCAAAGCGTTCATCATCCTGCGAGCACCATATGAGAAAGGTGGCATTGAAGCTAATGCACTTCTCTTAACAGTAGGGGGGTTAAAGTACTCATATGAGTATGCAGAGAATTGGTTTGAAGATTTATGAACATAATGATTTAAAGAATAGCGCTCATAATCATATTCCTTGTAGTTTCCCTGCATGTTAGACGCATAAGCACGGGTATGAGCATAGTTTTGACCAGTTGAGGATTTTGATCCTCTTGAAGACTTTGGTCCTCCTGAGGAATTTGATCTGGGGTTCAGATTCTTCAGAGGTGATGTCATGAGGACATTTACTTGAAGATTTTCAAGACAACTTTTGGGAACCCAGATTTTCTTCAGAGGAGGGCCATTCCTGCAGTTAGTTCCAACATATCGAGCAAATACTTCACCAGATTGATTTTTGAACAGTTTATAGTTGGAATCAAATGACTCATCCGAGGAATAGGATAATTCACATGAGAAGCCAGTTAGATTAGATGGATCAAAAGGAGGCCAAGTAGCAGCAACCCATGAGGTTTTGGGATACTGCTCAGGTTTCCAATAGGATCCATCAGCATTCAGTTTCCTCTCAAAGGCAATTCCTTCTTTCCTCGGGTTCCTGTTCAAGATCTGCTTTTTGAGCACATCACAAAGAATTTGATGTCCTTTGAGGCTTTTGTACATGCCTGTCAAGTACAATTCCTTCAACCCTGCATTTTCATCAGTGACATTTGTGTTTTCCTCAAGTGAGGAAATAGACACAACAGGTGCAGTTGAAGAATTTGTAGCAGTGGTAGCATTTGAAGATTCTGGTGAAGAATTAGCAGTTTCACGATCAATGCATTTAAGACATGGAGGAACAAATTCAACTTGACTAGCGCTGATCTGTTGAGCTATTAATGAATCATTTTCCGTACGAAGATCATCATAAGACATCCTCAGCTTCTCAAGATCAAGCTTCCTTTGAAGAAATTCGTAGCAAAGCTTCTCATGATCAGTGAGGAGTGTATCATAACGATCCTGAAGAATATCAAATCTTGACTGAAGATTTTTCATGTCATCAGCGAGGATTTGATTAAGATTCATTTCATCATTCAACAGATCATCACTTTTGTCTAGCAGTTTTTGAAGCTTTTCCAGAGCAGTTTGTTGTTTAGTGGCAATGATGGCAAGTTTACTGTAACTGGGTTTTTTGTAATCATCATGTTCACAGTCACTTGAATCAGATGAGGAGGCATTATGTGATACCTTTGAACCTTTTGCCATGAAGCAATAGGTTGGAGCGAAGTCATCAGCATGATCATCAGTATGAATGGTGCACTCATTTTCTTCAAGATTGAAGATTGACTTGCTGACGAAATTGGTTGCTAGCGCAAGACTAGCCCGTCCAGATTCTGAATCTTCTCCAGAGCCTTCTTCATCATCACATTCTTCTGATTCTGCCTCGGAATCCATTTCCTTGCCAATAAGTGCCCGAGCTTTCTGAAGCTAGTCTTCTTGTGTGAGGAGGACTTTGAAGATGAGGATTTTGAAAAATTCTTCTTCTTATTTGAGTCATCAGAACTTTCATCCTTGTATTTCTTCTTCTTTGATTCCTTTCCCCAGCGAGGACAATCTGCAATGTAATGACCTAATTTCTTGCACTTGTGACAGGTCCGTTTCTTGTAGTCCTCAGATGCAGATTCTGATTTCCTCATGTCTCTTCTTGATGATTTACCGAACTGGCCTCGTCGTGTAAATCTCTGGAATTTCCTCACTAGCATTGCAAGTTCCTGACCAAATTCTTCAGGGTCACAGCTGCTATCATCTGTGTCTTCTTCTTCAGATGAGGAAATTGCTCTTGCCTTCAGTGCACGTGGTCTGGAATAGCTTTGTCCATATAGATCTTTCTTTTCTTCTAGCTGGAATTCATGAGTATTTAGCCTCTCGAGGATATCAGCAGGATCTAACATCTTGTAGTCTGGTCTTTCTTGAATCATCAGAACTAAAGTGTCAAATGAAGAATCCAAAGATCTCAGCAGTTTCTTCACAACTTCGTGATCAGTGATGTCTCGAGCTCCCAGTGCTTGCAGTTCATTTGATATGTCAGCGAGGCGATCAAAGGTGTCTTGGCAGCTTTCATTGTCATGTCTCTTGAAGCGATTGAAGAGATTGCGAAGAATATCAACACGAGAGTCACGTTGGATTGATACTCCTTCATTTACCTTGCACAGTCTCTCCCAGATCAGTGTTGCAGAGCCTAAGGCACTTACTCTTCCAAACTGGCCAGGGCTCAGATGACCACAGATGATGTTCTTCGCTTGAGAATCAAGTTGCTTGAATTTCTTCACATCAGCTGTAGTGACACTAGCAGAAATGATGGGGACACCATTTTCCACAATATACCAGAGATCATTGTCTATAGCTTGTAGATGCATTTGCATTTTGTTATTCCAGAAGGGAAAGTTCTTTCCCTCGTAGGTAGGACATGCTGCAGTCACCTTAAACATGCCTGCAGTCGACATAGCTAAAACTCCAGGTGGTTAAACCAAAATCACACAGAACAAGGGAGTACCTTGCTCTGATACCAATTGAAAGTGCGTTATATCGACTAGAGGGGGGTGAATAGGAGATTTTTAGAATTTCATCACTGAGGAAATTCCTTTTGAGGAAATTCCTCACTGATGACTAACTTACAGCGGAAACAGTTAAGGATCAGTTGTGCAATCGTTCACAATAGCAGTATTACAGAGTGAAGATTATGAAAACAGATTGCACAGCAAGCAGGCACGCAGAATACAGATGATGATTTACTCAAGTGAAGAATTTGGGGTTGAGGAAATTCAGAGAAAGTCTTCAGCAAATTCTTCAAACAGTCACAGTGAAAGTCATCAACACATAATACAGAGAATGTAAAGAGTTGAGGAATTAGAACCCGATTCTTGGTGAAGACTGTTGTTGATGACCCAGTTCCAACTGATGTGACAGTTGTACATCTGGTTTGGAGCGGCTTGGTATTTAAACCAAAGGACACCCAGTCCCGGGACACACAGTCCCTACCGTATTCTCCTTGAGCTAAGGACACACAGTCCTCGCCCAACACTCGTGGTAAGTCTTCAGGGTAGACTTCCAAACCCTGACAAACTTGGTCACCCGGCGATCCACAATTGACTGCTGGATTGCTCTAGACCATGACGCCTAACCGTCTGGAGGATGCACAGTCCTCAAAGGTAAAAGGCTTCAGTCCCACACAGGAACAACTTCTTCAGTGATGCTCAATCACTAGGTTTGGTTTGTGGTTTCGGTGGGTGGTGTATCTCCTCACTGATGATTTACTCTCGAAAGCTCTGAGGAATTGGGTTGCTCTTATGACAAGTGTCAGTTTCTAGCGGAGCAGCCAACCAGCTAGTGGTTGTGGGGGGCGGCTATTTATAGCCTGGGAGCATCGCGACATGATTTGACATTAATGCCCTTAAATAATATGACCGTTGGAGTGGATAAGATCAGTGACTTGGCGTGGCTTATCGAAACGGTCGGGACTCTCAACTGTGAGAGTCCTCATGTCACTCATATTCCTCACTTGAGGCTTTTGGTAGAATTTGGCTTGGGTTGAGCATCATGAGGAAATCCATTCCATAGTGTTACTTTGACCCCCTTTAACAGTACGGTGTTCCTATTCATCAAATGCGAAGAAAGTAAAACAGAAAACGAAAATCTTCACGCTTCAATTTCTTCAGAACGATTTTCTTCAGGAACCACCGATCTTCTCAATATCAATATCTTCATGAGGAATATCAATTTCATCGCAAATTCTTCGCGATTCATTTCTTCAGCTTCACACCAATTTCTTCAACTGAAGACATATATTTTTAGGGGTCGATATTCTTCAAATATCTCAAACTCCTCAATGACTTATAGATCATGTGTACACTTAAAAACACATTAGATACTTAACCTATAAGTCTTCAAACCACCAAAATCACTAAGGGGCTGTGACATCCTCGACTTTTGCTACAGTAGTGATTGTAATTAAGCTACAGTGATCAACCGCTAATGAGGCCACGTCATCGAATTCCCATCTCAGACCCGCGTTGATTCGCGTCTGTCCGGATTAAAAGATTTGGAAACAAAAGAAAAGTACCTTATAAGTTCATTACGAATATTAAAAGAATGGGGATATGAAAGATAGGATTAAAAGTACGTATAATAATTTGTAAAAGAAAATATAATAAGAGAAAGTGTTTCAAAAGAAAAATTGAAATAGTAAATTAATTAATAAAAGGAAGAAAAGAAAACTGAAAGAAAGAAATAATAAAAAAGAAAAAGGTAAAACAAAACAAATCAAAAAAAAAGGAACAACCCCCCCCCCCCAACCGGCCCAGCTGGGCCGAAAAGGGCCTAGCCGGCCTCCCCAAACCCTAGAGCGCCCCTCCCCTGGCGACCAGAACCCCCCCACCCCTCGCTACTCCCTCCCTTTCCCACGCCGCCGCCAGCCCCCCTCGTGGGGGGCCCCACCCCCACGCCGCCACCTCTCCCTCCCCTCTCGCGTCTCTCTTTCTCTCTGCCCACGAGAGATCCTCCCCCACCGACACTCCCCCCCATCTCGCCCCATCTCCCTCCCACGACCGAGCCCCCTCCACATCCCGTCGCCTCCTCCACCTCGCCCCTCTCCCTCCCCAGCCGGCGGCCGCCCTTCCCCCCCGCCGGCAGCCCCCTCCCCCGCCGGCCTCCTCCCTCCACCGCCTCCTCCTACCCCGGTGGCCTCCTCCCCCACGGCCACCTCCTCCCTCCACGACCTCCTCCCCCCACGGCCTCCTCCCTCCCCCGGCGGCCCCTCCCCTCGCCCCGCCGGCCGAGCCCCTCCTCCCCGCCGGCCGAGCCCCTCCTTCCGCCGGCGAGCCACCCCCTCCACCCCACCGGCAGGGGGCCCCGGTTGCCTCGGCCTCCACCTCGCCGGCCTACCGCCCCGGCCCCCCGTCGGCCTTCTCCCGCTCGGTCCGGGAGGGACCGGGCAGGGAGACACCTCCACCACGCCGGATCCGGCCGGTTCCTCCTCGCCGGCACGTCACCACCACCGTCACCGTCACCGCCTCCACGTTCGTCTCCACCGTCAACTACGTGCGAACTCCGGCTTCACCGGGCCGTCACGTCACCGTCGGTGAGCCCCTCCTCGGGCTCCTCCCACCTTGTCGTTCCCCTCGACGTCACGGTTCCGTTCCGACAAACGGGGCCTCGATCCGTCGACGGTGGACTCCGGTAGAAGGATTCGAAGTTTGTGTTCTTCTAGGTGGAGTAGCAAAAGAACTTCTGTGTCTCTGTTAACAAAGAGATGAGAGATGAGAGTTTTTGAGAAAAAAAAAGGAAATAAAAACAAAGGTTGTATTCCGTATGTATGTATGAGATGTGATGTATGTATTTGTGTATTTGGATATTTAGAGGAATACGGTATTTGCACGGATAGTTATCTAATAAAAATAAATGAGGAAATAACCTTAGGCCACTTACCGATGGGGCCAATGCACCGCTGTCAATGAGAGGGAGGCCCCACGCGATAATTAAAAATAATGTTTTCTTAAAATAAATAAATAAATAAATAAATAGATATTTAGTCAGAACCCGGATACACGGCCCGTTCGTCTGTCACACGTCCCTAGCATAGCAAACATGGAACTTTTCCACCGTTTCCAGTATAACCGGTAGTAGCCCGAGACCCGGAAAATATCGTCAGATATTCTTCCGACCCGTCTATGACGGATGTTCCTGCGTTAGCTCATGTCTAGCCTGCATATTTCCATGTCATGCTTTGTGTTGCATCGGTGCTATTATTTATTGTTTCTTCCCCCTCTTCTTACCGGTAGACCCCGAGACTGACGCTGCTGCCGGGTACATCTACGACCCTGCCGATCAGTCCTTTGCCGCAGAGCAGCAAGGCAAGCAAATTCCCCTTGATCATCCCTATATCGCCTATGTCTTTCTTTCTACTGCTTGCATTAGTATTTTGCTACTGTTGTAGTTAGCTCCTATATCTGATGCATAGCCTGCTTTTGATAAACTGCTACTTTCAGTCCTGTACTTTTAATATGCGTAGTATAGGTGGAGCAGTCATCCAATCTGACCCCGTAGTTCAGTTGCCCCGCTTGTTTTCGAATCTCGATCTCTGATCGACGAGCCAGACCCGACACAGCATGTTCACCCCCCTTCGTTGTACGACGCTACAGGGATACTATCGGGTACCGAGGGTGACACCTCGCTAAGTACTCCTGATGATATCTCTGTAGTATAGCTAGTCGGTCGTGGTTATCGAGGGTCATTCCTCTTTCATCATTCCCGATGACGTCTCTGTCGTGCCACCCCGCGAGTGTGGGACCCCCGAGGGTGATTCCTCTAAGCCCACCTTGACGGGTACATCGTTCGGAATCCAACGAGGGTGATTCCTCGGATTCCCCTGATGTTACAACCACACAGTTACTCGACCATGTTACTGGGATCTTCGGTGATTAGTTGTAAGACGGGTGGTTTCCCGCGAGACTGTGTTGCTGGCCTAATTAAAATGCTAATGGATTTGGGTATTTGATCTGGGTTGGTCGGAGACCTTTTCGCACTAACCGGCTACGCGGGAAGAATTATGGGTACTCGACGTCGTGGTATCAGCCGAAGCTTTTCAGATGCCAGCAGTGTAGCGGCGCGCGCCCGAGTGGTCCCGAGATGCATCGCGCTTGTGATTAAGGGATGCTAGGACTGACGTCGGCCGCCCACGCCACGTGCAGGAGCGTGAAGGGGAACTGGGCCCATGAACCCTTTGTGCTTAGGATTTAGACCGGCGGGCTGGCCTCTCTGATTAGTCTTAGGTGGGGCTGCGACGTGTCGATATTCCGAGGCCGGGCAGGACCCAGAAAAGTATGTCCGGCCAGAGTGTTATCGAGCGTGACGGGACATGTGGTGCACCCCTGCAGGGATGAAAATTAACTATTCGGATAGCCGTGTCCACGGTTACAGGACGACTTGGAGTTGTGCCCCGATCTTATACAATTACAATTGTTACTTAACTGGAATTAGTTTGCCTCGGGATTGCTTCCTCGCAGGGAGTCGAGGGAGGATCTTTAGGCGTGACCTCACTTTATTATTGCTGCAACAATATGACTATTTAATGTGTTACCCCTGTTCTACTCTCGTCTATTGCTGCAAGACCCTGAAGATGCTAGTCTTCGATAGGACTAGGCTTTCTCTCTCTATTCTCGCATTGCTGCAGTCAGTCCACATATAACCCCCTTCTTTGATACTGGTGCATTATTAGAATAGTTCTGATGTAAGACTTGCGAGTACTTTGGATGAGTACTCACCGCTGCTTTGCTCCCCCCTTGTCCCCTTGATCCGCTTGCTGCGACCAGATGATGAAGCCCAGGAGATGGAGGTCCCCGTCGCCGACGACTGCTACCCCGACGGTGCCTACTACTACGTGGAGACCGCTGATGATCAGGAGTAGTTAGGAGGTTCCCAGGCAGGAGGCCTCGCCTCGTTCGATCGTTGTATCTTTTGTGCTAGCCTTCTCTAAGGCACCCCATGTTGTTTTATGTCTGTACTCAGATATTTGTTGCTTCCGCTGACTCGTGTGCTTATCGAGCTTTCGTATTCTAGCCCTCGAGGCCCCTGGCTTGTAATATGAAGCTGATGTTATTTTATTTGTGTCTAGAGTTGTGTTGTGATATCTCCCCGTGAGTCCTTGGGTTTGATCGTACGCATTTGCGTGTATGATTAGCGTACGATTAAGCCGAGGGCGTCACAAGTTGGTATCAGAGCCAACTGCCTGTAGGTAGCCCCCTTTCCAACTCCTTGGCCGAAGTTGAGTCTAGTGTTTGAAAAACTTTACTAACACTGATGTTGTGGCTTACGGGCCCACATCTCAATTGGGTGGTATTAGTATCTTTTACTCCTTTTCTATACTCTGGGCTCTACTTTCTCTTCTCTTTCGGATCAAAGATTTTACTAACTCTAACATTAGGTTCTCGAATCACATCAATCCGGAGCGCTGGACTATCTACTCTTTTTCTCCTGAATATGTATTACACACACTGTCATTGACATTCGTCAATCTTATTTTCAGATGCGTCCCGCAAGACAGCACGTGCGCCTGACACAGGCCACCGAGACGACTGGGTTCCCGGCCATTTTGGTCGATCTCCTGACCAGGCTGGGATATCGCTGGTACCCCGAGTACACTGTGTTCGAGGATTTCCGCGAGTACCACCAGTACCAGTACCAGGCTGAGGTTCGCATCTTCGACCAGAGGGGCGGTGAGACCCTCGAGCGCCACGTGTTCTGTGGTATTGGAGTGTCGGTCGAGATGGCCGTCCATGATGCGGCCTACATCGCCATCACCCGTCTCCGTGGAGCGTACCCTCACCTGGAGGAGAGCCCTTTCAGATACATCCCGCATGCTCCTGCTGGGGATGAGACTGGGTCTGATCTCACTGCCTACGCTTCTGACGTTCGGGAGCGCAACGACCGTTCCTACGTCGCTGTCTGCGCCCCCTACGTGACGCGTCGCTACGACGCGCGGATTCTGGTGCAGTACACTGAGGCAATGGATCGTGCTTTCCGAGCTCTGACTGTGGAGCTGTATGCTACGGGCACTCGTCTTTACGACGCATTGACAGAGCTGCAGCCATCACACTGTCCGAGGGTTCCCCCTTTGCGCATCCGCGAGCCGAGCAGGACAGAGCTACCATCAGCTCTCGAGTGGACAGATGTTGGGGGTAGAACCCCTGCACTTGGACCTCAGCTCCTCGACTGGATGCGGTACCGTCACGAGAGTCACAACGGGACACAGGGTCCTGTCCCTACCTTCTATCACCGCCAGCTACCAGGATTCGTTCGTCCTCTCCGACGTTGATGTAGTCTTATCGCTACATCTCGTTGTGGTACTCTTCCATCGCGTGCCTGCGCGCCGCCTAGTGAGTCCAGGGTATCGTCAAATGCGTCCGGGCTATCGCCAAATTTCGAGTTTTTAATCGTTAGTCTGTAATCGAACTTATGTATGGGTCTGTATGTCGAACTCAACTACTATGGAGTATCTATCGCATTTCCCTTTCATTATGCTTGATTACTTCATGAATGCGTGCGATGCCTTTCAATTACTTTAAGCTAAACTACCCCTGCTAAATATTTAACAGGATGGTTAGACCAGCTGGCCGCCCGCGTGGCCGTGCCAACGATGCACCACCCCCGCCTCCTGAGTATATGGCGGGGATGATCCAACAGTTTGAGCTGAACCGCCAGTTTATGCAAGGGCTCATGGATCAGTTCCAAAGGCCGAACATGAACCAACCACAAGGCGTGACGCTGCAAGACTTCTGCCGTCTCAACCCTGCGATCTACCGCAGCTCAACTCAGCCTCTTGATGCTGATGACTGGCTCCGTGACATTTCTTATGAGCTAGAGTCTGCCAATGTGCCCCTGGCGAGCTATGTCAACTTTGCCGCCTACTTTCTGAAGGGTCCCGCTGCTCAATGGTGGGACAGCCACAGGCGCTCTCAGCCCGATGGAACTATCATCACTTGGGCAGAGTTCAAGGATGCTTTCCGTGCTCGATACATTCCCCAGGGAATCATGGACCGGAAGAAGCGTGAGTTCCGCAACTTAGTCCAGGGCAACAAGACTGTGGATGCTTATCAGCGGGAATTTCTGGAATTATCTCGCTATGCTGAAGAAGACATTGCGACTGATGCACGCAGGCAGGAGAAGTTCCGTGAAGGCCTCCACCCTGATATCAAGCTGACACTCCTCGTTCAGGACTATGCTGATTTCGCCACCCTCGTGAACAAGGCTATTCAGGTTGAGACTGGTCTGCAGGAATACAAAGATAGCAGCAAGCGCAACCGTGACATGGGCTCATCTTCGGGCTCATCTGCACAGAAGCGGAAGATCTGGATTCCCAACAACATGTACCATGCACCTGCTCCTACTCCGAGGCCGTCCTATGTTGCACCTCGCCTGCCTCCTCCACCACCTAGGCAGCCGAGGCTTCCAGCTCCACCGCCTCGAGTTCCTCCTTCCCGTCCTGAGGACGGGCTGTGCTTCAAGTGTGGCCGTCCAGGTCACCGTGCTAGAGACTGCAGGCAGAATCAGAATCAGCTGGCACTTCCCGCAACTGGCCGTGGCAACAACCAGAACCGCAACTTCAACGCTAAGCCTCCTTATGTTCGTGGTCAGGCCAACAACATTGATATGGGTCAAGCTCAAGACCAGCCTGCTACCGTGATGGGTACACTTCTCGTTAACTCAGTACCTGCTTCTGTATTGTTTGATACAGGAGCATCGCATTCCTTTATGTCGGAAAATTTTGCATACATGCATGACATTAGGAGCGAAGAGATGAACCTCCCGATAGTGGTAAACACCCCTGGGGGCGAATGCCGAACCTCTGTGGTTTGCCCCCATGTTCCAGTTGAAATTGAAGGATTAGAATTCCTTGCCAACCCCATCTTACTAAAGTCATCCAACATTGATCTCATATTGGGGATGGACTGGTTGAAAGCTCATACGACATCGATCGTTTGTGCCACCAAAACCGTCCACCTCCTACACCCTTCAGATGAACTTTTAAGCTATCATGCTCATCTCGTCCGTAATGCTGAGGCACGGCTGTATGCCTTGAATGCATTAAATGCGTCGCCTCTTGAAGGGATTGAAAACATTCCAGTGGTCCGAGAATTCCAAGATGTCTTTCCAGAAGAACTTCCGGGAATTCCCCCTGCTCGAGCTGTCGAGTTTGTCATTGACTTGGTACCCGGTACCACTCCTATTGCCAAGCGTCCTTATAAAATGCCACCACATGAACTCCTTGAACTTAAGCAAGAAATTGACAACTCGCTCCGTCTGGGTTTCATCCGTCCGAGTTCCTCTGCTTGGGGAGCACCTTCTCTCTTTGTTAAGAAGAAGGATGGGACAAATCGATTGGTTCAAGACTATCGTCCTATCAACCAGGCCACTATTCAAAACAAATATCCTCTCCCGCGGATAAATGATTTGTATGATCAACTTGCTGGTTCCACCGTTTTCTCTAAGCTCGACTTGAGATTGGGATACCACCAGATCCGTGTTCGCAAGGAGGATATTCCAAAGACCGCCTTTGTTACTCGATATGGATCATATGAGTACACCGTCATGTCTTTCGGCTTAACCAATGCACCGGCAACTTTCTCTCGATTGATGAATTATATATTCATGGACTACCTCGACAAATTTGTCGTGGTCTATCTAGATGATATTCTGGTGTTTTCAAAGAACAAAGAAGAGCATGCTGAACATCTTCATCTTGTGCTGGATAAGCTTCGGGAGCATAAACTCTATGCGAAGTATTCCAAATGTGAGTTTTGGCTAGACGAAGTGACTTACCTTGGTCATGTGATTTCCAAGGATGGTATTGCGGTCAACCCCGAACGAATTCAAGCTATTCTTGACTGGACTCCCCCGAAGAATGTCAAGCAAGTCAGAAGTTTTCTCGGACTCGCCAGCTATTGCCGTCGATTCGTCGAGAACTTCTCCAAGATTGCGAAGCCCTTAACCAACCTGCTTCACAAAAGTGTTAAGTATGAATGGACTGATAAATGTCAGGAAAGTTTCCAGGCACTCAAGGACAAACTGACGTCCGCTCCAGTACTTGCTCCTCCAGATACGAAAAGGGATTTCGTCATATACTGTGATGCTTCTCGTCAAGGAATAGGTTGTGTCCTAATGCAGGATCGCAAGGTGATCGCTTATGCTTCACGTCAACTGCGTGCTCATGAAGAGAACTACCCAGTTCATGATCTCGAGCTTGCCGCAGTCATTCATGCATTGAAGGAATGGCGACAATACCTTGTCGGTAATCGCTGTGAAATCTACACCGACCATCAAAGTCTGAAGTACTTGTTCAATCAACCGGAGCTGAACCTGCGCCAACAAAGATGGATGGAGCGTATAGAAGATTTTGACTGTAGTATATCATATACCCCTGGCAAGGCTAACGTAATGGCTGATGCCTTAAGTCGCAAGTCATACTGCAACCACCTCCAGGTTCATCAGGTTCACGATCGTTTGCAAGAGGAATTTCGTAAGCTGAACCTCCACATTGTTCCTCAGGGTTACCTTGTTCCGCCTCCTGAAGAGTATCAAAAGATGAACCTCCGTGTTGTTAATCAGGGTTCCCTCAGTAACCTAGTGGTTGAACCAGATCTTGTGAGCTCCATAAAGAATATACAAAACTTTGACGATGATGTCGACAGGATTAAGAGCTATATTGCGAAGGGCAAACCCTCCTTTTTCACTGTTGATGAAGGTGGCGCCTTGTATTTCAAGGGTCGCCTATTCGTTCCAAATAAGAAGGAAAATCTCAGGATGACTGGGAAGGTGATGGAAGAAGCTCATGACACACCATTGTCTATTCACCCGGGTAGTACCAAGATGTACCAAGACATCCGGCAAAGATTTTGGTGGCCCAATATGAAACAAGACATTGCACGCTATGTGGCAGAATGTGATATATGCCGGCGTATCAAAGCAGAACACCAAAAGCCTACTGGAACTCTGCAACCTATCTCTATTCCCGAGTGGAAATGGGATCACGTTGAAATGGACTTCGTCACTGGTTTTCCCAGGTCTCAGAAAGGTAATGATGCTATTCTTGTCGTCATTGATCGACTGTCCAAAGTTGCACATTTCCTGGCCGTCAAAGAAACGATTAATGCTAGTCAGCTGGCAGATCTTTATATGTCAAGAGTTGTTTCACTTCACGGTATTCCGTTGGTAATTAGTTCGGACCGTGGCAGCTTGTTTACTTCAAAATTCTGGGAAAGTTTTCAAAAGGCTATGGGGACTCATCTGTCCTTCAGCACTGCATTTCATCCTCAATCCCAGGGACAAGTTGAACGAGTCAACCAAATTCTCGAGGACATGCTTCGAGCTTGTGTCATTTCTTTCGGTAAGAAATGGGAGGAATCTCTCCCGTATGCCGAGTTCTCTTACAACAATAGCTATCAAGCTAGTCTGAAGATGGCCCCTTTCGAAGTATTGTATGGGCGAAGGTGTCGGACTCCTCTGAATTGGTCAGAAACTGGGGAAAGATCACTCTTCGGTCCGGATATTATTCAACATGCCGAAGATCAAGTCCGCATTATTCATGAGAATCTGAAGGCTGCTCAGTCTCGTCAGAAAAGTCAGTATGACCGTCATCATCAAGATATGGTCTATCAACCTGGCGAAAAGGCTTCTCTTCGTGTCACACCAATGAGAGGTGCACACCGTTTCAGAATCAAGGGCAAGTTAGCTCCTCGTTATATTGGTCCTTTCACTGTTCTCGAAAGGCGTGGAAGAGTGGCTTATCAATTGGAACTGCCGGCGAACCTTTCTCAGGTTCACGATGTCTTCCATGTTTCTCAGCTCCGTCGCTGCTTCAAGGACCCTATTCGAGCAGTGGATCACGATATGTTAGAGCTACAACAAGACCTCTCTTATAAAGAGCATCCGGTCCGCATTCTCGACCAAGCTGAACGTAAGACTCGTCGCAAGGTCACCAAGTTCCTTAAGGTGCAGTGGTCAAATCACTCTGAAGATGAAGCCACTTGGGAACGCGAGGATCATCTTCGTGATGAATACCCCGGGCTCTTTCCCTCTACCTCTTAATTCTCGGGACGAGAATTCTTGTTAGTAGGGGAGAATTGTGACATCCTCGACTTTTGCTACAGTAGTGATTGTAATTAAGCTACAGTGATCAACCGCTAATGGGGCCACGTCATCGAATTCCCATCTCAGACCCGCGTTGATTCGCATCTGTCCGGATTAAAAGATTTGGAAACAAAAGAAAAGTACCTTATAAGTTCATTACGAATATTAAAAGAATGGGGATATGAAAGATAGGATTAAAAGTACGTATAATAATTTGTAAAAGAAAATATAATAAGAGAAAGTGTTTCAAAAGAAAAATTCAAATAGTAAATTAATTAATAAAAGGAAGAAAAGAAAACTGAAAGAAAGAAATAATAAAAAACAAAAAAGGTAAAACAAAACAAATCAAAAAAAAAGGAACAACCCCCCCCCAACCGGCCCAGCTGGGCCGAAAAGGGCTCAGCCGGCCTCCCCAAACCCTAGAGCGCCCCTCCCCTGGCGACCAGAACCCCCCCACCCCTCGCTACTCCCTCCCTTTCCCACGCCGCCGCCAGCCCCCCTCGTGGGGGGGCCCACCCCCACGCCGCCACCTCTCCCTCCCCTCTCCCGTCTCTCTTTCTCTCTGCCCACGAGAGATCCTCCCCCACCGGCACTCCCCCCCATCTCGCCCCATCTCCCTCCCACGACCGAGCCCCCTCCACATCCCGTCGCCTCCTCCACCTCGCCCCTCTCCCTCCCCAGCCGGCGGCCGCCCTTCCCCCCCGCCGGCAGCCCCCTCCCCCGCCGGCCTCCTCCCTCCACCGCCTCCTCCTACCCCGGTGGCCTCCTCCCCCACGGCCACCTCCTCCATCCACGGCCTCCTCCCCCCACGGCCTCCTCCCTCCCCGGCGGCCCCTCCCCTCGCCCCGCCGGCCGAGCCCCTCCTCCCCGCCGGCCGAGCCCCTCCTTCCGCCGGCGAGCCACCCCCTCCACCACACCGGCAGGGGGCCCCGGTTGCCTCGGCTCCACCTCGCCGGCCTACCGCCCCGGCCCCCCGTCGGCCTTCTCCCGCTCGGTCCGGGAGGGACCGGGCAGGGAGACACCTCCACCACGCCGGATCCGGCCGGTTCCTCCTCGCCGGCACGTCACCACCACCGTCACCGTCACCGCCTCCACGTCCGTCTCCACCGTCAACTACGTGCGAACTCCGGCTTCACCGGGCCGTCACGTCACCGTCGGTGAGCCCCTCCTCGGGCTCCTCCCACCTTGTCGTTCCCCTCGACGTCACGGTTCCGTTCCGACAAACGGGGCCTCGATCCGTCGACGGTGGACTCCGGTAGAAGGATTCGAAGTTTGTGTTCTTCTAGGTGGAGTAGCAAAAGAACTTCTGTGTCTCTGTTAACAAAGAGATGAGAGATGAGAGTTTTTGACAAAAAAAAGGAAATAAAAACAAAGGTTGTATTCCGTATGTATGTATGAGATGTGATGTATGTATTTGTGTATTTGGATATTTAGAGGAATACGGTATTTGCACGGATAGTTATCTAATAAAAATAAATGAGGAAATAACCTTAGGCCACTTACCGGTGGGGCCAATGCACCGCTGTCAATGAGAGGGAGGCCCCACGCGATAATTAAAAATAATGTTTTCTTAAAATAAATAAATAAATAGATATTTAGTTAAAATAATTAATTAACATAATTAGAGTATGACACGTGGGTCCCTCGTTGAATTAATCTGATTAATAAATATTTAATCTTAAATAAAACTTGTGCCTATGACGTTCGGGACCCGCTGGTCAGTTGACCGGTCAAATGTTGATGTCAGCCTGACATCGCGATGATGTCATAATGGGATTTTATTAAATCATTTAAATCTGTTTTTAATTCCTAAATAATTAATAAAACTTTGAAAATTAATATTAAATAATCCGTAAGTCAGATCGAAATATTTTCAACATGAAAGTTGATCAGCAAAGCGAGACGAACCCGGATACACGGCCCGTTCGTCTGTCACACGTCCCTAGCATAGCAAACATGGAACTTTTCCACCGTTTCCAGTATAACCGGTAGTAGCCCGAGACCCGGAAAATATCGTCAGATATTCTTCCGACCCGTCTATGACGGATGTTCCTGCGTTAGCTCATGTCTAGCCTGCATATTTCCATGTCATGCTTTGTGTTGCATCGGTGCTATTATTTATTGTTTCTTCCCCCTCTTCTTACCGGTAGACCCCGAGACTGACGCTGCTGCCGGGTACATCTACGACCCTGCCGATCAGTCCTTTGCCGCAGAGCAGCAAGGCAAGCAAATTCCCCTTGATCATCCCTATATCGCCTATGTCTTTCTTTCTACTGCTTGCATTAGTATTTTGCTACTGTTGTAGTTAGCTCCTATATCTGATGCATAGCCTGCTTTTGATGAACTGCTACTTTCAGTCCTGTACTTTTAATATGCGTAGTATAGGTGGAGCAGTCATCCCCTCTGACCCCGTAGTTCAGTTGCCCCGCTTGTTTTCGAATCTCGATCTCTGATCGACGAGCCAGACCCGACACAGCACGTTCACCCCCCTTCGTTGTACGACGCTACAGGGATACTATCGGGTACCGAGGGTGACACCTCGCTAAGTACTCCTGATGATATCTCTGTAGTATAGCTAGTCGGTCGTGGTTATCGAGGGTGATTCCTCTTTCATCATTCCCGATGACGTCTCTGTCGTGCCACCCCGCGAGTGTGGGACCCCCGAGGGTGATTCCTCTAAGCCCACCTTGACGGGTACATCGTTCGGAATCCAACGAGGGTGATTCCTCGGATTCCCCTGATGTTACAACCACACAGTTACTCGACCATGTTACTGGGATCTTCGGTGATTAGTTGTAAGACGGGTGGTTTCCCGCGAGACTGTGTTGCTGGCCTAATTAAAATGCTAATGGATTTGGGTATTTGATCTGGGTTGGTCGGAGACCTTTTCGCACTAACCGGCTACGCGGGAAGAATTATGGGTACTCGACGTCGTGGTATCAGCCGAAGCTTTTCAGATGCCAGCAGTGTAGCGGCGCGCGCCCGAGTGGTCCCGAGATGCATCGCGCTTGTGATTAAGGGATGCTAGGACTGACGTCGGCCGCCCACGCCACGTGCAGGAGCGTGAAGGGGAACTGGGCCCATGAACCCTTTGTGCTTAGGATTTAGACCGGCGGGCTGGCCTCTCTGATTAGTCTTAGGTGGGGCTGCGACGTGTCGATATTCCGAGGCCGGGCAGGACCCAGAAAAGTATGTCCGGCCAGAGTGTTATCGAGCGTGACGGGACATGTGGTGCACCCCTGCAGGGATGAAAATTAACTATTCGGATAGCCGTGTCCACGGTTACAGGACGACTTGGAGTTGTGCCCCGATCTTATACAATTACAATTGTTACTTAACTGGAATTAGTTTGCCTCGGGATTGCTTCCTCGCAGGGAGTCGAGGGAGGATCTTTAGGCGTGACCTCACTTTATTATTGCTGCAACAATATGACTATTTAATGTGTTACCCCTGTTCTACTCTCGTCTATTGCTGCAAGACCCTGAAGATGCTAGTCTTCGATAGGACTAGGCTTTCTCTCTCTATTCTCGCATTGCTGCAGTCAGTCCACATATAACCCCCTTCTTTGATACTGGTGCATTATTAGAATAGTTCTGATGTAAGACTTGCGAGTACTTTGGATGAGTACTCACCGCTGCTTTGCTCCCCCCTTGTCCCCTTGATCCGCTTGCTGCGACCAGATGATGAAGCCCAGGAGATGGAGGTCCCCGTCGCCGACAACTGCTACCCCGACGGTGCCTACTACTACGTGGAGACCGCTGATGATCAGGAGTAGTTAGGAGGTTCCCAGGCAGGAGGCCTCGCCTCGTTCGATCGTTGTATCTTTTGTGCTAGCCTTCTCTAAGGCACCCCATGTTGTTTTATGTCTGTACTCAGATATTTGTTGCTTCCGCTGACTCGTGTGCTTATCGAGCTTTCGTATTCTAGCCCTCGAGGCCCCTGGCTTGTAATATGAAGCTGATGTTATTTTATTTGTGTCTAGAGTTGTGTTGTGATATCTCCCCGTGAGTCCTTGGGTTTGATCGTACGCATTTGCGTGTATGATTAGCGTACGATTAAGCCGAGGGCGTCACAAGTTGGTATCAGAGCCAACTGCCTGTAGGTAGCCCCCTTTCCAACTCCTTGGCCGAAGTTGAGTCTAGTGTTTGAAAAACTTTACTAACACTGATGTTGTGGCTTACGGGCCCACATCTCAATTGGGTGGTATTAGTATCTTTTACTCCTTTTCTATACTCTGGGCTCTACTTTCTCTTCTCTTTCGGATCAAAGATTTTACTAACTCTAACATTAGGTTCTCGAATCACATCAATCCGGAGCGCTGGACTATCTACTCTTTTTCTCCTGAATATGTATTACACACACTGTCATTGACATTCGTCAATCTTATTTTCAGATGCGTCCCGCAAGACAGCACGTGCGCCTGACACAGGCCACCGAGACGACTGGGTTCCCGGCCATTTTGGTCGATCTCCTGACCAGGCTGGGATATCGCTGGTACCCCGAGTACACTGTGTTCGAGGATTTCCGCGAGTACCACCAGTACCAGTACCAGGCTGAGGTTCGCATCTTCGACCAGAGGGGCGGTGAGACCCTCGAGCGCCACGTGTTCTGTGGTATTGGAGTGTCGGTCGAGATGGCCGTCCATGATGCGGCCTACATCGCCATCACCCGTCTCCGTGGAGCGTACCCTCACCTGGAGGAGAGCCCTTTCAGATACATCCCGCATGCTCCTGCTGGGGATGAGACTGGGTCTGATCTCACTGCCTACGCTTCTGACGTTCGGGAGCGCAACGACCGTTCCTACGTCGCTGTCTGCGCCCCCTACGTGACGCGTCGCTACGACGCGCGGATTCTGGTGCAGTACACTGAGGCAATGGATCGTGCTTTCCGAGCTCTGACTGTGGAGCTGTATGCTACGCGCACTCGTCTTTACGACGCATTGACAGAGCTGCAGCCATCACACTGTCCGAGGGTTCCCCCTTTGCGCATCCGCGAGCCGAGCAGGACAGAGCTACCATCAGCTCTCGAGTGGACAGATGTTGGGGGTAGAACCCCTGCACTTGGACCTCAGCTCCTCGACTGGATGCGGTACCGTCACGAGAGTCACAACGGGACACAGGGTCCTGTCCCTACCTTCTATCACCGCCAGCTACCAGGATTCGTTCGTCCTCTCCGACGTTGATGTAGTCTTATCGCTACATCTCGTTGTGGTACTCTTCCATCGCGTGCCTGCGCGCCGCCTAGTGAGTCCAGGGTATCGTCAAATGCGTCCGGGCTATCGCCAAATTTCGAGTTTTTAATCGTTAGTCTGTAATCGAACTTATGTATGGGTCTGTATGTCGAACTCAACTACTATGGAGTATCTATCGCATTTCCCTTTCATTATGCTTGATTACTTCATGAATGCGTGCGATGCCTTTCAATTACTTTAAGCTAAACTACCCCTGCTAAATATTTAACAGGATGGTTAGACCAGCTGGCCGCCCGCGTGGCCGTGCCAACGATGCACCACCCCCGCCTCCTGAGTATATGGCGGGGATGATCCAACAGTTTGAGCTGAACCGCCAGTTTATGCAAGGGCTCATGGATCAGTTCCAAAGGCCGAACATGAACCAACCACAAGGCGTGACGCTGCAAGACTTCTGCCGTCTCAACCCTGCGATCTACCGCAGCTCAACTCAGCCTCTTGATGCTGATGACTGGCTCCGTGACATTTCTTATGAGCTAGAGTCTGCCAATGTGCCCCTGGCGAGCTATGTCAACTTTGCCGCCTACTTTCTAAAGGGTCCCGCTGCTCAATGGTGGGACAGCCACAGGCGCTCTCAGCCCGATGGAACTATCATCACTTGGGCAGAGTTCAAGGATGCTTTCCGTGCTCGATACATTCCCCAGGGAATCATGGACCGGAAGAAGCGTGAGTTCCGCAACTTAGTCCAGGGCAACAAGACTGTGGATGCTTATCAGCGGGAATTTCTGGAATTATCTCGCTATGCTGAAGAAGACATTGCGACTGATGCATGCAGGCAGGAGAAGTTCCGTGAAGGCCTCCACCCTGATATCAAGCTGACACTCCTCGTTCAGGACTATGCTGATTTCGCCACCCTCGTGAACAAGGCTATTCAGGTTGAGACTGGTCTGCAGGAATACAAAGATAGCAGCAAGCGCAACCGTGACATGGGCTCATCTTCGGGCTCATCTGCACAGAAGCGGAAGATCTGGATTCCCAACAACATGTACCATGCACCTGCTCCTACTCCGAGGCCGTCCTATGCTGCACCTCGCCTGCCTCCTCCACCACCTAGGCAGCCGAGGCTTCCAGCTCCACCGCCTCGAGTTCCTCCTTCCCGTCCTGAGGACGGGCTGTGCTTCAAGTGTGGCCGTCCAGGTCACCGTGCTAGAGACTGCAGGCAGAATCAGAATCAGCTGGCACTTCCCGCAACTGGCCGTGGCAACAACCAGAACCGCAACTTCTACGCTAAGCCTGCTTATGTTCGTGGTCAGGCCAACAACATTGATATGGGTCAAGCTCAAGACCAGCCTGCTACCGTGATGGGTACACTTCTCGTTAACTCAGTACCTGCTTCTGTATTGTTTGATACAGGAGCATCGCATTCCTTTATGTCGGAAAATTTTGCATACATGCATGACATTAGGAGCGAAGAGATGAACCTCCCGATAGTGGTAAACACCCCTGGGGGCGAATGCCGAACCTCTGTGCTTTGCCCCCATGTTCCAGTTGAAATTGAAGGATTAGAATTCCTTGCCAACCCCATCTTACTAAAGTCATCCAACATTGATCTCATATTGGGGATGGACTGGTTGAAAGCTCATACGGCATCGATCGTTTGTGCCACCAAAACCGTCCACCTCCTACACCCTTCAGATGAACTTTTAAGCTATCATGCTCATCTCGTCCGTAATGCTGAGGCACGGCTGTATGCCTTGAATGCATTAAATGCGTCGCCTCTTGAAGGGATTGAAACATTCCAGTGGTCCGAGAATTCCAAGATGTCTTTCCAGAAGAACTTCCGGGAATTCCCCCTGCTCGAGCTGTCGAGTTTGTCATTGACTTGGTACCCGGTACCACTCCTATTGCCAAGCGTCCTTATAAAATGCCACCACATGAACTCCTTGAACTTAAGCAAGAAATTGACAACTCGCTCCGTCTGGGTTTCATCCGTCCGAGTTCCTCTGCTTGGGGAGCACCTTCTCTCTTTGTTAAGAAGAAGGATGGGACAAATCGATTGGTTCAAGACTATCGTCCTATCAACCAGGCCACTATTCAAAACAAATATCCTCTCCCGCGGATAAATGATTTGTATGATCAACTTGCTGGTTCCACCGTTTTCTCTAAGCTCGACTTGAGATTGGGATACCACCAGATCCGTGTTCGCAAGGAGGATATTCCAAAGACCGCCTTTGTTACTCGATATGGATCATACGAGTACACCGTCATGTCTTTCGGCTTAACCAATGCACCGGCAACTTTCTCTCGATTGATGAATTATATATTCATGGACTACCTAGACAAATTTGTCGTGGTCTATCTGGATGATATTCTGGTGTTTTCAAAGAACAAAGAAGAGCATGCTGAACATCTTCATCTTGTGCTGGATAAGCTTCGGGAGCATAAACTCTATGCGAAGTATTCCAAATGTGAGTTTTGGCTAGACGAAGTGACTTACCTTGGTCATGTGATTTCCAAGGATGGTATTGCGGTCAACCCCGAACGAATTCAAGCTATTCTTGACTGGACTCCCCCGAAGAATGTCAAGCAAGTCAGAAGTTTTCTCGGACTCGCCAGCTATTGCCGTCGATTCGTCGAGAACTTCTCCAAGATTGCGAAGCCCTTAACCAACCTGCTTCACAAAAGTGTTAAGTATGAATGGACTGATAAATGTCAGGAAAGTTTCCAGGCACTCAAGGACAAACTGACGTCCGCTCCAGTACTTGCTCCTCCAGATACGAAAAGGGATTTCGTCATATACTGTGATGCTTCTCGTCAAGGAATAGGTTGTGTCCTAATGCAGGATCGCAAGGTGATCGCTTATGCTTCACGTCAACTGCGTGCTCATGAAGAGAACTACCCAGTTCATGATCTCGAGCTTGCCGCAGTCATTCATGCATTGAAGGAATGGCGACAATACCTTGTCGGTAATCGCTGTGAAATCTACACCGACCATCAAAGTCTGAAGTACTTGTTCAATCAACCGGAGCTGAACCTGCGCCAACAAAGATGGATGGAGCGTATAGCAGATTTTGACTGTAGTATATCATATACCCCTGGCAAGGCTAACGTAATGGCTGATGCCTTAAGTCACAAGTCATACTGCAACCACCTCCAGGTTCATCAGGTTCACGATCGTTTGCAAGAGGAATTTCGTAAGCTGAACCTCCACATTGTTCCTCAGGGTTACCTTGTTCCGCCTCCTGAAGAGTATCAAAAGATGAACCTCCGTGTTGTTAATCAGGGTTCCCTCAGTAACCTAGTGGTTGAACCAGATCTTGTGAGCTCCATAAAGAATATACAAAACTTTGACGATGATGTCGACAGGATTAAGAGCTATATTGCGAAGGGCAAACCCTCCTTTTTCACTGTTGATGAAGGTGGCGCCTTGTATTTCAAGGGTCGCCTATTCGTTCCAAATAAGAAGGAAAATCTCAGGATGACTGGGAAGGTGATGGAAGAAGCTCATGACACACCATTGTCTATTCACCCGGGTAGTACCAAGATGTACCAAGACATCCGGCAAAGATTCTGGTGGCCCAATATGAAACAAGACATTGCACGCTATGTGGCAGAATGTGATATATGCCGGCGTATCAAAGAAGAACACCAAAAGCCTGCTGGAACTCTGCAACCTATCTCTATTCCCGAGTGGAAATGGGATCACGTTGAAATGGACTTCGTCACTGGTTTTCCCAGGTCTCAGAAAGGTAATGATGCTATTCTTGTCGTCATTGATCGACTGTCCAAAGTTGCACATTTCCTGGCCGTCAAAGAAACGATTAATGCTAGTCAGCTGGCAGATCTTTATATGTCAAGAGTTGTTTCACTTCACGGTATTCCGTTGGTAATTAGTTCGGACCGTGGCAGCTTGTTTACTTCAAAATTCTGGGAAAGTTTTCAAAAGGCTATGGGGACTCATCTGTCCTTCAGCACTGCATTTCATCCTCAATCCCAGGGACAAGTTGAACGAGTCAACCAAATTCTCGAGGACATGCTTCGAGCTTGTGTCATTTCTTTCGGTAAGAAATGGGAGGAATCTCTCCCGTATGCCGAGTTCTCTTACAACAATAGCTATCAAGCTAGTCTGAAGATGGCCCCTTTCGAAGTATTGTATGGGCGAAGGTGTCGGACTCCTCTGAATTGGTCAGAAACTGGGGAAAGATCACTCTTCGGTCCGGATATTATTCAACATGCCGAAGATCAAGTCCGCATTATTCATGAGAATCTGAAGGCTGCTCAGTCTCGTCAGAAAAGTCAGTATGACCGTCATCATCAAGATATGGTCTATCAACCTGGCGAAAAGGCTTCTCTTCGTGTCACACCAATGAGAGGTGCACACCGTTTCAGAATCAAGGACAAGTTAGCTCCTCGTTATATTGGTCCTTTCACTGTTCTCGAAAGGCGTGGAAGAGTGGCTTATCAATTGGAACTGCCGGCGAACCTTTCTCAGGTTCACGATGTCTTCCATGTTTCTCAGCTCCGTCGCTGCTTCAAGGACCCTATTCGAGCAGTGGATCACGATATGTTAGAGCTACAACAAGACCTCTCTTATAAAGAGCATCCGGTCCGCATTCTCGACCAAGCTGAACGTAAGACTCGTCGCAAGGTCACCAAGTTCCTTAAGGTGCAGTGGTCAAATCACTCTGAAGATGAAGCCACTTGGGAACGCGAGGATCATCTTCGTGATGAATACCCCGGGCTCTTTCCCTCTACCTCTTAATTCTCGGGACGAGAATTCTTGTTAGTAGGGGAGAATTGTGACATCCTCGACTTTTGCTACAGTAGTGATTGTAATTAAGCTACAGTGATCAACCGCTAATGGGGCCACGTCATCGAATTCCCATCTCAGACCCGCGTTGATTCGCGTCTGTCCGGATTAAAAGATTTGGAAACAAAAGAAAAGTACCTTATAAGTTCATTACGAATATTAAAAGAATGGGGATATGAAAGATAGGATTAAAAGTACGTATAATAATTTGTAAAAGAAAATATAATAAGAGAAAGTGTTTCAAAAGAAAAATTCAAATAGTAAATTAATTAATAAAAGGAAGAAAAGAAAACTGAAAGAAAGAAATAATAAAAAACAAAAAAGGTAAAACAAAACAAATCAAAAAAAAAGGAACAACCCCCCCCCCCCCAACCAGCCCAGCTGGGCCGAAAAGGGCTCAGCCGGCCTCCCCAAACCCTAGAGCGCCCCTCCCCTGGCGACCAGAACCCCCCCACCCCTCGCTACTCCCTCCCTTTCCCACGCCGCCGCCAGCCCCCCTCGTGGGGGGCCCCACCCCCACGCCGCCACCTCTCCCTCCCCTCTCCCGTCTCTCTTTCTCTCTGCCCACGAGAGATCCTCCCCCACCGACACTCCCCCCCATCTCGCCCCATCTCCCTCCCACGACCGAGCCCCCTCCACATCCCGTCGCCTCCTCCACCTCGCCCCTCTCCCTCCCCAGCCGGCGGCCGCCCTTCCCCCCCGCCGGCAGCCCCCTCCCCCGCCGGCCTCCTCCCTCCACCGCCTCCTCCTACCCCGGTGGCCTCCTCCCCCACGGCCACCTCCTCCCTCCACGGCCTCCTCCCCCCACGGCCTCCTCCCTCCCCGGCGGCCCCTCCCCTCGCCCCGCCGGCCGAGCCCCTCCTCCCCGCCGGCCGAGCCCCTCCTTCCGCCGGCGAGCCACCCCCTCCACCCCACCGGCAGGGGGCCCCGGTTGCCTCGGCTCCACCTCGCCGGCCTACCGCCCCGGCCCCCCGTCGGCCTTCTCCCGCTCGGTCCGGGAGGGACCGGGCAGGGAGACACCTCCACCACGCCGGATCCGGCCGGTTCCTCCTCGCCGGCACGTCACCACCACCGTCACCGTCACCGCCTCCACGTCCGTCTCCACCGTCAACTACGTGCGAACTCCGGCTTCACCGGGCCGTCACGTCACCGTCGGTGAGCCCCTCCTCGGGCTCCTCCCACCTTGTCGTTCCCCTCGACGTCACGGTTCCGTTCCGACAAACGGGGCCTCGATCCGTCGACGGTGGACTCCGGTAGAAGGATTCGAAGTTTGTGTTCTTCTAGGTGGAGTAGCAAAAGAACTTCTGTGTCTCTGTTAACAAAGAGATGAGAGATGAGAGTTTTTGACAAAAAAAAAGGAAATAAAAACAAAGGTTGTATTCCGTATGTATGTATGAGATGTGATGTATGTATTTGTGTATTTGGATATTTAGAGGAATACGGTATTTGCACGGATAGTTATCTAATAAAAATAAATGAGGAAATAACCTTAGGCCACTTACCGGTGGGGCCAATGCACCGCTGTCAATGAGAGGGAGGCCCCACGCGATAATTAAAAATAATGTTTTCTTAAAATAAATAAATAAATAGATATTTAGTTAAAATAATTAATTAACATAATTAGAGTATGACACGTGGGTCCCTCGTTGAATTAATCTGATTAATAAATATTTAATCTTAAATAAAACTTGTGCCTATGACGTTCGGGACCCGCTGGTCAGTTGACCGGTCAAATGTTGATGTCAGCCTGACATCGCGATGATGTCATAATGGGATTTTATTAAATCATTTAAATCTGTTTTTAATTCCTAAATAATTAATAAAACTTTGAAAATTAATATTAAATAATCCGTAAGTCAGATCGAAATATTTTCAACATGAAAGTTGATCAGCAAAGCGAGACGAACCCGGATACACGGCCCGTTCGTCTGTCACACGTCCCTAGCATAGCAAACATGGAACTTTTCCACCGTTTCCAGTATAACCGGTAGTAGCCCGAGACCCGGAAAATATCGTCAGATATTCTTCCGACCCGTCTATGACGGATGTTCCTGCGTTAGCTCATGTCTAGCCTGCATATTTCCATGTCATGCTTTGTGTTGCATCGGTGCTATTATTTATTGTTTCTTCCCCCTCTTCTTACCGGTAGACCCCGAGACTGACGCTGCTGCCGGGTACATCTACGACCCTGCCGATCAGTCCTTTGCCGCAGAGCAGCAAGGCAAGCAAATTCCCCTTGATCATCCCTATATCGCCTATGTCTTTCTTTCTACTGCTTGCATTAGTATTTTGCTACTGTTGTAGTTAGCTCCTATATCTGATGCATAGCCTGCTTTTGATGAACTGCTACTTTCAGTCCTGTACTTTTAATATGCGTAGTATAGGTGGAGCAGTCATCCCCTCTGACCCCGTAGTTCAGTTGCCCCGCTTGTTTTCGAATCTCGATCTCTGATCGACGAGCCAGACCCGACACAGCACGTTCACCCCCCTTCGTTGTACGACGCTACAGGGATACTATCGGGTACCGAGGGTGACACCTCGCTAAGTACTCCTGATGATATCTCTGTAGTATAGCTAGTCGGTCGTGGTTATCGAGGGTGATTCCTCTTTCATCATTCCCGATGACGTCTCTGTCGTGCCACCCCGCGAGTGTGGGACCCCCGAGGGTGATTCCTCTAAGCCCACCTTGACGGGTACATCGTTCGGAATCCAACGAGGGTGATTCCTCGGATTCCCCTGATGTTACAACCACACAGTTACTCGACCATGTTACTGGGATCTTCGGTGATTAGTTGTAAGACGGGTGGTTTCCCGCGAGACTGTGTTGCTGGCCTAATTAAAATGCTAATGGATTTGGGTATTTGATCTGGGTTGGTCGGAGACCTTTTCGCACTAACCGGCTACGCGGGAAGAATTATGGGTACTCGACGTCGCGGTATCAGCCGAAGCTTTTCAGATGCCAGCAGTGTAGCGGCGCGCGCCCGAGTGGTCCCGAGATGCATCGCGCTTGTGATTAAGGGATGCTAGGACTGACGTCGGCCGCCCACGCCACGTGCAGGAGCGTGAAGGGGAACTGGGCCCATGAACCCTTTATGCTTAGGATTTAGACCGGCGGGCTGGCCTCTCTGATTAGTCTTAGGTGGGGCTGCGACGTGTCGATATTCCGAGGTCGGGCAGGACCCAGAAAAGTATGTCCGGCCAGAGTGTTATCGAGCGTGACGGGACATGTGGTGCACCCCTGCAGGGATGAAAATTAACTATTCGGATAGCCGTGTCCACGGTTACAGGACGACTTGGAGTTGTGCCCCGATCTTATACAACTACAATTGTTACTTAACTGGAATTAGTTTGCCTCGGGATTGCTTCCTCGCAGGGAGTCGAGGGAGGATCTTTAGGCGTGACCTCACTTTATTATTGCTGCAACAATATGACTATTTAATGTGTTACCCCTGTTCTACTCTCGTCTATTGCTGCAAGACCCTGAAGATGCTAGTCTTCGATAGGACTAGGCTTGCTCTCTCTATTCTCGCATTGCTGCAGTCAGTCCACATATAACCCCCTTCTTTGATACTGGTGCATTATTAGAATAGTTCTGATGTAAGACTTGCGAGTACTTTGGATGAGTACTCACCGCTGCTTTGCTCCCCCCTTGTCCCCTTGATCCGCTTGCTGCGACCAGATGATGAAGCCCAGGAGATGGAGGTCCCCGTCGCCGACGACTGCTACCCCGACGGTGCCTACTACTACGTGGAGACCGCTGATGATCAGGAGTAGTTAGGAGGTTCCCAGGCAGGAGGCCTCGCCTCGCTCGATCGTTGTATCTTTTGTGCTAGCCTTCTCTAAGGCACCCCATGTTGTTTTATGTCTGTACTCAGATATTTGTTGCTTCCGCTGACTCGTGTGCTTATCGAGCTTTCGTATTCTAGCCCTCGAGGCCCCTGGCTTGTAATATGAAGCTGATGTTATTTTATTTGTGTCTAGAGTTGTGTTGTGATATCTCCCCGTGAGTCCTTGGGTTTGATCGTACGCATTTGCGTGTATGATTAGCGTACGATTAAGCCGAGGGCGTCACAGGGGCACTAGATGCACTTACAGAAACACTTCCAACACGTATCGTCACCTCGCCTTTAGCTAGTCTCCGTTTATGTCGTAGCTTTCATTTCGTGTTACTGATCACTTAGCAACCGAACCGGTATCCAATACCCTCGTGCTACTAGGAGTACTAGTAAAGTACACATCAACATCATGTATATCAAATATACTTCTTTCGACTTTCGCCAGCCTTCTTATCTACCAAGTATCTAGAGTTGCTCCGCCTCAGTGACCGTTCCCCTCATAACAGAAGCACTTAGTCCCGTGCTTGGGTTTAATCTGGGGTCTCTTCATTAGTGCAGCAACTGCTTTGCCGTTTCACGAAGTATCCCTTCTAGCCATTGCCTTTATCGAAACTTAGTGGTTTTACTAACCATCAACTATTAATGCTCCTTCTTGATTTCTACTTTCGCAGTGTCAAACATCGCGAATCGCTCAAGGATCATTGTATCTATCCTTGATATGTTATAGTTCATCACGAAGCTCTCACAGCTTGGTGGCAGTGACTTTGGAGAACCATCACTATCTTATCTGGAAGATCAACTCCCACTTGATTCAAGTGATTATCGTACTCAGATAATCTGAGCCCACGCTCAATGATTGAGCTTTTCTCCTCTACTTCATGGACAAAGAATCTTGTCGGGGGTCTCATACCTCTTAACAAGGGCACAAGCATGAAATCACAATTTCATCTCTTTAGAACATCTCTTATGTCCCGTGACGCTTCAAAACGTCTTCGGTGCCTTGCTTCTAAGCCATTAAGTATTTTGTACTGAACTATCGTGTAGTCATCAGAAACGTGTATGTCGGATGTTCAAACATCTACAGACGTCGCTCGAGGTGCAGCACACCGAGTAGTGCATTAAGGACATAAGCCTTCTGCGCAGCAATGAGGACAATCCTCGGCTTTACAGACTCAGTCTGTAAAGTTTGCTACTATCAACTTTCAACTAAATTTTCTCTAGGAACATATAAAAAACAGTAGAGCTATAGCGCAAGCTACATCGTAATTCGCAAAGACCATTGGACTATATTCATGACAATTAGTTCAATTTAATCATATTACTTAAGAACTCCCACTCAAAAAGTACATCTCTCTAGTCATTTGAGTGGTACATGATCCAAATCCACTATCGCAAGTCCGATCATCACGTGAGTCGTAGTTTCAGTGGTAAGCATCTCTATGCTAATCATATCAACTATACGATTCATGCTCGACCTTTCGGTCTCATGTGTTCCGAGGCCATGTCTGCACATGCTAGGCTCGTCAAGCTTAACCCGAGTGTTCCGCGTGTGCAACTGTTTTGTACCCGTTGTATGTGAACGTTGAGTCTATCACACCCGATCATCACGTGGTGTCTCGAAACGAAGAACTGTCGCAATGGTGCACAGTCGGGGAGAACACAATTTTGTCTTGAAATTTTAGTGAGAGATCACCTCATAATGCTACCGTCGTTCTAAGCAAGATAAGGTGCATGAAGGATTAACATCACATGCAATTCATAAGTGACATGATATGGCCATCATCATGTGCTTCTTGATCTCCATCACCAAAGCACCGACACGATCTTCTTGTCACCCGCGTCACACCATGATCTCCATCATCATGATCTCCATCAACGTGTCGCCATCGGAGTTGTCGTGCTACTCATGCTATTACTACTAAATCTACGTCCTAGCAATATAGTAAACGCATCTGCAAGCACAAACGTTAGTTTGAAGACAACCCTATGGCTCCTGCCGGTTGCCATACCATCGACGTGCAAGTCGATATTAACTATTACAACATCATCATCTCATACATCCAATATATCACATCACATCGTTGGCCATATCACATCACAAGCATACCCTGCAAAAACAAGTTAGACGTCCTCTAATTGTTGTTGCATGTTTTACGTGGTGACCATGGGTATCTACTAGGATCGCATCTTACTTACGCAAACACCACAACGGAGATATATGAATTGCTATTTAACATCATCCAAGGACCTCCTCGGTCAAATCCGATTCAACTAAAGTTGGAGAAACCGACACTCGCCGGTCATCTTTGAGCAACGGGGTTACTCGTAGCGATGAAACCAGTCTCTCGTAAGCGTACGAGTAACGTCGGTCCGAGCCGCTTCGATCCAACAATACCGCGGAATCAAGAAAAGACTAAGGAGGGCAGCAAAACGCACATCACCGCCCACAAAAACTTTTGTGTTCTACTCGAGAAGACATCTACGCATGAACCTAGCTCATGATGCCACTATTGGGGAACGTGGCATGGGAAACAAAATGTTTCCTACGCGCACGAAGACCTATCATGGTGATGTCCATTTACGAGAGGGGATTTCCGATCTACTACCCTTGTAGATCGCACAACAGAAGCGTTAGTGAACGCGGTTGATGTAGTGGAACGTCCTCACGTCCCTCGATCCGCTCCGCGAACCGTCCCACGAACCGTCCCGCGATCCGCCCCACGATCTAGTGCCGAACGGACGGCACCTCCGCGTTCAGCACACGTACAGCTCGACGATGATCTCGGCCTTCTTGATCCAGCAAGAGAGACGGAGAGGTAGATGAGTTCTCCGGCAGCGTGACGGCGCTCCGGAGGTTGGTGGTGATCTTATCTCAGCAGGGCTCCGCCCGAGCTCCGCAGAAACGCGATCTAGAGGTAAAACCGTGGAGGTATGTGGTCGGGCTGCCTGGAAAAAGTAGTCTCAAATCAGCCCTAAAGCTCCATATATATAGGAGGAGGGGAGGGGAGGCTTGCCTTGAGGCTCAAGGAGCCCCAAGGGCTGCGCCACCAAGGGGAGGAGGAGTCCTCCTCCAATCCTAGTCCAACTAGGATTGGAAGGTGGAGTCCTTCTCTTCTTTCCCACCTTTCCTTTTTTTCCTCTTCTTTTGGTTTTTCTTTGTCTCTTGCGCAAGAAAGCCTTGGGCTGACCCCACCTACTTGGGGCGCCACCCCAAGGTCCTTGGGCCCTCCTGGGTGGGTGGTCCCCCCTCCCGGTCAAGATCCGGAACCCATTCGTCATTCCCGGTACATTACCGGTAATGCCCGAAAACCTTCTGATAACCAAATGAAGTCATCCTATATATCAATCTTCATTTCCGGACCATTCCGGAAACCCTCGTGACATCCGTGATCTCATCCGGGACTCCGAACAACATTCAGTAACCAACCATATAACTCAAATACGCATAAAACAACGTCGAACCTTAAGTGTGCAGACCCTGCGGGCTCGAGAACTATGTCGACATGACCCGAGTGACTCCTCGGTCAATATCCAATAGCGGGACCTGGATGCCCATATTGGATCCTACATATTCTACGAAGATCTTATCGTTTGAACCTCAGTGCCAAGGATTCATATAATCCCGTATGTCATTCCCTTTGTCCTTTGGTATGTTACTTGCCCGAGATTCGATGGTTAGTATCCGCATACCTATTTCAATCTCGTTTACCGGCAAGTCTCTTTACTCGTTCCGTAATACAAGATCCCGCAACTTACACTAAGTCAAAATGCTTGCAAGGCTTGTGTGTGATGTTGTAGTACCGAGTGGGCCCCGAGATACCTCTCCGTCACACGGAGTGACAAATCCCAGTCTCGATCCATACTAACTCAACGAACACCTTCGGAGATACCTGTAGAGCATCTTTATAGTCACCCAGTTACGTTGCGACGTTTGATACACACAAAGCATTCCTCCGGTGTCAGTGAGTTATATGATCTCATGGTCATAGGAACAAATACTTGACACGTACAAAACAGTAGCAACAAAATGACACGATCAACATGCTACGTCTATTAGTTTGGGTCTAGTCCATCACATGATTCTCCTAATGATGTGATCCCGTTATCAAGTGACAACACTTGCCTATGGTCAGCAAACCTTGACCATATTTAATCAACGAGCTAGTCAACTAGAGGCTTACTAGGGACAGTGTTTTGTGTATGTATCCACACATGCACTGTGTTTCCAATCAATACAATTATAGCATGGATAATAAACGATTATCATGAACAAAGAAATATAATAATAAGTAATTTATTATTGCCTCTAGGGCATATTTCCAACAACTAGTAGTGGTAATTACTCTTTGTAGTTGATGCTAGTTGGATTATTTGGTGGAAGAGTTTATGTTCAGATCCTTGATGCTACTCATTACCTCTCTGGTCATGAATATGATTATGCTTTGTGAGTAGTTACTTTTGATCCTGACGACATGGGGTAAGTCATGCTAATAGTAGTCATGTGAATTTGGTATTCGTTTGATTATTTGATGTGTTGTATGTTGGTTTTCCTCTAGTGGTGTTATGTGAACGTCGACTACATAACACTTCACCATTATTTGGGCCTAGAGGAAGGCATTGGGAAGTAGTAAGTAGATGATGGGTTGCTAGAGTGACAGAAGCTTAAACCCTAGTTTATGCGTTGCTTCGTAAGGGGTTGATTTGGATCCACTAGTTTAATGCTATGGTTAGACTTTGTCTTAATTCTTATTTCGTAGTTGCGGATGCTTGCGAGAGGGGTTAATCATAAGTGGGATGCTTTTCCAGGTAAGGGCAGTACCCAAGCGCTGGTCCACCCACATATCAAACTATCAAAGTAACGAACGCGAATCATATGAACATGATGAAAACTAGCATGATAGAAATTCCTGTGTGTCCTCGGGAGCGTTTTTCCTCCTATAAGAGTTTGTCCAGGCTTGTCCCTTGCTACAAAAGGGATTGGGCCACTTTGCTGCATCCTTGCTACTTTTGTTACTTGCTACTTGCTACGAATCATCTCACCACACAACTACTTGTTACTTATAATTTCAGTGCCTGCATATATTACCTTGCTGAAAACCACTTTGTCAGATCCTTCTGCTCCTCGTTGCGTTCGACACTCTTACTTATCGAAAGGACTACGATAGATCCCCTATACTTGTGGGTCATCACTACCCCCATTCCCAGAACGCCGACAATAGCCCCCAGGCACAAGGCG